>NC_051178.1:151886430-151988497 GCF_013339695.2 Rhipicephalus sanguineus | reverse complement strand
CAGGGAATGGATTTGCCTTGCGAAGGTACACGGTGCGAGCGGCAAGGGTTTCAAGCTCGCCTCCTCGCATCATGGTTTCGCGCAGCCTCAAAACATTGGTTTTCTCAGCTTCTAATGGACCGATTAGAAAAAAAGTTTTGTGGCATAATGCTCTTCGTTGGGCGCGCAACAACTTCCAGTGTCTAATTAAAGTTCGTTAGGTCACCTGGTGAGGGGCCCTTTAACAGCAGTTCTTGGCTTTATGCCCTACTTTGGAACCTGTTGAGTATGAACACTCCTGGAACTTGACGCACGAAGTCTCAGTTTCTCCTGGAGAGAAGGATATCACGTTGAATGGGTAGGAAGAACACTGACGAGCCGATGCTCTTCAATTCCACACCGGAGGCATCGTCGACGGCACTGCAGCTGACTGTCTGCATGAATCGACGACGAGGGAGTAATAGGTCCACGTGCGCAAGCTTCTCTTTGGACAAGCCCTTGTAGCCAAGCTAAAGCTGACCAGCGGTCCGGCGTCCTGACGCAGTCTTCCAGTCGCGGGGTCGAGAAAGCGATCAGGTCGGAATTTCTCCGGTTCCTCCCAGAGGTTTGGGTCGTGGTTCACCCTGTAGATGTTGAACAACACGCTCGCGTCCTTCGGTATGGCCAGTGTGCCTGCGAGAATTGAGTATGTTATGACTCATAAAGTACAGCGCGGTGGCAATGCAATATCTTTCTTTTTCTTTTTAACACGAAAGTGTTTTATGCCGGGGTCCACCACGGCTCCACTGACGCATTTCCGTCACGGATATGACGTTGTAAAATATAAAGACTAACATATGGCAAAGAAAAAACTGTAAGAAAAAGTTCCGTCACCGGGAGTCGAACTTACGACCTCTCGACCGCCAGCGCGCAGCGCGAAACGACTCCGCCACAAACGGCATGTTCTGTGCTATGCTAATGGCGAGCTATTTATGTACACTATTTGCCGGTGCCGGTACTCAGAGATCGGCGGTACAGCGTGTTTTCGTTATCACTAGCGAGATGGCGCGAATGGCTCGAAGAGCGCGCTTTAAAAGTCGTCCCCCACGCGGATTAGCGCGCGCCTCGACAGGGCGTGGTCGCTTGTGTGGGCGCTTATCTCGTGATCTCGGTGGTTTGTACGTCTTGCGCTCTGCCTGCAAGTTTCCGTTGAGAGCACGAACGTCACCTCGCTCACTGCAGCGGCCGCTTTTGCGAAAGGACCGCGCTGCTCACACAGAAATAAGTTACAACTGTGACAGTTCGCGCTCATCCTGTGTATGTTCGTTCCGCGCGTCCTTTCTGCTTGAGCAGCGCATTGCAAGTTTCGAGCGGCTTGCCGTTCTTCGCGTAACATTACAATTTGATGCTGTAGCATTCATTCCTTCGCGCTTGGGGCGAAAGAATACACAAAAAACGCTCAACTACGTCTGTGAAGACACGTTTCACTTTCGTGTTATACCGATTCCTATGACAGAGGGATCAGCCATGTTTTTTTTTGAAAGAGCCAAATTCAGAAACCGATACTGGGCTAAATTTCACGGAAGCGTAAAGCGCGCCTAAGTATACTTTACTTTTAAAGCAATTGTAATCAAAATGGGGAAATCCCTTATTATAACGAGAACTCAAAAAAAGGCAGTTTCGAATACAAAATGAGCCAAATCCTGCATTTGTTTGAATCAAACTGAGCCAGATCTATGAAACCAGCGCTGCGTCAACAATTGTGACAAAAAAAAAAAAAAGACCGAAGGTCTCATATAATATGTTTCATTTGTGTCCTATAGTTGCTTTCCTTTCGGGCTTTCGTTCCACAATTGATGTTTTTGGACTAGTTGGTACTTACTGAAGGACATTACGTTGTAGGGCAAAACTTATATAAAGAGTAAGGGGCCGACTTTGTTACTTCTTTGAGCCTTTTAGTGTTCCTTTTCGAGTTCTGCGCTACAATATCATGTCCTTCTTTCTCTCCAAGACGGTACATTTGAAATAGAAGACAACTAAAATGAAGATAATGTACACCGATCTATTCCTTGAAGAAGAAGTAGTGATGCAAAATGGCACGGCATAAAACAAGCTAAGAAGAAGAAGAGCTGAATCATTTTTGAAGGCCTCCAATAGGTGCTAAGAACAATAAACGTTGCCTACAGTCAAGAATGGCGTGCCTGTTGCCTGAAGGACCACTCGACCTTCAAGTCTAGTCATAGCCGCTACGCCCATAAAACAAAGGACAAGGATGGTGTTAATTTTGTCGCAAACGAAGCACAAGGATGGTGTGAATGTTGTCGCATAATATTGGTGTATCGTTCTTTCACTGCGATTGAGGCTTATTTACGAGCTAATTCAAGACCAACTTAAAGTTCCTATCTATAAAAGCTAAATCGAAATTTCGCTCTGAATACCGACGATAGTGGGTATCTAGATTTCAGCCGCAATATCGATTTGAGCATATTGGTGACATGAACACAATGGCAAGAAACTGCGTTTTTCTCAGTTCAGAAGTGGACTTGGCTCTCTTAGAAAAAAAAGAAAGACGCCACAAGTGCTACACTAGTGTACAAATGCACAGGGCTATCGCAAATAAATAAATAAATAATACATAAATAAATAAATAAATAATAATAATAAATAAATGAAAAAACGAAAGAGGCAGCAGATCCAACGCGCTCGTCTGGAATCAAGTACGGTGGAGTTGTTTCGCTTCTTCGTCTTTAACTCAATGTTCCTATGCGCACTACGGTACGTGTCTTCCTGCGACATTTTCCACGAACTTTCTGCAATGAAGTATGATGCCTGGGATGTCGGCGATCAGTTCTGGCCAAAATCGTCTAAGAGGCGTTCCTTAGCCAAGCCGTAATGGGAGGCAGCCAAATCTTGGAGTGAATCCAGTGACCGGAAGCGGTAACCAGAAGGGAATGAAGAGACCCGAAGCGGAAACCAGAAGCGAATCAAGAGATCGGAATTGAATACAGAAATGAATCAAGAGACCGGAAGCGGAAACCAGAAGTGAATAAAGAGACCGGAAGCGGAAACAAAGTGACTCGAGAGACCGGAAGCGGAAACAAAGAGCGAACAGAGAGACTGGAAGCGGAAACCGGTAGTGAATCAAGAGAACCGGAACGGAAGCCAGAAGTGAATTAAGAGACCAATAGCGGAAAGCTGAAGTGTATTAACAGACGGGAAGTGGTGACCAAAAGTGTATTAACGTAGTATATCTTCGCATACACATTAACTAGCGTGCCGTTTTACTGGTGGCGAATTCGTCGGTAAAGTTATCGTAGAGCCCATCGTAAGACATCTTCTTTAAAAACGGCCTTTATAGTTTCCGCTCGTACATTAGAGGCTGGTTGGCTCTTTGTCTCTAGTCTTGCGCTGATTCCTGGTCACAGGAACCAAATAAAAAAACGCGTCGCCAGTAATCAACATACGTCTTCAGGCACAGAGTCGGTCTCCATGTATATGGTCGCAAAATATCAGAGCAGTTCTTTGACTACATTGTTTGTCTCTGCAGCAGCGCATTCTACATAATCTTTTAATTCTTGACTTCGTAACTCGTAACACAAAGCTACTGAATATGGACGCCCTCTACTGACTAAAAGAATGAACGATAGGCTGCGAGCGGAGTTAGAACAAGCATATAAATAAGTTGTATTTCCCGAAATTTTTTTCCAATTTTGCGGAGCCGTACACGGACCATTTAACGCTTTGTTGCAAAACGATTACGTGCTAAACGATTACATGCAAGCGACGCCACACGATGTTTGCAGTAATTACAACTTTATGTAATTAGGTGTCTCACGCGGCGTTCAATTCGAGCGCTTAAGATTTCCTCAGTCATGCGAAATCGTATTGCTTATTTGCCTATGCGATAACGCACATCGCAGAAGAACAGCAACTCAAAAAGCTCCGGCCTTCTCAAAACCTGCATATGCCGCGGGCGTCGCTATCATCCCAGCTACCACTATGCTTGACGTTTCGTACAACTGTAGCACCGATATAGGCCGCGAAAGTAGCGAACAAAAAATGAAACAGCTTCTGGAAAATAGGCCTTCATCTCGTTATACGCAAGTGGTAATATCTATCCACTGATCATGCGCAATGGACGTGACAAAGTAAACGGGCGACCGGTGGAGCGGGTATAGATTGTAACCGTGGTATCGACGAATGTGCCAATGAAGGGTAGCGCGCAACAAGCAGTATCTTGACACTATCCTGTAGACGTCAAGGGCACGTTCTCTACAGGGCCTACAGAGGACCACAAAGGGCGGCGAGAAGGGCTTGCTGAGACAATAGCAGCCTGGCATCGTGCTTTCTCCTAACTATTTTCCTTCTTCCGTGGCACGAAAATTTCGGCGCGAGAACTTTCAATCCAACTACAATTAGTGGAAGCACCGCTGAAAATTGGGCGCACCTCAGCGTTCTCCAAGGTTACGCTGGACACTGAGCGATATAGACAGTTCGGCCGCTAATGAATAATATAATAATCTGTTGACGTTTGACTTCCCAAAACCACGATATGATTATGAGGGACGCCGTAGTGGAGGGCTCCGAAAATTTCGACCACCTGGGGTTCTTAACCGTGCGCTTAAATCGAAGTACACGGGCCTCTATCATTTCGCTTCTATCGAAATGCGGCCGCCGCGGCGGGGATTCGGTCGGCAGTTGAGCACCATAACCGCCAGGCCACCGCGGCGGGTAACGTTCGGTCGCTATAAGGTGTAATATGAGTAAAACTGATAAATTATAGAGATGGACACAAGCAAAGATGGGCATCAAAAGAGAACCGCCGCGATAACAGCCGTCGTTAGCTCTGAACGGGAGCCAGGGCAGCTTCCACACGAAGGGAACGAGCGCCAACGCCCTGTCCGGACAAAGTAGGGTGAAGACGACAGAATGAGAGCGAGCGCAAGAACGTAAGCCAACCAAACCAACCGAAATTGAGAAGCCGGACCGGCGGCATGGACTGTGCCCACGGCACCATAGCAACGGATGTTTCGCACAGTTCAGCGTGACCTCCCCCACTTCCCTTCCAAACCTGCTTTCCGCCAATTGTGGGGCGCGAATTGTGGAAACACGGAAAAAAAGAAAAGAAAATAGAGAGAGATGGCTGAGGAGTGTTCGAAGCGTGGCAATCTGGCGGTTTAGACTTAGCGGCGGGAACGTGCGTTGCTGTTACTGTCATTAGGACGTGCTTAAAACTGGTGCCTCTATCTCAGAGCTGGAGGGCATGCGTTGGCGAGTGCGATACGGAGCTGGATGAAAATCACACGAGCGTTCATCGATTCCTACCACCATCACTTACTGGAATAAACTACCAGGGTTAGCTGTTGCCTATACTTCGATAGAACTACTTGTTAATAACGGCAAACGTACACTTTGGTGTGTAACACATTTGCTATGCAACACTGTGTAATGGACGTCCTGTATTTTTAGCCTAACCTTCCATTTTCTTTGCACTGTAATTTTACACGCTTAATATACCGTTCATGTATTATATTTTATCTTTTGTACTTCACTCATGCTTGGGCCAGGCTACTGCCTGCGGTATGCATAGATTAAAAAAAAAATGCGAACGAAAGCCACGTAGTCCTCTGCTCGATCTTTTTCCATGCAATCGTGCGATGAACGCTGCGTTCAGGATTGCGTTGCCGCCGCCGCCGTCACAACTTAAGCCGCGGTTTTGGGTCGGCAAGATGTACAAAACTCGCTCTCACTTCCTCGAAAGCAGATTGCGACGAGCGGAGAAGTAGACGAAATGTATGTATGTTTACAGGGCATTTATAAATGACCAGGAAGATGGTTAAAGGGTGCACGAGCGCTTCCTACAATCCTCGTCTTCATCGCTTTCCGGAACGAAGCAATGCGGACATTTATCAATGTCCGCATCGCTCCGCAACATCACTCGACGGCAGTGGAAACGCACTGGCGGCGCATGCTATGACTACGACGACGACGACGACGAGCTAGCAGAGCAATAGGGTTTTAGTCCAGAAACATGTAAAACATTTGTCTTCAGCGAGGAGGTCGACGAAGCAGAGTCCGTGAGTGCCATCTCGTAATTAACGACGCCGAGTTGGCGTAATCCTTCGTATGCGCCTGTGTAATGAGAGAGAAGCTTATCTGATAAGCCGACGTAGCGGCATGATGGCCGGAGGAGCACAAGAGAGCCTGGTATGAAGTGTACTCGCTTCTGCCGGCTATTATAATATAGTTTTGTGGAATTCTTGCAACATGTATAGGAAGTCGCCGGCAAGCTGACGAGCTGCACGGGCTCGAGCAATGACATACATCACTGGCATATTCAGTAAGCAAGAGAACTGCCGATGGAAAAAGTGTGCCCAGCGGTAACGGAGGGTCTGGACCAAACTTCACTTTTCCCGATATGACATCAACGCCTTGCTGTCTAGGTCTATGAAAACATCTATGACACGATTATGGAATGACCCTGGTTATCGCCAGGAACGCCTTTATAGACTTGACTCTGGTCATGCTTTTCGGCTTCCATTCCGGTTAAGAAGAGACCAGGAAACACTTTTGCATAGATTGTGGCTGGGTGCTGCATATACACGACGATACCTTTGTAACATTGGACAGGAGCAAAACCCTAACTGCAGTGTATGTCAGACGTCAGAGACTCTTCACCACATCCTGTGCGTGTGCCCTCAATACGCGACCGAAAGACAGTCACTTAAGTGCGACATAGGTCGTCTGGACTCCCGACCCTTTTCGGAGGAGGAGCTTTTGGGTGCTTGGGAACATGTAGACCACTCCCAACGGAGTTTAAGGTGCCTGTTAAGGTTTCTAAGCAAGACAGGTTTAGGTGCTCGTCTTTAGAGCACGTGTTACGATATAAAAACGTTCGCGGGTGTCCTGTCTCCACGCAGGACAATGTGTACAGTGACTCATTGTGCCGTACCATAGTCACCTATCATCATACCTCCCCCTTTCTCTCCCTTTTTCCGTTATTACCGTGAGGAGTAGCAGGCTAAAAACCAGATTCTCAGGCCGACCTCTCCTCCCTCTCGTCATTAAGCATCTTTTTCTTCTTAACACGGCGAATAACCGTCGGTGTTACGCCTTGAAACAATATACGCAGAAGTAAGCGACACGAGTGAGCTGTCCAGTCACGGTGATGAGTTGAAGCACACGCTGGCGGCATCTGAGTTACCGTTCGGCTCAGGCGCTCGGTCAATTCGTTCGTCTGTGAATGATAAGCTGTTTTCATTAAAGCAGTCCCCACGGATGATGTCGTCAACTTCACGGAACCGGAAGTACTTCCCGCGATATCTAAGCAGCTGCTGAGGACCGCCATGATGCAGAATTCACAAAGGAGAATTCACAAAGGATTCATAAAGGAGAAAGCGACGTCGGTGAAACAAACGGTAGGAAATGCCAGTGTGAGGGCAAAACCGTGTGGTGTGATCTGTCGCGAACGCAACCTATTCATTTCCCACGGTGGACGTGGCCTAGAAAGTCGAGGAAACACGGAACTGTTATTCAGGGATATCTATAGGACATAGGGTGCTGGATGGCTGTGCAGAAGGGGGCTTGCGGCGTTGCCAGGGTTCACAAGTGACATATACAGGGTGCTTTTTTTGTAAAAAACAATACGGATTTTTAAAATAAAAAATGTTATGGCAGTCAGGCCCTTGCCATCTTCGCAAACGAACTCTACGCCGAGGCGGAAAAACTTTACCGCTCCTAAAGTTACATCAAAATGAGTAATTAACAAAAGAAAATGATAAATAACTTTTTAAATATTAACCTTAGGGCCGTTGTTTATATAGAAGAGTTGTAGGACGTGACAATTTCTGACAGGTCAAGTTTTTAAAAGTCGCGACAAACCTACGCAATTTGAGATAATAGCCATCGAAATTCAAAGCCCCGATCTAGGTGAAACCGAAACTGAGCGCACCGTGTCGCCGGGTGCGCAGGAAATCCGTCATCCCTGTCATGTGAGACCGGAAGCTCACGTGACAGTTGTTTGAAAAGGTGCGTCGCAGCAGAGTATGGTCAGGAAAAACGGCAACTCGTCCAAATACCCAAATGGACCTCTTATTCTTTGCGTTTGGTGTGTAGTGTTATCTGTTTACTTCGCGCTGTACCCAAGAAACCGCGATTTCCACTTTTTCTTTCACTGTACAGCTTAAAACTAGGGGGTAGCTACTGCGGCGCTACTTCTCGAGCTCTTTGCAAAGTAGCTGACTGGGCCAGTTGGTTGTGCATACTTGAAATAAACAGCGCAAGAAACGGACGGCCACGGAAACGCGCTTGTCCTGTGCGTTTCTTTTCCGTGGCCGTCCATTTTTTGCGCTGTTTATTTCGAGCTCTTTGCACTTCTTTCGAGTTTGACGAAGAAACGAATAAGCATAAGACACCAAAAGCCAAGAATAAGCGGTCCCATTGGTTATTTGAGACGGCTTGCCGTTTTTCCTGACCATGTTCTGCTGCGACGCACCTTTTTCAAAAAGGTGCGTCGATAAGGTGTCACGTGAGCTTGCGGCCTGACGTGACAGGGATGACGGATTTCCTGCGCACCCGGTGCACTCAGTTTCGCTTTTACCTAGGTCGAGCACTTGAATTTTGGCGATTATCTCAAAGTACGTGAGTTTTCCGCATTTAAAAAAAATGGCATGTCATAAAGTGCCACGTCCTACAACTCCTCCATATAAACAACGGCTCTAAAGTTAATAATGAAAAAAAATTAACGAATTTTCGTTAATTGCGCATTTAAATGTAAATTTCGGTGCGGCTAACTTTTTGCGCCTCGGCGTAGAGTTCGTTTTGCGAGGACGACAAGGGTCTGACTGTCCTAACATTTTTATAAAAGACCTGTATTGTCTAAAAAGAAAAAAAATAAATACTCTATATAGTGGCGCGCAGAATGTGCAGTCGCGCTCAATGACTTGCAACACGGGAGCGCGTGTCCTCACGAGTTCAAAGACTGCTCATGGCTTCCACTAGCGCTTATTTCCTAACTAAACGCTGTTTTCACATTTTGGGATGATTCCAAATAAGAACATATCATTTAGTTGGTGAAATGAAAACAGGTTGACGCCATGCGCAATCTTAACTCGTGAGGGCACGCGCTCCCATGTTGCAAGTCATATTGAGCGCGATTGTACATGTCAGGCCCGAAAAGGCGATACACCTAGTTGACCGGAAGTAAGTATGTCCGACGCATTGACCGGCACTGAGCGAGTTCCGAGCTCTAGTATTCAACTTTTGCTGAACACTGGAGCGTGGATGTCCAGCGCTCTGAGCAGAAATTTTAGGCCATATGGGTTGGACTTACGACGGTACATAACACTACATGTTAAAAACACTGGGTTGGACTCATGACGATACACAACACTACATATTAAGAACACTGCAAAAGGAATGATTTGGTGATCAAGGTGTTAGAGGGTCGATGGCTGACCGTGAGGGCACGTCTCGTCGCTGTTTGGTGGGGTTATCACCCAAAGCACGGACCGACTGGGCGAAAGTGTCGAAATTAGGGCCAGTGAGGTCGGAAGCACCAACAGGATAACGCGGTAAAACAGTCCGTGTTGTGGTACAGTCATCCTGACTTGTAGTGGGCATGTTGCTTGCAATATTATAAACATGAATAAATAAACTTGCCTAATTGAATGTGCTGTTGATAGTCTATACGATAAACGAATATACGATATACGATAAACGAACTGTTACGTCGGCTGAAAAAATGACTAATTGAATGTGCTGTTGATAGTCTATACGATAAACGAATATACTATATACGATAAACGAACTGTTACGTCGGCTGAAAAAGTGACTTTTCTCTCCTCCTCTCTAACTTTCCTTTCCCCTTCCCCAGTGCAGGGTAGCCTACCGGGCTCAGCCCTGGTTAGCCTCCCCGCCTTTCTTTTATTCTTATTCTCTCTCTCTTGTTGATCATTACATAAATGTCGCTCTGCAATCAACCCAATAAAATTACACAGCCCTTAGGTGGTTTGCTCGTTTGTTTTCTCCACGTTTATAAGACACAAATAATGCCGCAGTCATGCATTCAACACCTTCGACCTTCTTCTATAAGAAGTGCAACGACAACTGTGGGTATACAACAACATAGTCCGCCTGTGTATATACAGTGCCCCTAATCTTCTCGCCCACAAGACATCGCATGTGTAGTACGTAGGTATAACTAGATTTATCCTGGAAGCGTGTGAAGAGGTTGTCGCTAAGAAAACAGTATGATTTTATTATGGTGGTTGCGGCTGCCTCAAACCGTTTTCGTTGTTCCGCCGCACTGTTTTGATTGGACTCGTGTCTCTGCTGAAAACGCCGCTGTCGGCCATCAATTGTCATGCTGGTCGGGCTCTCTAGAATCCCGATACCACCAGAGTTGCTTGGCTTTTTTTTTCTGACATAATGCTTATATTTATCTTGGCTAAATTGAAAGTGTCTGCTTTTGCTTCTTTTGTCGTTGCAGACACAAATATTTTGCCGCTGAGCCGATTCTGTTCGCGTTCGTATTTCGAAAGCATGCGTTATTTGGAACGGCTAATTTGACAATGCACATTACCTAATATATCGAGTTTGGTTTTTTTTTTTTCGAAAAGAAGTGTCTAGAGCCGATTCCCGGTTGCGTGACCGATACGCCGTCGTCTTTTCACGGCTCTGCTCTGTCTTTTTGCCGGAACATTTATACTAGAACATGGGCGTGAACTTCTACTAGAAGAGGCACGCGTGCAAGCGTGTGTGCACGGCGCATAGCGCCAAGTTAAGCAGTATTTACCGAAATACGGAAATATTTGTCGTAAAGAGGCTCTTCGAAAATTGAGAAATTGTGTTACTAGGGTACACGGCGGTATCTAAAAATTGTTCGAGTCACTGTTAAAAAAAAGGTGATAATAATTATGTGGGAGATGCCCGCTACGCTCTAAGCGCGTCCTGAAGGACATAAAGTTTTTCCAATCCAAAAATAATTACTAAGTTCGCTGCTGTTCTGTAGCCAGTAATTCGGCATAGCACTGTATTATATATAGCATGCTAGACCTTCAGATAGAGAGAAGGGGTGAATGTTCTTATGAGCTGGATACTTGAACCATTCTACATGCAGGGCCTTAAAATAATTGCTTTGAGCAATGAGATTTTCGCACCAAAATACCTGAATTACCTTTTGTGTTGGTGTAGTTTCTGAAGCGCGCATCATATTAAATAGAAGCCCTTAATTGACCTTTGCTATCAGCTGGAAAGCCAGCCGAGTGAAATTCTAGAGTTTATACGGGGTATCACTCCGGTCAAAGCATTTCCCTTCGTGTCTAAAGTTGTTAATACTATCTCATGCGCCTAACTTTTGCTCGCCTCAGTGTAACTGTTTTTCTTTTTAATAGCAATAGGCGAGCATAAACAAGATAAATAAAGCGTGAAAAATTTGAATCTGCATTTATGCGCCAAAAAGAGATATCGCACTTCTGTAAAATAAGTTTGACCGAGCATCTGAACTGAACAAGCATGGTACGCGGAGGTAGAGCGGACACAAAACTGTGACAATATTAATGAGTTTTGCAAAGGTCCTGCTCGCAGGCTGGACATGAATTTCACAGTTCTGAATAAGACGCCAGTCTCGTATACTTTAGAATTATTGTGAGATGTATAGTTCGCTTAACATTGACGTAATTCTTTTATTGCGATAGCAATTATATGGACAGTCTCGGCTGATTTTTGCCGTCGCCGTCGCCGCCGTCATGCTGCGTATATATATAAGTATGTATATATACATCAATATCCCAAAGAAAAATAAATCAGAAAAATGCTTCCGAAGCGCGGAATCGAACCAGCGACCTCTGAATTCGCAGCGCGGGGCCCTAAGCACTACTCCATAAAGCGTTCATACCTCAGGTAGCTAACGGAGAGCGTTATATACACACCCTTTACGTTTGCAGTCCTCCGAGACGGAGGCGCTTATCAGCGTTTCTTCATTACCAGCGAGATGGCGCTAGGAGCGCGACGGGCGCACTTAAAGCGTCGGCCAGCTCTCTCGCTTCTTCGTGCGCAGGGAGAACTAGAGTTGCTGTATATGCTACCTTTAGCTAGCAGAGTTGCGCATCTGTTTTCCAACGCCGCTAGCAACCATGCATTGCGGAGAAGCTGACGCTCGGGCCAATTTTTGTATTTCTCGACGCCGCCACTGCGGCTCACTCAATTAACACTAGTCATCGACAGCCAATGTTTATCGCCGGCCTTCGACACGCCAGACATGTTTATCGGCGACGCGGTAGGCATGTCGCCTGCAAAAATGGAGTGCGACTTCACCGCATAGCTGTGGTTGCTAGCTGGACCTATGCGCTACTCTGCTACCTAAAGTTGGCTTATACAGTGACTCTAGGGAGAACCTTGCCCTTGCGCTGTCTGCTCGCGCGGGCGCTCGAACAAGCTACCGCAGTGTTCATGATTCTCAGCAGATGGAGCTGCGTGGTAGCTTTCACTGCGCGTCGCGTACATGTAGCTAAAAGCGTTTCAGATGTCGTGCACGTAAAGTACGTGTACTTTTCACGTTTGCGTATGAGAAGTCCCTACGCACGTGAAATTAAAACTGTCTAGTAGCTGCCGGGTAGTGATGGACGCACGGCAGTTGCAGCGCGTCAATCACGGGCCGCTTTTCTTGCTATCGCATTCATTGCTTCGCCCTTGCGGCGAAACTGTGACTTTTTCTGATTGGTGAGTTTAGTCGACAACCTGACTCTCGGGCGTTACAATTGAAAAAAAAAATGTTATACAACTCTCTAATAAAACTGAGCGCCAATATAAAAAATGTGCTTTTTATGGTCGCTAAATTTTAATTTTTTCAATAGAATGCGGTAAAGGTACCTCATCAACATCAGTGCAGTGTTTTCCGGCAAGACGGATTTCTTCGTATGCAAGACTGAACCTCCCGAAGTTGAAGCTTTGCTTTAAGACACGCTCTACAATTCTCATAACGTCGTCACTCATGGCCTATTTCCGGCGGAGCTATATGAGACCAGACTGTCTCATATTTTGGTGGGGTTTATGTAAACCTGACAAAGGCAGCGATAATATCTCCCTGCGTACAGCTAACAGTGACAACATCGAGAGTGTCGCGCTGCTGTAGAGTCCGAATAATTTGGAACTCTTCCCAGCAACAGCAGCAAATGGCTTGATGAGTGACCAGTAACAGCACCAGCGATTTTTCGCAACTCCCAATTTTTTCAAAAGCTTTGATGCCAAAGGAAGTGACGTTGCAGATCCCTTCCTTTATACACACATATACATCTGAAAACAGAGGTAAGAGGTAACACAGCAAAACATAAGCTCTGAGACACTGCAATAGGTGATACTTTGCAATATTTTCTACCCCTGATTCTCGGATGTCCATCCAATGTAATACACTTCCTAGTGTTTCGCACTCTGCTTCAGTGGAAACCAAGTACATCAAATCAAATGTCATGCAATATTCACCACTGGCAGCTTTCGAGAAACACCTGAGGCAATAACAACCAAATGCAGAACGCCATGCTCAACACTTGCAAAAACACACATCGTTATTGTCAATCCGTCGTCCAACTTATTCCGAAGCTCTCCATCACGCTTTCGTTTTTAGCCTAAATGATAGTCTACGGGACGCTAAATCTTAGCAGTGTTTAGTTGTACTTACGTCTTTGCTGGTCAAATGGGCATCAGGCACGATACGTAAGCTCTCAGTTGACCGTATCTAGGCTGTCAAATTCGCGGACCTGAGGGCCGTGCCGAGCTTCTAGCGCAGACTGAGCGCACTCTGGCCGCTTGATTATCACTCTAGTGGTGGTTATCGGCTGTTACTTCCCACAAGGCTCCGTCTTGCCTCGATGTACACCAGACGCGCCAGGCAACCCTGCACCGCCATCGGAAGATAGCGCTCAAATGCACCGAAAGTTCCGTGAGTTGGTACGTGTTTCTATGAGGAAAGGGAAGTGAGGGGGCAGCGCTTGTCTTGTCCGTTTATACGTTCTTCGGTCTGGGTTTATTCTCGCCGCCACCGAGGCGGCTCATTTCTCTCTTTCCGGATGTTTTGACACCGCTAGGCAAGCGCAGAGAGCGAAAACCTCTACGCACGTGCGGTGACGGCACCTGTCTTCTTATGTTTTGCTCGTTTATCCTGTGGTAGCAGTGAGACGATACTACTTACCGTGCCCCGTGTGCAAGTTTCCTTGCTTGTACCTAGCGGCCCGTAGCGCGCCTCCTGAAGGTCACGATAAACCGGTCCTTCAACACGTGTCGAGCAGTCGCGTTCAGCTTCTGCCACTTTTGGACCAAAATAAAGTTCTGACTCACTCACTCACGCTTCATTCAATGAAATCCAGGTGGCATTTCTCGCGTGCGTTCTTCGTGTATGTGAACTCGCTCCCAATGTGAGCTGCAACGCGATAATGCCCCCGATCGAAAGGGGCAACAAGCCTGCATGGAGACACTGGCCAACGCTAAGTTGCTTTACAAAAACAACGATAAACAGAACAGTGTTAATTCTACGGTGGTTATAATGTCAAAGCTTCCGTGCAGGGTTGGGGCCACACAGAACACGGGCATCGTGCTAATAACTTAGCGCGACTGTGCGATTTCCTCAGTAAACAGCGTCTGTGGGCTCTAGTGAGGCCACGGAAGGACACACACACACACACACACACACACACACACACACACACACCCACACACACACACACACACAACACACACACACACACACACACACACACACACACACACACACACACACGCACGCACGCACACACACACACACACACACACACACACACACACACACACACACACACACACACACACACACACACACACACACACACACACACACACACACACACACACACACACACATACATACATACATACATACATACATACATACACATACATACATACATACATACATACATACATACATACATACATACATACATACATACATACGCTTATATATATACGCTTATATATATAAGCGTTGTATTGTCGAAAAGATATCTTCGATGGTCTTTATTCCTAAAATATCGGGAAATGTTGAATAAATGCACGTAAGGTTCTTCTGACATGACTCTAAAGAACCTCTACTTTTTTTTCGGGGGGGGGGGGGAGGGGGGGATGGTTTTACGCGTTGAGCAATTTACATATCAGTAAGTGAATGAGATCACCCCGCCGTTCTGGCATAGTTCGAAATCTTTACATGTTTCGGAAAACTACCACCCTTGGCTTAATAAACGGACCATAAATGCGGACATTTCTTTGGGCATAATATTTGATTAAACTTGGGCAATAGAAACCGCCACTGTCACCGAAAATAAAGGCTTGGTGAGCAAAAAAGTCAGTTTCGCCGCAAGGGCGAAGCAATGAATGCGATAGCAAGAAAAGCGGCCCGTGATTGACGCGCTGCAACTGCCGTGCGTCCATCACTACCCGGCAGCTACTAGACAGTTTTAATTTCACGTGCGTAGGGACTTCTCATACGCAAACGTGAAAAGTACACGTACTTTACGTGCACGACATCTGAAACGCTTTTAGCTACATGTACGCGACGCGCAGTGAAAGCTACCACGCAGCTCCATCTGCTGAGAATCATGAACACTGCGGTAGCTTGTTCGAGCGCCCGCGCGAGCAGACAGCGCAAGGGCAAGGTTCTCCCTAGAGTCACTGTATAAGCCAACTTTAGGTAGCAGAGTAGCGCATAGGTCCAGCTAGCAACCACAGCTATGCGGTGAAGTCGCACTCCATTTTTGCAGGCGACATGCCTACCGCGTCGCCGATAAACATGTCTGGCGTGTCGAAGGCCGGCGATAAACATTGGCTGTCGATGACTAGTGTTAATTGAGTGAGCTGCAGTGGCGGCGTCGAGAAATACAAAAATTGGCCCGAGCGTCAGCTTCTCCGCAACGCATGGTTGCTAGCGGCGTTGGAAAACAGATGCGCAACTCTGCTAGCTAAAGGTAGCATATACAGTAACTCTAGTTCTCCCTGCGCACGAAGAAGCGAGAGAGCTGGCCGACGCTTTAAGTGCGCCCGTCGCGCTCCTAGCGCCATCTCGCTGGTAATGAAGAAACGCTGATAAGCGCCTCCGTCTCGGAGGACTGCAAACGTAAAGGGTGTGTATATAACGCTCTCCGTTAGCTACCTAAGGGATGAACGCTTTATGGAGTAGTGCTTAGCGCACCGCGCTGCGAATTCAGAGGTCGCTGGTTCGATTCCGCGCTTCGGAAGCATTTTTCAGATTTAATTTTCTTTGGGATATTGATGTATATATACATACTTATACATATACGCAGCATGACGGCGGCGACAGCGACTGCAAAAATCAGCCGAGACTGTCCATATTATTGCTATCGCAATAAAAAAGAAAAACGTAAATGTAAAGACGAGCGGCAACACCACCGCGCCACTCATGCACCAGCTCGCCTTGTTGTCGTAATCTGACAGCGTGTACTTGGGTCTAGTTAATTGATCATTAGCAAAACAATATATCTCTAGAGGAGCATATCAGTAGAGGAGCATATCAATAGAAAGAAGAGAAGCAAGTAAGAGACACGATGCAGCAAGTTTTAAAAACTCCTATCGGGCTAAAAACGATAAAGTACACCAACATTTATGATATCGCAGCAACATTCACTTGCACAGATGCTTCTTTGTCAACTTGTTCATACATGCTGAGTTCCGCTGCTAAATATTTGTTTGGGAAGCGGCACGGGGCATTCGCCGTTTGCATGAAGCTGTACAGTTACACGCACTAAGTATCTGTACAATTGAAATAACTAGGAAACCCGTCGAGCGTGCGTGCAACAGACGTGCCGGAGCAGTAAAAATGTGTGTGCTCGTTGATAGAAATTAGGAAGCCATTGAAACAGTAACGTGCCTTATAACGACAGCGCTGCTGCCACGAATAAATACTCTCGCCTCTTGTATGCGCGGTAGTCACCGTAGTGAAGTACTTTCTATGAGTCGCCGTTAAAATAATGCATGCGCATACAAGCAGAACATCGTAGTCTCCGTATGTACGTCTTCGTTGAAGATGCAACATTAAAATTAACGGTTTGTAAAATGTCAAGTGCAATTTCAATATATCTGTGATGGTAACAGTCGCAATTTCGATTTGCGCCATTTAATGAATATCCATGGCTACTTTTATCCTAACAGTTAGCAAACGTGCAGTGTTAGAAAGGAAGAATATATATATATATATATATATATATATATATATATATATATATATATATATATATATATATATATATATATATATATATATGTGTGTGTGTGTGTGTGTGTGTGTGTGTGTGTGTGGTGTGTGTGCTACGGACAGACGAAAGTGAGTTCACTTAGAGTTACCTGAAATCAGACCCATCAACTTGGATGCGGCAGATTCACTATACAGCCACGGTCACTGCACGCAAAGGCTTGTGGGCTGCCGCTCAATGCAATGCCAGGCATGGGAATAAATCGACCCCACGGGAAAGGACTCTCTTTCCTCCAGCTAGTGTACCTACAAGAAGAGACAGATTATGCTTCCTCTACAGTGGGCGTTGCTTTCTCTCTTTGGCTTGCTACACAGTACGTTCCGCAGTAGCATGTCTTCCGTGGTATGTGCAAGACACGCATTTGTGCCTATGAAGATGCGAGACGAAGAGACGCTTTTTTTCTTGTGTTTTCCACCGCAAACAAGTGTCGAAACAACGCGTTCTATTATAACTCTTTTCGATGCGGTCCTTGCGAGGTTTATTCATTCTTACGTATTGTCTACGGATTGCGAGAATGCAGTGCGCAGGCACTAGATTAATAGACGTCGGTAGCAGTTACCTTAATAACAATTCTTCTTAGGCAAGTTGGTGCGATTTCGTGAACATGATTTTTAGGCGTTAGAACAACAAACGCAGCGTGTGTTTGCCTGCGTGATTCAGAGGCGTCGATAACATCTACCGAAAGTCTTTGGTGTCTTAGATTGAAACACATTTCTCGTTTTTTTCTTGATTGATGAAAATCTCTTAGCTGCTTTAGGGACCAAGTTGTTCAAAGGCAGCTTTTTGTTCATGACTAGCTGTACCTTGAAGGGCCTTTTCTATATTAGCATAAAATGAGATGATTAATTAGCACATTATTTATATTCGTGTATTTCTGTTGTGGCGATATTGATATTTTGAGCAGTGTATCAATACTTGCATTCACTGCACGCATATCCGACCTGTCCCCGAGCTAGACCACCACCATTTTACAGCAAAATATCATGACTCTACTTGGCAAAGTTGGTCTGTGAGACACAAGGTACACTCATCCACCGTTCTCGCCTCGCCTGGAGTTCTGGTTTGTCACGTATATGACTTTCTTTAAAGGGACAGGTGAACACCCTTTGTAGATGATTATACTCTTTTCGGAGAGTTGTACCACCCAAAAAAGAGTTAACGTGTCTCTTTAAAGAGAGTCATATACGAGGCAAGTCAGGACGTACCGAAAGGGGTCACGCATGTTCTTTTTTCTTAGAGGGTAATTTCTCACATCCTCCACATAAAATGGGTTAAGCCACGCACCTCACTATCATCACCTTCGTAATCACCATTTGTACATAGATCGGCAATGTGGACAAAGCATCGCAACAAATAAATGTTCTGTTTTTTCTAATTTTTGTGCTGACTACCTGTTAGGCTGCATTGTCATGATTGCCCGGGCATCTATCACTCGGCAAAAAAAAAGTGTGACCCTTGATCAGCTCGCACGTCACCTCACTTCCCTTCAATTTACTTCAATACTGGCGGTACCCCTGATTACGTGGGGACAAGGACTTCACAGAAGAAAAATGCAGCTCGGCTCTCAAGAGCTCGGAGTACCAACATCAACTTTGGGCTGTCCAGAGCGCCTGCGATGCGGTGGTTAGGCTCGGTCTAACTGTCCCCACGTGTGAGCGCCTCGCGGTGTCGCCCTAAGGGGTGGCACTTCTCAGGGTGCTTCTTAGGATAAGGTTCTTCGTACCGTACTGCTATCATGTTGATGGGATAGCCGGCTCTAACTTAGCCTACCTTCGCAGGTTTTTTTCAGATATACATTAAAAAAAAGTTCTATAAAAGCTTCACCCACTGTGCGCAGTTTTTCACTCCTGCGTCTGAAGCGCATGAGGAGAATCTTTCTGCACTTCTCCGTGGACTAAGGCAGTCCACGAAAGCGTATATAAGTAGCTTGAATTCAGAATTAACCATCTGAATACAATAAACAACAACAACAACAACAACAACAACAACAACAACAACAACAACAACAACAACAACAACAACAACAACAACAACAACAACAACAACAACAACAACAACAACAACAACAACAACAACAGCCTGAGTTAGAGTTTCAGTGAAGCTGCCTGGTTTTAGTATGAGAAAGTCCGAGTCAGAGTCAGACCTCGATTCTGCTTTAGGTGAGCTCAAGTTCGAGTAGACCTCGGTTTTGCTTTTGGTGAGCTTAAGCTCGAGTAGACCTCGGTTTTGCTTTTGGTGAGCTTAAGCTCGAGTAGACCTCGGTTTTGCTTTTGGTGAGCTTAAGCTCGAGTAAGCCTGACAGAATCTCTTTCATGCAAAACTGAGTTCAATTGAGCACGGAGCGCGAGCGCGCCTTGATGAGCCAAAGTTCTGACTACCCTGAGTCACACTGAGCCCTCTTGAGTCCGACCAGCTGCAATAAAAAAAATGCTAGGACACCGCTTGATACTTTTGCTTTTATGCAAAATATATTAGCACAGTGACTACACCATTTGAATCAGTTGGGGTTTGTGGTCGCCAGAGGAAGAAACAGACGTGAAGACCTGTTCAATTAGTCTAGTTTATTCAACCGATATTCACGTAGCGCGTAGTGAGTTCATAATTTGCAGGGGACGGCATAGAACTGGCCACAGTTCAGCCGGCGTTAGCCGAAGTACCGAGGCAATAGCGAGTGCCGAGAAACGCTGATAATGCTACGGCACAGACAGCTGCGTGTATACGGCGGCATGGCGTCTCGAAAATATGCCATACACCTTCATTCCCTACGGCAAACTGGTTCTTCTTATCTTTAAACTCACCTCGCCTGGCTTCTCGGTCTCGTTCCTGGGAAACTAAGTGGTGCGTGGAAACCCGGGCGCTGCAGGAGGGACCATGGGCGGTGGCTGAGTTACGATGCGGCCAGTCGAGCGAACGCTCCAAGCGAAAGGCCGAGAGATCATCGGGGAAACGAGGCATCCCGAGGTGTGGAGAGGAGTCTCCGGCCCGGTTTTTGAGAAAGGGGAGTGAGGGAATGGGGCTCCTCTACTGAAGCGTCTCAGCAGGGCGCGAATGGTAGCTGGAGGGTGCCCTCTTCACGTAACCTTCCAGCCAGCGCGCGCGTGATCATCACGTGATAGTTGGCTGGGCGCTGGCCGTCTTGTGTTCTTCTTCTTCTTGACGGTCTTCATCGCGACTTCTTTTCTTCCGTCTATTCGTTTGTCTGCTCCTTCCCCTGTGCACGACTTCCTCCAGGAGATAGCTGGGCGGAGCATTTTTCTCCTCTTTTTTACAGTGAAGCTTTCTTAGTCTGCGTAGTAGTAGTAGTAGTAGTAGTAGTAGTAGTAGTAGTAGTAGTAGTAGTAGTAGTAGTAGTAGTAGTAGTAGTAGTAGTAGTAGGCGTCACGCAAGTCATGTCACCAGAGGGAGGAGTGAATTAAGAAAAAAAATGAAACGACTATGATGATGACGCTAAATGATGACGACAGCGATGATGCTCGAGATGATGATGACGATGCTAGCCAATCACACATACTCGCGCGCTTACAGCTTCGTTGTCCGACGGTTTTCACGGCGTTGAACTGGCTGAATTCTATTCGCTTTTTTTCGAAACCAGCGCCGATCACCACGTGACGACCACGTGCTGTCGCTACAGAGGGCTTTATA
Organism: Rhipicephalus sanguineus; assembly: GCF_013339695.2. NCBI lineage: Eukaryota > Metazoa > Arthropoda > Arachnida > Ixodida > Ixodidae > Rhipicephalus > Rhipicephalus sanguineus. The sequence continues at coordinate 151,967,606 of NC_051178.1, read as the reverse complement.
ATGCAAATACTCTTGTGCAATAGTGAGTTACCGGACACTGGTAACGACACGTTGGGGCGCTTTCGTCTAAATGCAGTTATCGAGACATCCTTTTGTTTTGTGCTCAGCTGGACACCCGAAGAAAAGCCTTATAAAGGTAACAAGTTCACGATTACGCCCCTGCCGCAAATTTACACCAGCAGCGAAGTACCGTACACTTGGTTAGTGTGCATAAATGAATGCTGGCCAACCAGCTCACGTTTACGCCTCGCTAATTCACATACGCTAAGCCGTTAGCCCCGCCACGGTTGTCTAGGGGTTATGGCGCTCGACTGCTGACCCGAAGGTCACGGGATTGAATCCCGGCCGCGGCGGCTGCATTGTCGATGGGGGCGAAAATGTTTGAGGCCCGTGTACTTAGATTTAGGTGCATGTTTAAGAATCCCAGGTGGTCGAAATTTTCGGATCCCTTCACTACGGCGTCTCTCATAATCATATCGTGGTTTTGGGACATTAAACCCAAGATATTATCACGCTAAGCAGTTTGTGGACAAATTAAATCTCCCTACTGGGACGCACTTGCATCCGCACACGTTTGACGCCTGTAGCACCACTTTAGGTGTTTTTTTTTTCAGGGACCTTAGCTTTAATCTCGTAAAAAGCACTATTACAAAAGGGTCGCTTTTACAGCTCCCAACACGGTACTAGCACCTCTTTTTACTGCGAAAGGAGATCAGATCTCCTGTCAGGAGATCACAACAAAAGCCTTTTTTGGCGTCGTAGTTGTCCGCCGCCGCCGGTGTCGGTAATCGCTATCGCGTGAAATAAGAAAAAGTTAAAATGAGTAAATGAGAAAAAAGAAATATCCAGGATTGGATGGGATTTGAACCCGGGCACCCGAGTATTCTACCACGGAGCCATGGCGTTGTTTTTTTATTTATTACCGGTTTCTTAACACGGCACAAGCATCAGCAGCAGACACTTAATACAATAATTGGCACGACTGCAGCAGTCGACACACCTATGAGTAGTTACATTCCTAAAATTCCTTTAGGTAACCAATGGGGCTGGATCCTGGAACCCTGTGCGTGACATTCGAGTATTATACAACAGAGCCACGCCGGTGCTTAAACCCTTTCGCAAAAGGACCCCACACATGCGTCATGTCGGGTAAGAAATTGCGCTAACGTATGTAATACAGCTTTGTAAACTAGTAAAATTACAACCAGGAGTCACACAGTACGAATTGTGTAACGAGTGGGTCGTTTAATGATTCCAGCCCATTACACAGGCTCAGCCATAATTCTTCATCGTCATCAGCCACAGCATCAACAAAGTCCACATAATGCCTTGCGTAGCGGCTACCACACTTCTCCGAAGAATGACGAATAATGGCATAGTGGGTGCTTCCCTATAAATTTCACAAAAATTATGATTTATGGCGTAGTGGGTACCCTGCAAGTGTACTTGTATTAGTTGCCCCAACAGAGTTTACAGCGGGCTTCCCAGCTTTCGCTGTGACCGTGCTGCGTGTTCCGCGCAGGCCTGGAGATTTAAGTGCGGAGCACTTTAAGGGGCCGGGCTGTCGTCGTAGCTTGGCGTCAACGCTGGCAAAGCATGGCCATCTGACCGCGCGCTGGCGCCAAAAAGAAGTCTTCTTCCTCTTGTTCTTCGAGCGCCTTGATGATGATATTAACGCAGGCAAAACTACATGTAAGGCTCATGCGACACAAGCTTTGTACGAGCTTCATACGTAAATGAAAAGAAAGAAAGAAAGAAAGAAAGAAAGAAGAAAGAAGAAAGAAGAAAGAAAGAAAGAAAGAAAGAAAGAAAGAAAGAAAGAAAGAAAGAAAGAAAGAAAGACGCCAACAGGCGTAATCTCCGCAGCTCAATCTTCCCCGGACTGACGGGGCGCGGTAATGGGCGTTTAGCCACTGCCTCCTGCAGGAGAAGTTGCTGTGAAAGTTTCATCAGACATTAAATTTTCGTTGTTGGTCGTGCCGCTGTTGTCACTGCTTATATCCCCTGTTACATCCACGACCCAGTGTACGAGCGAGATAGTGTTTGTTTGCTGCTTGTACGAGGGGAATCAATAATCTCGACCAGTCCACGTTTTCTCCTTATACGTTACTGTGTATAGTTTCAAAACTTCCGCGTACATTTCTGCGTAAGTTAAAACGAGGAAGCAAGCGAGAAACAGAGAGAGGAAGAAATGAAAAAAAAAACAAAATAGAAAAAAATACAAAGAGGAAAAAGAAAACGCAGAAAATCTGGAAAAGAGAACAAGAAAGAAATAGAGGACGAAAGAAAGAGAAAATTGAAGAGAGACAAAGAAGGCTGCCCAGCTCCGCATTTCCTTCAGGCTTGGCACCCCTAGTGCAAAGCCGCATTAACTTTTTTTTCATTGAGCGGCTGCGGTTCTAGTAACAGGTTTCACGTAGCCAGCTTCTTCTGGTGAATACAATATTTTGCCGAGCAGGGTGCAAAAACAAGCTCGAACCATTCCCGTTAAAGCGTACATCGGAGGCCACGCTAGGGGCACTGACTGTGAGCCTCTGCATGAGTCGTACGAGAATGTAAAACATGTCCATCTGAGCCAGCTTCTCTCCTGGGCAGCTGCGGGCTCCCTGGCCGAAGGTGATCAGAGGACCGACGTCCGTACACACTTTCCCAGTCACGGGATTGAAGAACCGCTCGGGACGGAACTCCTCGGGATTTTCCCAGTTCTTCGGGTCATGATGCACCGCGTGGATGTTGTACAACATGCCCGTGTCCTTGGGTATGTTCCACTTGCCTGCAAAATCGGGCATATTTGTTTTAAGTGCGCGACTATCCCTGTTAGGCTATCTACTGTCCATTTGTGACGTGACTCGAGATGCACACATATCACTAAAGCTGCCTAAGCCTTGTTAAACATGTCTTAAAGTAATTAAAGCGCATTTCGTCACACCCGCTCACACGCACCCACCGACAGACGCAATCATTCAAGGCGCTCACAAGTGCCCGTGAATGGTTGCTGTGAGACAACGCCTGTGACCGTTTTGAACGGCTCAGTGTGGACTAGTTGCGTGTATGTCGGGTCTGACAGAATGCGCTCTAATTACGTTACCAATATGAGTTATACCTAGTCCAACAGCAACTCTATAGTTCTGCACCCCAAGGTGGTGCCGGGCTGAATGGTGAAGTCTACGGCATGTGGCGTGTCCTAGTTTTTTTTTTTCTGCCGCCAAACGGCAGCAGCAAACACTTCGTACACAACAGTGGCTTGTGTATATAGGTATAGCTAGAAGAACAATACTAGCGTTGGCAAATGTGAGCTGCAACAAGTCTTTTTTTTAACAAAATAGAGTTCTTGCTCTGAAATGGTTATTTTGTGCAGGTGGGAGCCAATCATAATAGCAGACATAATATTAGCGATGGCAGCCCCTAATGTCACATGGCACTTAAGATCATACAACGCCGTGTTTGTGAATCTGGCTCCAGAAGCTTTTTGAGCACGATACCTCTGTCTTGAAATAAATAGTTGTGGTCCGCGTGAAAGTTAAGCGTTGACAAAAAATGTCTTTTTTTAGTTGTCTTTAGACTAGCTGTCTAATTAAGCTAGCACTCACCGACTCGAGTGTCCGTCGTTGTGTTATGAGGTATTCCAAGAGGCGCCGCGGGGTGCATCCTCAGCGTCTCTAGCAGGCAAGCCACGGTGAAAGGAAGCTTCTCACGGTCTTCGTACACGGGTGGCATGCTCCCTTAGCGTAGAAAAGAAATGAAAGGGGTTGTGGATGAAGAAACAAATCGTGCATTCTTTTTTTTTTTATTTCGAAAGCTGGCCATTAGGCATAGCAATTAGGGGTGTCAAAAATGCACATGCAAATTTGCTTCGTGTGTAAAGTCTAATAATGATCGATGTAAGGTCCACGGAACCAGCGGTAGAGGTCGGGTGGTTTTACCAGGCCTGAGGCCCGTTGCACGGAGGTGGCGCAGACGGCTTAGTTGTAGGCTTGTGCAAGTCCACAACAAGTGTGTGACAGTCAACTCGCGGACTGGGGCGTCACAAAATAGGCACGATGTACCATATGCCTGGGCAGCGGTAATGTTGCGCCCAAAGTGTGGTCACAGATGGAGTAAGCGCGACCCCGACACGAAGCCTCCGCAACGTAACCCCCTCTCGGCTGGTTAAATCAATGGTGCACTCAAACGGGTAAAATTACTACGAGAACACTGTGAGCAGAGGCAGCCAGCTTCGATGGTGGCACCTTGGTACATAAAGGAGCAGCTTGGGTAGCTCGGTGTGTCGTTTAAGCGGAAGAAAATAAGATTAGGATTTACAAACAAGTATGCCGAGGCATCTGCGCTCCTACGGTTACGCAAACGGGACTTACACACACAGCGAGAAGTCACGTATATAGCCTATTACACATTGAAAAACGTCGTTACGCAAGCGAATGCCATCATGTCATTACGAAGTGTCACAATTTCAATCAATCAATCAATCAATCAATCAATCAATCAATCAATCAATCAATCAATCAATCAATCAATCAATCAATCAATCAATCAATCAATCAATCAATCAATCAATCAATCAATCAATCAATCAATCAATCAATCAATCAATCAATCAATCAATCAATCAATCACTAAGTGGGCTTGTTATGAAGATACAAGGCTATTGCGATGTCACTGGGGTACATCAAGGACACTCTTAATGTAACAACTGCAAGTAGTGTGGAAACTGTCATTGCCTCCGTGGTCTCTGTGTAATCGAGCAATAGTGACGAAATGCAAATAGCACGACGAAAGCGCGATTGAAGGCACACGACGTAGCAGAAGACGCTTTTTCGATAGGAGGTTTTGGTTGTGTCCTAGGCGTTGATGGACGCCGTCAGGTGCGACTTCCAGGAACTGAGGCCTGCTGGCCGGAACTATGGTGTAACTAAGAACTAAGGTGGGGTTACTGGGACAAAAAAAGAAGAAAGATGTGGTTGGAGACTTTTCTTACCGATGTTGTCTTCTATTTCTTTTTGGATCCTAGTTTGAACGCTTGGTTCTTTTGCCATGCGTAGCAGAAGCCACTGAATTGTGCCTGTCGATGTGTCGGATCCAGCTAGGAAATAACATGGGTTCACATATTGCAGCCAGTGTATTCACTGGCGGGTACACATATCAGAACGCCGGTTAACTGAAGTAGAAACAAATGATAAATAACTTGCAAATGATTTAAAACATGTTATCTGGCAATTCTAACAAGCAAACGTGAGATGAGATGCTTACAGCTGGAGCTACAACAATAGGGAAAGTATTCGAGAATACGACGCTGTGTTGTATTGTTTTGCACTGCTGAAGCTGTTCTTAACTTAGCAGCGGCTGGTTGCAGCAGCCGTTCGGCTTCCGCACAGTTACGTGATGATTAGATTGAGAGCTTTCAAGAAGGAACGTGGTATCGTCACAAGCAGCACTGTCGGAGCTTTGTTCCCATTAAGTGTCGCCGACAAAGCGTAGTCTGAAAAATGCTTGTATGTGTATAGTAGCTAGATCTCCTTCTCATTATCTCCTCATTAAAAAAAAAAAAAAAAACGCCAGGCCTGCGCTGAAAGCGCAGCACAGTCCCAGCGAAAGCTGGGACTGTGCTGCGCCATAAATCACAACTTTCTTGTGAAGTTGGGCAGCAACCACCACGACATTATTCGTTATTCTGCCGAGAAGCGAGGTAAGGCATTATGTGCATTTTGTTGATGCGGCAGTTGATGACGATGAAGAATCATGGCTGAACCCTTTGTAATGGGTTGGAAGCTTTAAACGACCAACTAGGTATACGTAATTCATACTGTGTGACGCACGGTCGTTATTTAACTGTCCCACCACGCTTTATAACATACGTTAACTGGAGAACCGGAGAGCGAGAGAGAGAGGGAATTAACTTTATTGAGAGCCTGAGGAAATGGATCATGAGAGCGTTATGGGCTTCCTTGGCAACCAATAGAAGTGCACTTGCGAGGAACCCCACTACGCTATAAATCATCATAATTTTTGTGAATTAGGGAAGCAGCCACTGTGCAATTTTTCGTCATTCTGCGGAGAACCGTGGTACCCGCTAAACACATGTAAGGCATTATGTGCATTTTGTTGATGCTGTGGCTGATGACGATGAAGAATTATCGCAGAGGCCTTTGTAATGGGTTGGAAGCATGCAACAACCCAACTCGTTGCGTAATTCGCATTGTGTGACGCCTGGTTGTTATTTTACTCTGCTACCACACTACATTACATATGTTAATGTGGTTCCTTCCCGACATGAAGCCTGTATAGGGTCTTTTTGCAACGCAGTTTCAAGCACCGGCATGGCTCAGAGGTAGAACACTGAGCTCCCACGCAGAGGGCCCAGGCTCGAACCTTGTTCCATCCTGAAAATTTTTTCTTATTTCCTTTCTTTTTTCTTATTTCGCGTGATAGCGGTTACGGACACTGGCGGCGGCGGCGGCGGACAACTACGGCGCCAAAAACGGCCGTTGAAATGATATCATAACAGCTTTCTCTGTAAAATCAAGGCAGCTTCGCACTAAGGGCGCCAAGCCTGAAGGAAGTGCAGAGCTGGCCGCCTTCCTTGTTTCTCTTCGATTTCTTCATTCTTTCCTCCTCTTTTTCTTTCTTTTCCTCTTTTTCCGTTTTTTTTCTCTGTTTATTTCCAGTTATTTCTTCCTCTCTCTTTATCTATTTCTTTCTCTTTCGTGCGCTTTCTATTTTTCTTCCTATTTTTTACCTTTCTCTCTCTCTTTCTATTTCTCGCTTGCTTCGTCTTTTTTTTTAATTTTTATACGGAATTTTGCCTGCGTTACGCCAAGCGACGACTGCATACGACAGCACACGAGAGCCCGGGCCCCTGAAGTGCTCCGCACTTAAAATAGTGTGCCTCGATGCTCTTCCTCCCCCAATGCAGGTGGAGCATCGAGACACCCTAGCCTCCAAACAGCAGTTCAGTAGACCTATACGCCTGGGCTTAACGTCTTATCGCATTTCGCCGATAGGACAGACAGACTTGAAAGACGTATCGCGAGAGTAGTGAGTGAGTACGATGTAACGAGACTCGTAAACACTATCGTAAAGAATGCGTGGAGTAAGGAGCAGCTGTCGCTTTACCTACCATTGAAGAGGTTCATTGTAACGAGAATCATGTTGGCTTTGGTCAGGTACTGCGCATCAGTTTTATCCTCCTTGATGGCTTCGTCTCGGGCGGCCAGCATGGCGTGCGTGAAGTTCTCCGTCTTACCTGTTCAAGGGCAACACGACGCTGTTTTTGATGCGACTGCGTAAGCCAAGATATCGTGCAGCGGCAGTTTTCGCAGCTAACATCATTGAGGACCAACGTACTTGCGAGTATGGGATTGTATCACTAGTGAGAAAAAAGAGGTAAAAGCCGATCAGAAAAGCAAGTACGGTAGAACTGTACGTGTTTTATTATTTATCTTGGCTGAGTGACGCCACGAGAAAAGGTAAAGTGATACTTTCGTAAACGTTCCGTCATTGCCATTTACATTGATGATAAAGCTTTCCAGCTCTGCGTGAGAAATGCCTTACTTCATGAAATAGAAATATACGTTTACGTCGGTACAGCCTGGTTTGTTACGTCTTGTAACATCAACGCTGTTTTTTTTTTTCGTGGCTTTCGCTGCAATAAACGCGCCATAGTGGAATGTGAAACCCCCTTCAGACTATTTCAGCAAATACTATGAGCGAGGAGCCAGCTGGACCTTGCAGACGGTGTGTTCCTAGACGGTACCACATGTGTATACTACTAGAGAAAAGCGTATACCTGAAACGTAGGACGCCTCGGCTTTCGAGAACAGCCCGTGAAGGATCTCCGAGAGATCTCGAAACACAGCTGCCATCCTTTTTTGTTTCTCGAGATACAGAACGGCCAGGAAGGGAGCGATGTCGCTTGGCAGGCCATTGGGTGAGATTTCGTAGAACCGGCGGTTGATGTTTTCCAGGCGTTCGATATCGTCTTTTTGCTCATGCAGCCTGCACAAGGAAGCATGACGTTAGAGTTATTTTCGTTAACGCCGCAAGAATCGTCGGCTCCAATATGCAGGAGAAGGCAAGGAGGAACGTCACTTGATTCAATGTGGGAGCAACTCTTTTGCAGTCAGAGTATAGCTCGCCTCTTTGCACATTGGCTTCGCAGTTTTTTTTCTTAGCTTCTATCTCCAGCACTATATTCGTAATTGTTCGTCACTTCAAGAAGATCTGTGAAAGCAAGTTCTATATTAACGGTGTTTTAGATGTTCCAGAGCAATGCGAGAGTTTACAGTGGGGCTTGGCGAGAAGCAATTTAATTCGTGAAGGGGACTAGTTACAGAGTGGGGATCAAACCAAACCAGTTAAGCAACGTTCTGGTTATGGCACTATAACATTTGCATCACTACATTCTACAGAGACCAGTTGCAGATTCATTGTGCATTTGTTTGTTGAAAACGTCCTAAATGCACTTTTCGTCTGGATTTTGTGACCATTGCACTGAAGTTGTCTGTACAAGGGAAGAAATTTATTCGCATTTGGCGACACATTGTTTGAAGCGAACCAAATCTATTTATTTATGTTCACTCTGCAATTCGACTATCACGTCATGTGAAAATAGTCCCGGGCTGGCAAAACTGTGGCAATTACCACAGAGTCACATTGCTAAAGCTTCGCTACACCGAACACTGCGTATGTCAAGTATGTTCGTAATGCGCGGCTAGGGCTGCACAAAGTCATCTGAAGGGTTGCTCCTCGCGCTGGTGGTCACCAAGCTCTGTCAGAACTGCAGAGCAATTTATGTTTCCTTGCTTTCGATTGAATTTGCAAGCAAATACAGTTTTAACGACAAAAATATATTACATACCTTGTGCCGTATATGGATACCCCTATGACCTTGCAGAGGATAGAGAAGATAGGTTTCCTCAAGTCCATGACCTGTGGTCCCTCTTTCAAGGAATTCGCAAAAGCGTCAACGATATCGGTGCAGAGCTTTTCCAAGGACTCGCTGGCAGCGTACTTTCTGCGATTCAATAATGTTCACCTTATCAGCACGTTTCTACAATTGTCGGAAAAGACTTCACGAAAAAAGAAATCTGTCTTTTATAAGAAAGAACTGAAGGGCAAGAAGCTACATACGACGGGAGGTCTATACATCACATTCGGCACTATAAGTCAGTGATGTGCAAACAGAGATTCTTGACACGACTAGAACAAAAATAAAACCGTGCGAGAAGCGAGTGGAATCGAATATGGAATCTTTTCTGAATAGTTTTCTTATATTGAACAGCCTTAATTTTCATTTATTATAAGACCGCGTTCAGATACTAGTATGAGATTTTGAAATGGGACATCAGGCAGACTTTTCCTGTGCACAGAACTATAAAGAGAATGCGAATGATCGTTGCATTGCTCTGATTGTAGCCTGCTGCTCTAAATAAACTTGCAGGGTTTATGTTTATACTGTCCCTGCGGAATTAAGACTCGTGGTACTTTACTACGGTGGATATATTTTTGTGTCCATATATTCGTAATTTTTGTATTCATAAATTATCGAAAATATTCTTATTTTCGAATGGCGCCTGTACGATTCGAACATAAAATCGCATAGGGCCCTATTCGATTCGATATTCAAAATTTGGAAATCTTCGCATACTGATAGCCTACATACTCCCAGTTACATTCTTTCGCGTTCGTGACTAATGCCGAAGAACAATCATTGTGGCATCTTCCTACCAACAATGCTTCCGGTGCTTTGTGCATTTACAAAGAGAAGTAGAACTTTGAAAACTTTTAAACAAGGTATTCATAGGTAAACCGAACGCACTCGAGGCATAGACTAAATCGAAGAGAAGCAGTTATACTTGCCTCACAGCTGACAATGCCACTTTCCGAAGAGCCTTAAAACGGGGGTTGTAATCCTCGAATAGTATATCGTGGTTGCCTTGGTTTTGTATGGCCCCTGGAATCGGCATAATGGGCAATGAAAATGATGTGAAAAGTCGTCCACTTAACAGCCCACTCGCGCTTCATAATTGGTGCGAGTGCCCCCCCACCTCCTCTTTCAAGGGATGAAATGTACAATAAAGCGAGTTCGAAACTTCACGCCCTTAGACTATGTTTTGTTTTTATTTCAATAGCAATTACATGTACATTCTAGGCCGGATTTTCTCCGTCGATGTTGCCGTCGCCGTCATATTCCGCATAAACACCAAATAGATAACATCACCCCGCGCATCGCGTTTCTACGCGCGTGGAAAAGTGCGCGAGCGCTGGGGGAGAACGCAGACCAAGCAGAGATGAAACGATCCGGCCATCTCCGTCACACGAAGAGCGCATGCGATAACGTCGCCCCGCATGAGAGGCCTGCCGTCGATGGCTCCTCAAGCATAAAGGAAACGCCCCGCCCTTCTTTCGTCGTGCGAAGGAGCATGAAAAGGCGCCAATGGGGGGAGGGGTGGGGCACGTTGCTTGAGCGGTAACTGCGAACTTTGATCATAAGGGTGCGGTCACGAGCGTTGCCTCAACAGACATCAGTAGGCGGCTCGTATACCCTTGCACCTGTTGTGCTCTCCCCGCTTACTTCGTGTCGAGACGACAGACAGCACGAAAACCGCTTCGCACCCTAGAGCGCACGTACTCCTTCACACCAGTGTTTTGTAGAGTTATGCAAGATCGGGTCCAAAAGAGTTTGCTGCTTGCCTTACTTGGTACCACATCCCAATTTGTTGTTATCGCATTCATTGTTTTTTAGGCAACGCTTTTCGGTTTGGAAGATCTGGTCCAAGAACGCCTTGTTTCCCGTTATTATAAATTCGACTGCTCTGGAAACACAAGATTTGATCGGCTATCCTAAACATTGAAGTAACAAACAGTAGCAAAGTTACCCGATTCAATTTTTTTCTGTTCCTTGATTCACTCCGCCAATGTCTTTTTACTTCTTGCTCTCGAACTACAACTAAGCCAGCCCATGGCGAAGAACGCTGGCACGTTTAAACGATCCTTCAACTTGTAGCCCAGAGAAGACCAACGTTGTGAATGATACTGAAAAAACACTAAAGTAAAATAAAACGAAAGGAGCCCCAGACCTAGCGATGTAGCAGACTGGCTTGTGTTTTCTTGTGTTTTCAAGCTTTTACTGACTGCTCATTCAGTAATAATGCGTAGAAGAGGACCTGCTATAGCCGAAATAAACGATTTCTCGCAGGCACGTTTCAGAACGTTGAATATAAACACAAAATAAACTTGACCAATTTCAAATTTACAGGAGTATGATTTTCGAATGGGCAGCGCAAAAAAGGGCAACGAACACGTACAACGAACCTTTTGGTTTCGGTCGCAGAAGGCTTGCAAAAAAAAAGAAAACAAGTGCTGCCGCAAGCAGGAACCACCGGCGTACGGTAGTGATACCTTATGTGCACACCATTTCGCACAATCTGCGAATGATAGGTCGGAAAGCCGGTGTCGACGGAAAGCCGAATGTCGAGTACGATTGTCGGGCCTGTGCAAAAAGATGAATGGCGCTAAGACGCATACGCAATCGTGTGAAATCAAGCACCGCAGCCCCTACGTCGCATGCACAGAAGAGGTGATCTACAAGATCCCTTTGGGCCGCGGCGGCTGTATTTTTCGATGGAGGCGAAAATGTTTGAGGCCCGTGTACTTAGATTTAGGTGCACGTTAAAGAACTCCAGGTGGTCGAAATTTCCGGAGACCTCCACTACGGCGTCTCTCATAATCATATCGTGGTTTTGGGACGTTAAACCCCAGATATTATTATTAAGATCCCTCTGACCTGTAACAAGGTTTACATTGGTCAGACGGGCAGGTGCATAAACACACGGCTAACGGAACACAACCGCCACATTGCAGCAAAAGATTCGGGGCATTTGGCCTTCCATTGTAGGGATTGTGGCTGTGCTCCCACTCTAGCAGGTACGGAGATTGTGCGCAAGGAACGCAAGGAAACCAGAGAAGTAATCGAGGCCATAGAAATTGACAAATGGAAAGATAAGTGTATCAGTTGCCCCTCGGTCGCGTTCTCTGAAAAAGCGCGCCGATACCTTGGTTTGTAACCACATACTGTGTGGCAAATTTTTTTTATCAGAACCACGTGTTTTTTTGTTTTTTGTTTTTTTGTTCTTTTTGTTGTTTTTTGTTTTTTCTGTTGTTTTTTTTTGTTGTGCCTTTATTTGTGTGGTTTCCTCGGGTTTTTTCGGTCCTCATCGTATCCACTGCTCTCACAGCACATGTGCGTGTTCACATACATCAGCCGGGTCTTTCGACAATAAATCACCAGTTGCAGTACAGCGTTTGTGTTTGCGTCTTTTTTGTGTACGTGTTCGTTGCCCTTATGTGCGCTGCCTATTCGAACATCATGGCTCACCAACTAGCCCATCAGTACATTTTAAGCGATTACAGGAGTAGGCTGCAAAGGATAAACTGATGCGTGACCTCACACCAAATGTGTTACAGCGTTTGCCTAGCTTGCATGCTCACCTGTTCTAGTTGGAAAGCGGCCGGCGAAATCATGCCGTCTCTCCACCAATGCTTCCCGAATAACAGCGTAGCTGTTCAGCATCACCATCGGCCTGTGGGCCATCCACAAAGTGAAGACGTCGCCGTATGTCTTTGACCATTCGGTTGACCTTGCGTGCAAGTCGGTCACGTTGCGTAAAGCTGCAGACAGTAGTGGGCAGGATTGTTAGGGGGCAAAAGTATGGTGCAAGCACTAAGCCAAGTCCTGAATCATTACATGGTTATAAAGGTCAAAGTTATGCTTTCGGTTCTCGTAAAGCTCAGCGACACATCGGTTTTTCCTAAGTTATATATTTTGCCTAAAGCAAACAAAAATTGTGGGCAGTTTGCGCTAAGTCGCCCAAAGGCTGACACAACGAAGCACGGACCCGTCGCCGCTCGTACTCCCCGTCGACCGACACGTCTAGCTTCGAGATGCGCGGCTTCCACCTCGGGAGTACGCAGCTAGCCTATATGCGCTATAGAGCGGAGGTTACGCGGTGGGCGTGGTTTAGCTATTGCGCATGCCTGGCTTGGCCAGATGGCGCGGTATCTGGTCACTAGACGACGCGATGCTTGCTTCCTCTTTCTTTCTATCTTTTTTCTCTCTTTATACTTCTTTCTCTTTCACTGATGCTCTCTCTGTCTTTGTTTTTCTTTCTGCATTTCTTTCTCTCTTTCTCATTCTTTATGTGCTACGCTTTACTCTCTTCCGTCCTCCTTTCCCTCCCCCTTACCATCACATCGCTTTCTACCTTTTTCTCTCTTCGTTCCCTTTTTTCTCTCTCTCTCTATTTTCTCGTTCTCTTTCTTTCTATATCTTCATTTCTTTCTCTTTCTCTCTGTAGTCGTTCTGTAGCCTTCTTTTTTCTCTTTCTTCCCTTTCTATCTATCCCTCTATTTCTCTTTCTTTCTCTCTACTCGTTCTCTCCTCCTCCTGCCCCTCAGTTTCCTTTCCCGTCCCCTTGCTATACTATACTATACAAGGCTATGCTATTATCTACGACACACGGCAAACCTCGAGCTTCACAGCTCTGCTGTAAAAGGCTCCAAGAACGCTTTGCAATGCCCACTCATAAGTTGTAAAGAAAACAATGATCGGAAACGCAATCTTTAATGGAATGGTTTGAAACAATGGACCAACGCTCCGACAAGGGTGCGTCGCTCCTTCAAAACTTCTAATCAGCGGGAAGAAGTTACACACGCGAATTCAGCGATAACACCAGGATAAGAGCGGACAAGGCCACTCTTTGGAACAAGACTAAAACTGCTATAAGGTGGCGACAAAAGTACATAGTTTCGCGCAGAAATTGCTCATGTTACTTCTAGGAAATTCTAATCGAAAGACAGATTGGGGCATTGGGCATTTAAAACGCTGTTGCGTTTTAGTAAACGTGCTCTGTAGAAAAAGGTTTGCCTCGACCTCATACCGGCATCTTGCATTTCAAGAAGCCCCCGCCACGGTGGTCTAGTGGTTATGGCACTCGACTGCTGACCCGAAGGTCGCGGGATCGAATCCCGGACGCGGCGGCTGCATTTTCGATGGAGACAAAAATGTTTGAGGCCCGTGTACTTAGATTTAGGTGCACGTTAAAGAACCCCAGGTGGTAGAAATTTCCGGAGCCCTCCACTACGGCGTCTCTCATAATCATATCGTGGTTTTGGGACGTTAAACCCCAGATATTATTATGCATTTCAAGAAGGCTTGCCTTCGTCGTTTTTTTAAAGCTTGAAGTAGGATGCAACGATGCTTGCATAATAGTTTCGCTTTCATCTGCTTTTGTGATGTCGGACACACTAATGCACAATAGAACAACTCAAGTTGCTACACTGCTGAGCAAAGTCACTCACCCAGCAGGTTACCCACGAGTGGAAGTGGGAAAGGTCCCTTCGGGTACTTGGATACACGGTAGTAGAAGCGACCCAACAGGTAAGTCACCGCAAAGACCAGCACGGTTGTGATCCATCGCCAATCCAAAAGGGAGGAGAAGCACCCGAGAGCGGGCATGTCTGCGTTTCGAAATTTTCAAAAGCCAAATCCTGCACCTGTTTCAATCAAACTGAGCCAGATCCATTAAAGAAGCGCTACGTGAACAGTCGTAACCAAAACAATCAACATGGCCGCTTCCAATCTGTTCCATTTGTGTCCTCGTTGTTTTGCTATCGTGCTTTCGTTGCACAGTTAGTTTTTCCAGGGCGAGTTGGCACTTACTGAAGGACGTGATGCTGTAGGGCAGAACTCGTATAGAAACAATAAGAGGCCAGCTTTCCTACTTCTTGCTGGCTCTTAGTCTTTCTTTTCTAGTTTTGCGCTACAGTATCATGTCCTTCGTTCGCTGCAACACAGTTTATTTGAGATAGAAGACAGCTGAAATGAAGATATTGGGCCCCATCTATTCCCTGAAGAAGAAGAAGTGTTCCGAAACAGCGTGGCATAAAACGAGCTAAGAAGGAAAAGAAGAGCGGACGCATTTTTTTTGAAAGCCTTCAATAGATGCCAAGAACAAGAAAGCGCTGCCGACAGTCCAGAATGGTGCGCGTTTTGCCTTGAAGGACCACTCACTCTACAAGTCTAGTCATCGCCATTACGCCCATGCAACGAAGGGCGGCACCGACGGAAGCACAAAGATGGTGTTAGTATTGCCGCGAACTATTGCTATATCGTTAAGCCCTTGCGGTTTAGACTTCTTTTACGAGCTAATCCAAACCCTAATGAAATGTTCCAATCTATAACAGCGAAATCCAAATTTTACTCCTGAATACCGACGATACTGGGCTATATAGATTTTAGCCGCAATATAGATTTGAGGTATTTTAAATTGGAACAGGCCCGACCATACTGTCAATAGCAATAAATTGAGTTTTTCTCAGTTTTTCTCAGGACTTGGCTCTTTTAGAAAAAAAAAAAAAACTAGAAAAAAAAGTCACATATAAAAAAAGGCAGTTAAAAATTCGAATGTACAGAATAAAAAGCTGTCTGTTTGGTTTGTCACCTATAGCTGTAGACGTTTCACTTTCGGAAGCCATAACATATAATATCATCCTCTGAAAGACCAACACTCACCCAGCTAACGTTCTTGCTCACTCGGTATTGCCTGCGATTGACAGCTGCACGACGTTTTATCGCATTCGATACGCCACCGCCACGTGGATAATCTTGTCCCGATGTTTGCTCGAACTAATCTTTTCAAGAGCTCGTTCTAATGTGTTGTTGTGCTCTTGCGAACTATGACGTCTTAGCAGCCGATGTAGTTTCTGTGGTGTCCGGCGGAGCACCGAAGTTGATCGCCGAGTCGATAATGCGCAGGCGCGCGAAACAAATAAAAGACACGCGCCACATCCTGCTCGTGGCTTATCGGGACCGGGTCATGCAACGATGAACATGTGGCAATAAACGTCACTCGCCCCTAGGAAACTTGTCTGCTCCTACTTTCGCATGAACCGACGCTGACACAACAGTTTCTGCACGCTGTATATCTGACTTTAACTAATATATCAATATGACCTTATCTTTCACCGTGGTTGCTACTTTTGCGGTTGAGCTATATGTTCTTGATTTGTATTTACGAGGTTTCACTGACGGTTCTGTATTTTTTATCGCTTTTGATAATAATTATTAATAATTATTAACGATTATTAACTGCCCTTGTATCAATTTCTCTAATACTTGGTCTTGATTTGGCGACAACGAAATTCGGCAGATCCCACGCGTTGTGGGAATCGGTTTTATGTGAAGCAAGCAGCGACTACTTCTATTCTATATTTTAGGGCTTTGAACCAAGCGTTACGAGGTGGATCGACGTGTTTTTGTAAGTGTAGCAGCTGTGTGCGCATCGTGGGCTTACCAGCCACGTCGAAAACTCTGGCGTTTAGAGCGTAACTTATGGTGCGACGTAACGTCATCACTCACGTTAAAGTACATACGTCAGTATTATCGAAACTAAGTGCACTTTATGCTGCAATCAAGTGAATATCACACGTAAGTTTCGTTAATGTATTCCTCCGGGGTCGAGCAATGCTTCAATAAAGCTTGATGAAGCATAAGAATGCAGTTATAATGTTTATTAGACTGCTATAAAAGCGGAGCCAACACTGGAACCACAGATGTTAATCTGGTATGACGCCTGTACCGTAGGAGTACATATTGTATGTAGTGTTTATTGCGTTCCGGTAAAATCAGATAGCCAGCACCATAACCACAATTGACGTTGCACGGACGTTACGCCTGCATAGGCTGTTTTTCCAAACAAGTTTATAGACCTGGCGTGGTTCTGTGGTAGAATACCTGATTGCCACGCAGAAGGTTTGGGTTCGAGTTCTGCTGGGATCCTAATTTTTATTCTTTCCACTCGTCGGGTCAACGCTGCAGATGTCGGTTTCTCTTAACGCTCTCACATTTAAATTACCAATGTCTGTTCTCACCGTTTCTGGGTAGATATAAACTGTCAATCACCTCTGGCGCATAGCCGTACACCGCGGCCCGTGGTAAACGGGTATGTGCCACAGGTATCTAGAGGAAAGGGTTTGATGACGTGCGCAACAGGATTTTCACGTTATTCATGTCATGACCCGACAGTCATATTTGTGAAATCCTCTTGCCCTCCCATGCCAATTTCGGTCTACACCAATTTAAGGACGCGATCACGAGTACACTCAGACGTAGGCGGCTAGATAGATAGATAGATAGATAGATAGATAGATAGATAGATAGATAGATACGTAGATAGAAACGCTTAAAGTGCCAAAGGTTCGCTGAGGAATGCTTCGAATTTAATGTATTGTGCTTAAATATGAATATACGAAAGACCTGGTAAGCATTACCCTAACAAGACGCGCGAGGGCCACCGAAGGGAGACAATACTGAAAAGAACGCCCTTTTTCGTCTTTTCTTCCTTCAGTGGTCGTTACGCGTCTTCATTCCAGCAAGCATGTACCGACTAGCCCAGAGACAAGATTTAAGATATTGCATTTATCACTGAAGAACAAGTTACGATCTCTTGAACGATTCCGGTTACAGCGTTGAGAGCTGGAGTGCAAAATTCTATCAGTCACTTCACTGACGACGACTCAGCATGTGCTGGAAGTACAACAACGCACTCGGCTACAGAAACTGTATACGCTTATCGAGAGACCCTGTCGTTTTGGCGGCTATGTAAATTGTTGGGGATATCATGTGCTTACTCTGTGGCCGTTGACAGACAGCTCATAGACAAGAGTGGTAGTGCCGATTATTGTCCTTCTGGGTACCGTGAGTGGCAACATGCCAGAAAGAGTAAGAGAGAGACTTACCTTTTGCATCATTCGCTTATCATTTGAGGAAACGTTCGACGGGAAATGTTTTGCTGAGTCAACAAAAAGCCCCTCAACTCGCTTTGATGACTGAATGTAGAAGACAAAGTCTAGCGAATCTGTTCAGAGTTCAAGCAAAAAGATAATAAAAGAAATGTGCTGTTAAAAAATCGAGTAATTCGTTTACTAACACTCTGCTCACGTGACAATAGCGTGAATACGTTATTCGGAGGAAATAATAATTTGAGCGTTATGCCTCGTGTTAAGTTTACCCTTGCCAGTGTTACATTGACAGTACTAAACAATGTTCTTCCAGTAACCACAATAACAAATCTCTTCCTGATGTTCACAATTGAATATTTACAGAGAATATTGAAAGAAAGAAGACAACCGAACCAGATAACGCCAGCACTCCTGTTTATTCCGCATGTACCAACCAGGCTCGAACACGAATAAGGACAGGCATGATCATGTTTATATATCAGTGAGAACGATGAAGTACGTGAAATGTGCTTACACTAATCTCTCTTGAATGCTTTGTTTTATTTATGACACACTACCGGCGTGGCCGCTACTGCGAATGAGTGGAGGCAGTTGCCATCTTTCTTTCCCACCTTGGCCGGCGTCGCGCTGCCACGCATGCGTAATAGGTGTGGCTGCTGTCTGGCCGTGTAAAAACACACCGGTGAGAGTGGCTAGATAACAACAGCTGCGCCCAGAAAGTCGGAGGAAGGGGCAAACACACACACACACACACACACACACACACACACACACACACACACACACACACACACACACACACACACACACACACACACACACACACACACACACACACACACACACACACGCACACACGCACACACACGCACACAGACACACACACACATTCTGCGGAAAGCAGACACTGCTATGAACAACTCAACGAAAGCTTGAAGTTGTGCGCGGCAACGAGAGTTTAGAATCGGAGCGCGAAGTTGCAGTTTTCTTAGGCGCTCTTTTTTAGTACAGAGTCCTGTGCTCACTCTCTAAGGAGCTGCTGGCGCCTGCTGTGCGACGTCGCACAGCGGATAGCATGGTAGTTTCTTTTTTGGTGACCACAACTTTCAGCTGGGGGGAACTACTACTCTGAAAAAGTTGGCTATTTTTGCAGCTCCCCAGACGGCTCCAGTATGCAACGGGTTTCACGTAGCCAGGAATGTATTTAGCTTCTTCTCGTGAATACAAAATTTTGCCGAGCAGGGTGTAAAAACACGCTCGAACCCTTTCCGTTCCAGTTTACATCCGAGACCCCGCTAGGCACACTGACTGTGAGCCTCTGCATGACTCTGACGAGGAGGTAGAACATGTCCATGTGAGCCAGCTTCTCTCCGGGGCAGCAGCGGGTTCCCTGGCCGAATGTGATCAGAGGACCGATGTCAGAGGACACTTTCCCTGTCACGGGATCGAGGAACCGCTCGGGACGGAACTCTTCGGGGTTTTCCCATTGCTGTGGGTCACGGTGCACCTTGTAGATGTTGTACCAGAGGCCCGTGTCCTTGGGTACGTCCCACTTGCCTGCGAAACCGTGCATACTTGTTCTAAGTGCGCGGCTATCTGCTGTCTAGTTCCGAACATCACTTTAGGCAGACAAATCACTAGCGCTACCCAAGCCTTGTTACACATATCTTTAGAGGGTCCCTGCAACACTTTTCGATCATGGTTAGAAAATGCTACCCATTGGTATCTGAGAACATGTGAGCGAAACGTTATAACGCAGCACACGGCACGGAATTTACAATCTAATTTCAAAGTCAGCAAGAATTTAATTGTTCTCTCTTCTCTCGACAAATGATGCCATATAACCAAAAACACCTGCGTCATATGCCCAAAAGGACATGAACACGGCCATTTGCTGATTTGAGCATCGTGAGCTACATAGTTATGTGGCCGCCGTGACGTAGCCGATTCGCGTTCGACCAGCGCGCCCTTGATCACAGTGAAAGTGAGCCGCGCGTTCACAGAAAACAGGAAAGTGCTCAGTCATGACTGGCACTGACGTACGGATGTAGCTTCTTGCCGCGTTGTCATCCACTCTTCCCTACATCACCCACTCCCTTTCAGAGCACTCGCTGGAACGAAAGGAGAGCTTTTAGAGTGTGTGACGAATACCTGTAACTCCGCTAGTACTTGACGGATTGTAAAAATATTTGCGGTAGTCGATTCGTGAGATAATAGTCTGATAGTGAAGTCATTGGGTGATTACTTAGAAGAGTGTCGTAGGGAATCGGTGTGTGGGTGCTATGCCACGTGGGACAAAATACGTTCTAATTACAATACCGTGATATCTTGAAAGGAAAGGCGCAAACTTATACACCACGAAAGTGAGAGAACGAGACGGGCGCTTGTCTTGTGGTCCTACTTTTAGGGTATCTAAACTTGCGCCTTTCCTTTCGAAAAGCTTCACCAACTAGCCTCTCAACTTCCCAAGAAGTACTTCTATAATACCAAGATAAGTTATCACTAGCTCAACGGCAAGCATTTCGGTTCCACACGTAATTATGTGGCCGATTGAATCGTGGCGGCTACGGCATATGCGGTGCACTACATTTTCACATTTTTTCTGTCTTCGAGAACGACAGTACGAAACGATTCATGCGCAGGAGTGACTTGTGCGGATAGGTACAGCAAAAAAAAAAAACCCTCTCACCGGGTTTCTTACGCATTCTGCTAAGACGACTCGAAGGCTAAATAAAGCAGTCGTCTTTTTCTTCTCAGTCGATGCGTTGATCCTGCCCTGCCCCCCTCCGAAAGCTTTCTGCACCTAACCTGGTTTCGCGCTGCATCCCAGATCGGAGGCATTGCAAGCTTTCTGCACCACACCTAGTTTAGCACAGCCTCCGTGATCAGCCCACCTCTGACCAAGCGACACAAGCGTCACAAATTTTGGTGATCTGTGACGTCATGCTGACGTCACGTGGTGACATCATCACGTGATTATTTTTTTGCATCACTCGTAATGACGCCTACACCGCAGGATGCTGACGCCATCGACGGTCAATTTGAGCGACTGATGAGACATCTAAGGCTTTCGCCGTAATAACTGTTAGCCTTGACAAATGCAAGTTCCCAGGAGCCACCTTTGAACGAAACGAAAGCTCTTGTTATTGTGGTAAAGCTGTTGTTTTGTGCAAGTTTTAGCCAATTTTAATGTCGGACATCATATCTGCTAAGACTGCCGTCCAGTTTCCAATGGCGCTTGCGAGTAAGAAACTTTTGTGAATTTCATTCCAGGAGCTTCGCGTATGCATCTCTTCAGGCTTGAAATAAATACTTGTTGTCTGTGTGAAGGTCAAGCGGGAGCAAAAAAATAACTTTATTTTCCACTTGCTATTTACTTCCTGTTCTGATTAAAATAGCACTCACCGACTCGAGTATCCGTCGTTGTGTTATGCGGTAATCCTAGAGGCGCAGCAGGGTGCATTCTCAGCGTCTCTAGCAGGCAAGCCTCGGTGAAAGGAAGCTTCTCACGGTCTCCGTACGCAGGTGGCACGCTCCCTTAGCACAGGAACGAAGTATATGTTGGGAAGGAAAAGTCAAATGGTTCACTGAAACGGCTACATTTACTACGAGAACACTGTAAGCAGGCACAGCCGGCTTTTCTGGTTGCATCTTTGTACATAGAGCAGAGTCCCTCCCGCAGACAATTTGCATAAATGCTCCATCACAAAGTGCTTACTCATTTTCATGACGTCAAGCGCTTCTCGAGTGTTTCAGATAGTTGACTTTCGCCTACAGGCGCATATCTGTGTCGCTGGCTTTAGGTCGGAAATTGAACCTCCTGGTATATTTCCTCAGGGACTTTGACATCGCTACTCAGCCCAACGTTTTTCAGCCAAACATAATGCAAGACCTTGCATAATGTTTCAGGTAGCAACAACGAACCAATAACTCTTTATATGCGTAGTACTTACATTAGCCGAGAAAAAGTACATGGTCCGAGCGGAAACCAGCTTTCACGACGGTCTTTCACAATTGAAGGGCCGGCGCGCCCACTGGGCGCGCGACGGTATCGTGTGCGGAGCTGACGTTTTAAGGGCGAATCACCTTATGGTCTCGGTTTGTCGGCGTGTCATGTCATCGTCACGGTCCATCATAAACGGGTATGCGCCACAAACATTGGGTAAATCCCACTACTCGCCATCGGTCCATACTGTGCACTATATGACTTAAAGATTCGTCGTTACTGCCTAAAACATTATGTTTGGCTTAGCAGCGGTGTCAGAGTCCCCGAAGAATTTTACCAAGGCGCTCAAATTTCTTATCTGAAACCAGAGACACAAACGTGGCTATCTACGGTAAAGTAATCTATCTGAAACACCACTTCTTTTAACATATCTGCAAAGTGATGGTGCTTTACTCGACAACGGTCCACTAAAAATGAAGAAGGCAACAGTTAAGCCGACGACGTTAGTGGAGCTGAAACACCCTTTTCTACAAGCCGTAGGGAACTGAAGCCCAGCATGTAGGGAAGGAGAAGAAGCACCTTACGGTAATCTACATTCCGACGCAGTTTCCCGACGACCTTAGTGGAGCTGAAATACCCTTCCCTACATGCCTGGTTTCAGACTTGGTACCACTAGTGCCTCATCAGCGAAATCTCTCTCAAGACGATGTGGCGAATTACTTCGGCCAGGCCCTTCTTCTTCTTCTATCTCTTCTTTTTCTGTCTCTCGTTGCCCATTAGCAGCGATTTTACTGTGGGAAACACAGGCTCACACTGTATGCTTCGCCCCTCCCCACGTTTCACGTTAGTGTAGCCGAAACACCCTTCCCTACATGCTGCGCCCCTCCCCAGTTTTTTAGAGTGCGAGAGAAAGAGCACTGCTCCATTCTGAGTGAATTTCAGCTTTTTTCTTAGGTTGTAATCGAGTATGGTGTTTTGCTTACTGCACATGCCCTCGAATTACAGGAAAAAACAAACAAAAAAACATGAGAAGCCCACTTGCGCGTGGCAAGTGCAGCGCTGCCTAACTTTCCGCCTTCAAACGACCATAGCATTCGGCCACGTGTGCTGCGGTATAAAAGGCGACGGGGCAGCGACGATGGTGGTGGCTGTGCGATGACGAACCTGTTGCTTGCGACAGCACAAGCGATAAGCGCTGCATCTGCTTATCACTATCATAAACCGAGGCGCAGGAAGGATATCGTTCGTTCGCGGGTCGTTTAGTGGATCATGAAAGTTGCAAGTTGGGCGAGCTGGTGACAGTTATAGCATCTTCAACTGGTCGTTATTGAGTGCTCCGCAGGCGCTGAAAAAAAGTATGTAAAATAGCAACCAACCATTGCTACTAATATTATCGGGTCAAAACATGATCAGGAGGGAGAAACATGACTTGCATACCTGCTTGTTCTCGTTGAAAAGGTTTAAAGCTGTTGAATTCAACAGTTTCAAACACAGTCAGAGCGCTCTCAAACGACCAGTCGAAGATGCTATTAATTTCGACTGTGCCGTGTCTCTGCGCGCTGCTTCACAAGTTAAAATGAACGTTTTGTTGAGGCCATTGCGACGTTTCTCCAAAGTGCACAATTTATCATGGTCTACTCTTCAGTTGTTTAGATCAAGGGCTGGTTCTTTTTTGGTTTAATTAGCTGTTGTTCGTCTTGTTTATTCCAGTAACACGTTAGCTATAGTTGTCGTGAATTTCGTCTAGCTATTGGTTTTTAAGGAAGAAGTTTCCTTTTGTAAACAGGGTTAAATATTTTATCAAACTTTACACTTTATACTTTTGCGCTTCAGCATGGCATGAGAAGGATACAACTACATTCCAGTTTACTTAGGCGATTTTATGGGAAAAAATTGCATTGCATTGCAATAAGAAAATTTCGCCGAGAACTATGGCGTACTTCTTGGCACGAGAAACAAGAAAGAAAAAAGGAAGTAATTCGATATTTTTTTACCGATGTTGTCTTCTATTTCCTTTTGAATCCTTTCCTGAATGCCGTGTTCTTTTGCTATCCGTAGCAGCATCCACTGAAATGTGGCCGTCGATGTGTTGGTTCCAGCTGGAAAGCAGCATATATATATGTTCACATTTTGAAGCTGGTTTATGCACTGTTGCGTGCGCATACGAGAGTGACGGTTAGGGAAAGTATGGAAACAAATTATAAATAACGTACATACGCTTTTACAGCATTGCAGCACATTTTACATTCTAATATGCAAACTTGAGTGTGTGTGATGCCTGCAAGAGGTGCAGCGATAGTGAAGACATTTTGCGATAAAATGTTTTATTTCGTGCCGTCGTCGCTGGTGTTAACGGCTAGCGCTAAGACAGTGAAGCGCCTTCTCTTATCCCCCATTCTTTCCCCTTTTTCTTTCCCCATTTCACAAAATGTGGAATTCACGCAACTATCAAGCATTCCTGGGAAATATAAGCACCAACTTGCCTGAGAGAGAAAGTTGCATTGGTTAACTCAGCAACAGTTGTTTGGTGCGGCCGCTCTAGGTGGTTTTCTCTGTCAGGAATAAGCTAGACACTTTATTCACGATGATCAGCAATAGCTTGGATGCCGGTGGCTAAGTTGCCGCTCGTGGTTAACCCTATGCCTAATGATACAAGTTCGTTCCTTCTAAGACGAACGTTGCATATTGCATTCAATTGTCCTGTGGGCATATGTGGACCAGACCGCTCGCTGTATCAATGAACGCTTAAGAAAGCACCAGTCATCCTTGAAAGGAAGTCTACCCACGCATTTGGCTCGGCATCCTGCCGAGCGTGGTGGTGAGGCTTGCTTTTCAGACACGGAGGTTCTTTTTAAACAACTATAGATAGAGGGGAAAGAGAGAGAGAGAGAGAGAGAGAGAGAGAGAGAGAGAGAGAGAGAGAGAGAACCATTTATTGAAAGGCAGATAATTTAGCCGGTGTATTGAAATAGCTGACATGCTACTCCGCGTGGGGAAGGGAAGTGGGGAGAGAAAGACAGGTGGGGAAAGACCTAAAAAAATGAAGGAAGGTGTGAAAGGAGGAAAAATAAAAATAAAAATCTCAGCTAAATTTCTGCTTTTGGGCGGGGCCATGATTTTGGTAGAGTTCTTCATGGTGTGCATCGTCCTACAATGAGGTGACAAATTTTGCTGCATGAAAGGTGAATGAGGGTGACGGGCAAGGTACAACTAAAGTTTGTCGAGCTTACCGATATTGTCCAAATATGTAAATAGGAATTTCATCGTACGCCTCTGCTGCTTGAGGCATGCTAAAGGGCCTAAACCACAGTCTAATGCCAAAGGTCTTTGTGTGATTGAAAGCATGCTATGTTCATTAAGCGCGCTAATCGGCATACGCTCGGCACTCAAACAAAATATGTTCCACCATTGCGATTGAACCATAGTTGTTGCCGTGTGGACTTGCCGCTTGAACGAAACGGTACCGTAAGCCGTTTCCATAGGCAGTGTTTAGACGAAGCCGACAGTACAGAGTTTCCAGATGTCGAGGAATGCTGAATCGGAGTCTTGTTCTGTGATGTGGGCCGATTTAGTAAAGGAAAGCATAATGATGTGTGGGCAGGTTCCAAAGCCTCTTTTTTTCTCGTCGGAAGCAAGTCTTTAAAAAGGCAGTTGTGAAGCATCAAACTTGGTGAAATAAGTTCGCCTATAATTTTGGTATTGACATTTGCGTGTCACTTCGCCTGCTTTTTTGTTGGCCTGGGGATACCGGGTCATTGTGGCGTTTAAACACCGCAAACCTAGAACACGTGAACTTGCTGATGCATTTCATATTTAGATAAGCGGAAACGACTCTATGAGTCAAACGTCATTAGGGATTTCCTGCAAAGAAGTGTCCCTCTTTAAGGAAAGGGACTAGGAGAAAGATGGGGTGTGCGGTGTTGGCTTGTGCTAGCACTTAAGGGCGGTGCGCATGCGCGGCAGCTACACGTGCCTTGGTTGGGTATGTATATCCTTTCTGACACAACGAAGCTTGCAATTGTCGTTTCGCTTTGCTTTCCGCGTCTCAGTTTTCCGCTTAAATTTTCAATAACGCATATTCAATAACCCCTTCGTCTTTCCGCTTTACTTCACTGGCTTCCGTACGGCAACGCGACGAGTGGGTTGAAAGCTTTCAAGAAGGAACGCGGCGCCTTTCAAATCTCCGCGACTTCGACGTCTAATGATGTACCTTCTCCGCGTCTTGAAAGAGAACGACGATTGCTATCGTTTCCTATCCTCTGTGAACGTTCCTCTACCTACCGTTAACGTATTGATTTTTATAAAAATACACAAGGAAGCTGAAAGACGTCGCAGTTGCGGTTGTGACAGATAGCAAAATATATTGCGTGGTTTACGCTATTGATGGTTTCCTCGTTACCACATTCGTCACAAGCAGCACTACCGGTCGATTCGACGCGAAAGCAAAAACAAAAAAGTTTGTAAAATCTTCACCGAGCCGCAGTCGACTAAATGCAACCGCCTTCGACAGTCTATATGAATGACAGGAGGTAGAGAAAGAAGTCCAAGAATAAATAGGCATCTGTTCTAAACTTGTTCTACGTAGAGCACGTGACATCACACAAAAGAGTGTGCAACTTATTTATGCAGCATGTGCTTTTGACAAAGGCATGTCGCCTTCGTGAGCAGATCCAGTAGCTTCAGTGGCATGGCTAGTATAACAAATAAAGAGCTTTAGGTTCGGTGTTTTTAAGTTTTGCGGTACGTCTACCGCCAGGCGAACAAAAGAATGCTAGGGGAACGCAAAGAACCCAAAACATTAGGTGTCTCCAACGCTTAAAGACTGCCCACTTAAACTCCGTAATTCTACTGCGTCGTCGACACCACAGAATAAAGACTTTGGGTTGGTGTACAACCCACGCACAATCTCAACTGCTTAGCCAGTTTAAGAAGGGTAAAAGCGCACTGAAGACGAACACACAATGAAGGAACACACACGCACACACATAGCGCTACTTTCAACAGTTTATTTTTGTGATCTCGACGCTACTTATAGAGCAAAACCATGAGCACATCTGCTGCGCAGAAGTAACAGCAACATTACTAAGCATCAAAACGGACACCAAGGAAATCCTGTTGGCATTATGAACCTCGTGCAAGTAAACCCCTACTCCCCTACCACTCAGCACATTCCAAAATTGTTAAGAGGGCGATTACGAAGCTTTGCTTCAAGAGTGCCCTAACGAAGTCGTGTCACCACATGGTCCAATTCAGTTTCGATCAGCAAAGAAAGAGGCTGCTGGATGCCGGGTTTCCCCTGGCTTTGCTTGTCTCCGTAGCTGAATGTATCTTGAGGGACAGCAAAAACAAAAACCGAAATGTGGCGAGAACATTTGAGCAAGGGGATCGCACAAGGGTGTTCGGTTTCCCATAATCTGAAAAAGATTGCTCAACGGGCCAATGTGCGCGTGTTCTTTTCCGCGCCAAACAAGTTGGAAAGGCTGTGCAAGATTACGACGAGGAATGCAAATGAAACTCGGGGTTGCAAAACTAATCACAAAAATAAGTTTGTTGATTGCGCTGAGTGTGTGGTGTATTGCCTGCCGCTATCTTGTGGTCGCAGCTACGTCAGACAAACCGGTCGTTGCTTGAATGACCGGCTGCGTGAGCATCATTACAATGTTAGAAACGTGGCAGGTGGGTTCTTAGCAATACATCGTAAGAAGTGTGGTTGTATGCCTTTGTTCGACACGTGCAGAGTTCTGTCTACAAATAGAAATCAGCTTACACGTGAGATAATCGAAGCAGGAGAGATTGAAAAGTTGGGCGACAGGTGTATTAGTATGCCTTCTATCGCGCTGACGAAAAAAAATCACAGCATATCCACGTGGTGAATGATGATGAGTGGGGCTAAGCTCCGGAGGATATCATCGGTAAACCGTGAATCTTCTGTGTAACGCCCCATCAATGGTCATATAAAGAGTGAGAAACACTGTGTGTATATTACAAACATCAAATTTTTATTTTTCTTAATTAGATGATGCTTGGGTTGCGTTGTCCCTTCATTATCACGGCTTTATGGTCCGTGAAATGAAGGGATAGCGGTTCCTGTACGGGTTGCAATTGGAAATTTGAAAATACCAGGTCTATACGCGTCCCTCGGATGGTCGTTGGTTTCGTATGATCAAAGGACGTGCACGTGAGAGCATATTTGGCTGCCATATGTTGTATTAACCACTCATTGTTCTTTTCGGTAATATCGACATTCAGGTCACCAACTAACACAAATGGTCTATTCTTGTACCTGTCATAATTACACGATTCCGTGTCAATGAATGTCTTGATATTCCCACTCGACAAATTGGGTGCAAGGTACAAGGTCATGATGATGCATCCATCAAAATCGATGGCAGCATATTCACCGTTGTGGCTCTGTGTCGTTGGTAGTAGTTTCAGATCTCGTGCCTTTTCTGTTTGTTTGACGTATACGGCCACACCACCTGCAGGACGCTCTACATCATCGTTGCACACGACTGGAACATATCGTTTGATATACGATCTTTTGGCGTTCCACGTCTCGGTAAGATAGAGAACGTCCACCGCAGTAAGTATGGGGTCCCGTTCCATATCGTCTACAAGCTTGACATAAAACCAGCTAGGCTTACATGGTAGGCGGTAAACTACAGAAGGCAACAACAAGTAAAGAAAACATAAGAGAACGGCAATCTTTTGCCAAGACGTTCGACCACTGCAAAGTTAACGGCTATCTAGTGGGTGGGTCTCTGTAGCCTTGTCTTCCAGCGAAAGAAAAAGCGCGCCAAGAGGGAGCCTCATGGCGCGTTACTTCTGAAATGTTGTCTTCGGGCGTCGTTGAAAACACGAGACGTAGTGAAAAAGAAAGAACGCTACACAGGCGAACACGCACGAGAGTCTCGCTCGTCAACGTCGTCTTCTTCTTCTATTGCATACCAGAACGCGCGCTTCTCACGAACTAGAGGTGGCTACTGCAAACAAACGAACAAACGGAGGATGGACAGACCCACGGCATAAGGAGCTTAGCCCCTAAAAGGAATTTGATTTCCTTGGTGTCCGTTTTGATGCTTAGTAATGTTGCTGTTACTTCTGCGCAGCAGATGCGCTCATGGTTTTGCCCTGTAAGTAGCGTCGAGATCACAAAAATAAACTGTTGAAAGTAGCGCTATGTGTGTGCGCGTATGTGCCTTCATTGTGTGTTCGTCTTCAGTGCGCTTTTACCCTTCTTAAACATGGAATACCAACATGCCAACTTTACCACTTTGGTGCTTAGCCAGGTATAATTCACTTAACAATATGTTAACGTGTATAGTAACATGTTAAATATTGAAAGAGAGCGGTACTACACCAAGAACAAACACTTGTCCTATTCTCCCTGCTAGTGTTCATTGACAGCTTGGAGGCACGCTTCTTGTCTTTTGCTTTGCGAGAGAATAGTGTCCTTGTATATTGCCTATTTATAGTATCTTGCCGATAAGGGCAATGAGGGACCTAATAGACCTAGCGCGAAAGTATACCCGGGGACGATGTATTGTGACTCATAAAGACCATGCATGGCACACGAAGAATGCGTAGAGTAAGGGCCAGCCGTTGCTTTACCTACCGTTGAAGATGTTCATTGTAGCAAGAATCATGTTGGGTTTGGTCAGGTACTGTGCGTCAGCTCTGTCTTCTTTGATGGCTTCCTCTCGGGCGGCCAACATGGCGTGCGTGAAGTTGTCTGTGCTACCTGTAGGAGGGCGAGGCGATGCCACTTTTGATGCAGCTTTGTGACCTAACATATTGTGTAACGTGACTTTTTTCAGATAACATCACTGACATGCTTGCGCGCATGACGTTTCACTAGTAAGCAAAAGAGGGTTAAAAGCTGATGATGAAAGCATTACGGCGCAACACTATTCCGTCGGGGATATCTGGAGCTGATAAGGCGATTCTGTGCCGCTTGTGGCTTGGAGTGGCCTTCGCACATGCCAACTACTCATTGGGATCGAAATGGCTCGACATGCGATGACTGTAGCTGCGTGTAAGCAATCAGTCATCTCCTCGGTGAGAGCGCCGCTTCAGTGCGGCCAGAAAAGAGTTTTAGATGGATTTTAAAATCGCCTTTTGTCGCAGGAAGGGATCTTTGGAGACTGGCCGAGACCGTACTCAGCACAGAAGGCTTTGAAAGCGTTGTTCCGTTTCTTGCGGACGACTAGTCTTAGATATAGACATTAAGCATTGCGTATTCTACTTTCCTGTTTTTTGTAACCTCTCTTTTTCATTATCTTCTACTTCCTTCCTCCCCCCCTTTTTTTTCGAAAGTCTGCCCTTAGGCATAATAATTATTGATTCAGAAATACACATACAAATTTGCTTCGTGTATGAAGTCCAGTAACGAGCGGTGGTGAGGTCCACTAATCCAGCGGTCAAGGTCGGGTGGTCGGCCAGGCCTGAGGCCTGTTGCACGTAGGTGACGACGACGGCTTAATTGTAGACCCGTGCATGTCCACAATAAGTGTGTGACAGTTACATCGCTGATTGGGGCGTCCTAGCACAGCTTAACCAGCCGGTCTGAGAACTGGCCAGCCGCTCTGTCTTTCTGTCTGTTTCTTCTTCCTCCTCCTCCTCTTACACATGTTTTCTTATCTGCCTCGATTGAGTGACGCCACAGATAAAGGCAGAGCGATAGTTGCGTAAAAGTAAGAAACCTATTCCCTCGTTACTGTGTCCACTGCTACACTCTTAAAAAAAAGGTTGTAGTACTTACGAACTTCGGTTTACTAACTACTTGTCACATATGTTACTACCCTGTTAGTAAGTGCGGTTAGTAACGGGGAGGTTAGTAACCGTTACTACCCTCGCCATTACAAACGCACTTAGTAGCGGTTACTACCCTTCTCGTTGCTAACTAGTAAAATAGGTAGTAACGGTTACTACCAAAAAAAGTTAGTAACCGTGACCCTTTCACCTCACCAGTCTCTTGTTCTTATAACGGTCAAATTCGCGAGCATCAACATTGCGATATATCATTAGGTAATTATGCACAGTATGTCATGAATCAGAACAGCACACATACACAACGACAAGGCTACGCGACACGTATAATTCAAAAGTGTTTCCAGGAGTATATATAGCCCTACCTCTGGGGTACGCAGCTGGTGCCAGTGGGCAGCTAGGCTTTAGGATAAATAGTTTAAGTTATGCGCCTCTATTTATATAGCATACAATTTTATTAGGTGCGCGAGGTAATGTAGCGTAGAACTTTTAATCAAGCATATTAAAAAAGTCAATATGTTATATGTCTATTTTGCGTAATATCGTCTCAACATGACCTAATATACAAGACCCAAATGGGGTACTAAGCTTACTAATATCGCCTCAATGAACTTCAATGGATCCCCGTGCTAGTGAATATAGGTTGTAAAAAGCTCGTAATAATAACTTCTAAGATTCGTTTAACAAGTTCGTTTAACAGGAGCATGGCAAAAAGTTAGTAACGGTACGCAAGAGGTAGTAACCGTTGCAACTTTTAAGTTTTTGCTAACGTAGGTAGTAAAAAGGTAGCGAAAACTTAGTAATGGCCCAAGAAAGCTAGTAACAGCTGCTGTTACTAACTATTTGCTCGTGGTTACAAGCTTTTTCCTAACTTTTTTTTAAGAGTGTAACAAAGGTTTTCTTCTCTAAGGGGTACATTTATTTGTTGAAAAAATATTGAAATCAATAAGCGTTTCGGTGGGGATAGCCTGGTTTGATGCGCCTCGTAATCTCAATATATTTATTCGTGGCATACACTGCAATCAACGCGAAGTAAGAGAATCAACGACACCTGCACACCATTTAAGAGAGATCTATCAGAAAAAAGCCAGCTATGCCTCGCACACAGTCGCGTTTCTAGACGTTAGCACATACATTCACTGCCCTAAACAAGTGCATACCTGGAACGTAGGTAGCCTCGGCTTTCGAGAACAGACTTTGTATAAGCTCCCGGAGTTCGCGGAACAACGCTGCCATCTTCTTCTCTTTCTTGTAATACAGAATGGCCAGAAAGGGCGCTATGTCGCTGGGGAGGCCGTTGGGTGAAATTTGATAGAACCGGCGGTTGATGTCTTCCAGGCTTTCTATATAACTGTCATGCAGCCTGCACAGAGAAGAATGTCGTTAGTGTTGTTTTCATTAACACCGCATTCATCGTCGGCTGCAATGTGTAGGAGAAAGAAAGAAGAAGCGCCAATTGTTTCAGTGTGGGAGCGCCTCCGTTGCAGGCAGACTATGGCTCGCTCCTTTGAGCATTGGCTTCCCTGTGTTTGCTTAGCTTCTACCTACACCACTGCGTTCACCATTATTCAACTCATCAGAAATAAAAAAAATCAGTTTCGCCGCAAGGGCCAAGCAATGAATACGAATGCAACAAATTGAAATGTTACACAAAGTGAGGCTGGCAGATTTAGGATGAATATGAATTGTAATAGACGCGAGGATCAGCTCTATCATGGGTGTCTATCAAGTTCCGGAGCAAGGCTATAGTTTTGCATGTTGCTTGGAGAGCGGCAATTTAATTTGTGAATAGAAAAAGTAACAAAGCTGTGATCAACCGAACCAGTGAAATAAACTTCTGGTTATCGCCAGATAACGTTGACGGCTTTAGATTACGCAGCGACCGTATGCAGCTTCAATGGAGGTTTCCTTTACAATGAGATTCTCTCTACTTCTGCGTTTTGTGACCGTTGTAATGAAATGCGCTGTACAAGATAACAAAATTATTCGCATTTGGTGACACGTCCTTCGAAACGAACCATATCTACTTATCTAAAATCTCTCTGCAATTCAAGTAACATTTTGCGCAAAGATTGTCGCGTACTAGCAAAACTGTGGTAATTGTCACAGCCTTGCATTGCTCAAGCTTCGCCGTACTGGGCATTGTTTATGTCAATTATCTTTATAAGTTTCGACTGGCGCTGTACTACGTCATCTGAAGGCTTACATCGCAGTGGAGTCACCTAGCGCTTTCAGATATGCTCCTTGCTCCAGATTGTTTCCTTGATTTCGGTTGGGCTTGCAAGCAAATAAAATTTTAAACACAAAAATATAGTACCTACCTTGTACCATATACAGCTGCCCCAGTGACCTTGCAGAACATAGAGAAGATAGGTTTCCTGAAGTCCATCATCTGCGGTCCTTCTCCTAAGGAGTCCGCAAAGGTGTCGACGATGTCGGCGCAATGATGTTCCAAAGACTCACTGGCCGCGTAGCGTCTGCGATATAATGATGCTCATCTTATCAGAAAGTTGCTACAAGTCCTAAAGAAGACTTCATAAAAAAATACAAGCATTTTTACGTCTCAAAAGTCCCACGTTTCCTTATGCATTCGCCTAAGATGACTCGAACGCGAAAGCCAGCTTGTTCTTTTTCTACTCAATCGATTGTGTCACTCCTCCTACCCTCCTCCCCAAAATCTTTCTTCACCCAACATGGTTTTGTATTGCCTCTGCGATCGGAGGCATTCGAAGCTTTCTGCCCCTTACGTTGTTTTGCGGTGCTTCCGGGATCGGCACGCACTTTACCAAGCGACGATGTTAAGTGATGACGTCATCACGTGACGTCACGGTATTTGACGTCACGAGCCTTGTCGACCTGTACCGTCCTGACAACGTCATAGGGTGACATCATCACATGATTTTTTGTGTCATTCGTGTTGACGCCGACGATCAATCTTCGCATTCCATGGAGTATCTGAGGCTTTCGCTTTAATAAAAAAAGAACTGAAGGACAAATGACCTACGGACGATAAAATGTCTAGATTATATTCGTCACTATAAGTCAGTGCTGTGTGAATACTGATATTTGAACGAATCCAATGCAATTACAACAGTAGCAAAATGAAGCTGAAACTAATATCCAATAATTGTGAAGTAGTTTTCGATTACTGAAAGTTGTTTTTTAGAACCATTATAAAACGGCGTCCACATCCTAAAAACAAAAGTTGAAATATAGCATCAGGCTGATTGTTCGAGTAAACGGAACTATTCGGAGAGGGCAAATAATTATGACATACCTGCGATAGTATGGCCTTCATAGCCTGCTGCACTGCGTAAACGTTCATGGTTTATATCTATGCTATATCCGCGGAAATAAAAGTTGGTTGTGCTTTTTTAGTAATTTTGTGTTTACTTCGCTGCAGCTCACATACGTACATATTTGTAAATCATCCGAAAATATTGATATTTTTCACTTAGGCCTGTTCCATTTGAACAGCATTCGATTCAATATTCGAAGTTTTGAGATATTCGCACTCCCCTACGTAATCCCGCCCACATTCATATGCGTTCTTGATTATAGCGAAAGGACAATGATTGTCGGCTCTTGCTATGAACAACTGCTTCGTGCGTTCGGTTTTTTTACGCATTTAGAAAGCGAAGTCGCAATTCTGAAGAAATATTAATCAGGATATTTGTAGGAAAAACAAAACACTCGAAGGCGAAAAGTAAATCGAAGATAAGGCATACTTGCCTTGAGGCTGACACAACCACCTTCCGAAGAGCCCTCCAATAGGGGTTGTAATCCTCGAATACTATGTCGTGGTTGCCTTCGTTTTGCAAGGCACCTGAAATCAATGTTTTAGGCAATTAAACTCGTTTGGGAAGTCATCCACATAATATCGCGCTTGTACCGCTTCAGTGGCACGAGCGCCCAAGCTCGTTGCTGAAAAAATGAAAAATGAATCAAAGCGCGTCAAGAATGTCACGCACCAAGACCAGCATTTGTATTTTCACAGCGGAGCGGTGTAAGCTCTTGGTTAGGCCGGGTGGTATTAACACGAAACTGCGTTTTTCTATGACGTCGCCGTGCGATACCAAGATAAGCTCAACTAAACTGTCTAAGGCAAGTCTAATTAAGCCAAGCTACATAAGGCAAGCCTAATTAAGACCAAGCTGACTAAGCTAAGCCAAGCCATATCTAAGTAAGATAAAGCTAATTAATACAAACATAATGAAGCCAGGAGTAATTAAAACCAGATAATTAGGTGATGATAATAAACCATGTTAATTAACCCATATCTAAGTAAGATCATACTAATTAAGACAAACATAATTAAACCAGGAGTAATTCAAGCCAGATAATTAGGTCATGATAATTAAGTCAAGCTTTCTTAACACCAATATATTTAAGTTAACTATTAATAAGTTCGAGCTAATGAAGCAACGACAAGCTTTTCGGGATGTTTCCTGTCGTAGCTTGAAGGAAATGCGCAGCTTGGCGGCCTTCCTTGGCCGCCCAGCTGTTCCTCAGGCGTGGTACCACCAGTACGAAGCTTCCTTACTTTTTTCCTGAGCGATGCTTTTTGATTTCAGGATAGCTGCCACTAAAAATACGTGCGTTATCATTTTTCTTCGCTTACTAATTTGATAAATGATAAATAAGGAGCACATGTTGTAAGGAAACGTATATAGATAGTAGACTCTCCATAATTCGTGAAGTGCGCGGCCGGAAAGTGTGATCAATTTTTCTCAAAGGTTGAATGAAGAAGTGTTGGAAAAGTTGGCGAATTCAATTTCCTTGTTCCGTGATTCAATTTATTACTGCATTTTTACTTCGTGCTCTCGAACCATAACTCAGCCACCACAGGACAAAGAGCTTTGGCTCGTTTAAACGATGCCTCAGCGTTTTAAAGAAAGCCATCGTTATGAAAAAAAAAGACACACTGAAGTAAAATGAAATGATACAGCTCTAGACCTAGGGATGTAGCAGGCTGGCTTGTTTTTTCTTGTTTTCATGCTTTTACTAATTGATCATGCACTAGTAAGGCACAGACGAGGGCCTGAATAGTGAAATTAAACGATTCCTCGGCGGCACTTTGCAGAACATTGGCAATAAAAAAATTCTAATTACCCAATGTCAATTTTAGATGAGTTGGCTGCAACTGATAAACTGATGCGTGACCTAACACGATATGTAGCACTCTATTTGCCTTGTTTGCATGCTCACCTGTTCTAGTAGGAAAGCGGCCAGCAAAATCGTGTCGTCTATCCACCAGTGCTTCCCGAATAACAGCGTAGCTGTTCAGCATCACCATCGGCCTGTGGGCCATCCACAAAGTGAAGACGTCGCCGTATATCTTGGACAATTCAGTCGATTTGGCGTGCAAGTCGGTCACGTGGCGCAACGCTGCATGTAGCAGTGGATAGGATTGTTAGAGGGTAAAAGTATGGTTCTTGCACTAAGCAGAGTTCTTAGAAATTGCACTATTCGAAAGGTCAAAGTTAGGCTTTTGGTTTTCAGAAAGTTCACCGAAATATATGACTTTCCTATGTGGTGGATATTTTGTTTAATGCCAAAACCCTTCCAAGTACGCTTCGGAATTGTCACTGCAAAATTTTAAAAGAAAACAATGATCGGAAACGTAAACCTGAAACACATTGAACTGCCTAAGAACAATGGGCCGATGCTCCAAAGTATATTTGTAAAAACTACCTAAAAACACGATAACGATGACAAAGGTAGCCCTTTCCCGTGTCTGTCCTATCGTCATCACGCTCCTATCAACGCTCCAATCTGTTCGCATTCAAAGCACTGTATTTTGAACATGACAATGTTTGCTCTTCTAGGCAAAAAGTTGTCATACAGCCCGAAGGGACCTGGGCATAAAGCACAAAGCACTAATATAGCGATACACGTTAAGAGAAAAGAAAATTG
This sequence comes from Rhipicephalus sanguineus, assembly GCF_013339695.2. Taxonomy (NCBI): domain Eukaryota; kingdom Metazoa; phylum Arthropoda; class Arachnida; order Ixodida; family Ixodidae; genus Rhipicephalus; species Rhipicephalus sanguineus. The sequence continues at coordinate 151,931,179 of NC_051178.1, read as the reverse complement.
AAACGGCTTTACGTCACTGGCAATTTTGAAATTGTGACACTATTATACAATGCAAGATACAAGCAAATACAATTATGGTAATTACGAACCTCTTTTCGCGCACGTTCAAAACATAGCAATGTCAAAAAATGATATAATCGTGTCACTGCGTTTGTGCTACAGTGCGTCTTCACTCATTCATATTTAAGAATGCTAAAGTTTGACATTTCACACAATTAATTACAGGCGGTATGGTTGTTTGATAACCAAGGACGGATCTAAGCTTCAATAGTTTGCGCCTTTTCCTGGTTATCAAATCTACTCGTTAGGTTAGGAATAGCTCGCATAGGTTAGGTTTATGTTAGGTTGATGTATCTTCGTGGGTTAGGTTTATGTACATTAGGTTAGGTTTATTTATGTTCTGGCTGGGTATGCGGCCTAGTCATTGATTCGGGGTGAACAAAATTATTCGATCGATCTTTTCACCACTTATCTCTTCTCCCCGTGCAGGGTAGCAAACCGACGTGCGCCGGCTTTAGCTCCCAGCCTTTCCTTTTTAAGCGAAACAGTATATGGCGAGGTTTCCGTGTATTTTCCTCTGCGTCGTCAAAAAACTTATGTGCCGCACAAATTGGGCAAATCACACTATGCACCACCGGTCCACTAAAAATGAAGAACGGAACACGCGAGCGGCGAATACCAATTAAGGTCGTGATGATGATGATGATGCAAACTTTATTGGGGTCCAGAGAAGACGCGCTCGAAACGCCAAGCGCATGCGGCGAACCAGTTAAGACGAGGGATGTCACGGAACCATGAATGCTGCAAGACGACGAAAGCCCCATGCTCCTCAAATGGAAAACTTTGAAGTAGCATAAGATAAATTCAAAAAGGATTTTCTGGGGAGACGTTTCGAAATTCTGTGTCATCTATGTGTGACCGAGGTGATACAGAATTCGCCATTTCGCCGGCATCCACTTTCACAGAGCGGAATGGCTTACAAAATTAGGCCCCCTCTCTCTCTCTCTCTCTCTCTCTCTCGACTCCGGCATAGCATTCCTCTTGAGGTTTTAGTTGCTTCAGAGGCGCCTCATCACGATAATCAGTGTGAGTGACCCTGTGACGTTTTGGGCGAGTGCTCTTTTGTTCGCGCATTAGTGGGGAAAAGCATTCTGAAAGCCTCGCCTGGGCATTTTGGAAAAGAATGCACGCCTATTTCTATTGTTCTACCGACCCCCGGCGCGCACGGCTTGCTAACTGTATACTCTTAGCCGTACGCGCCGAACACCACCGCGGGTTCGAGCACTGCGAGCTTCATGCAGGGTGCCGCGTCCTCGTTTGTCTCGCGCCGTGCACTCTTCGCACCGCTGCGCACGAGAACTCGGCCGATCACCGCGAAGGGACGGTGAGCTCCCGCGCAGCGATGGAGAACCTATAGGCGACAGTCTCCAAATTAGTGGTTTATTACCGGGATTTTAGTACAAAGAGATCAATAATTCGATACAGCCAATCGTACGTAACATAATGATAGAGGACACCAATTAGCTAATACAAGTTACAAAATATATCGATTAGTGGCCGCGAGTGGCACACCTATAAAACAAACAAAGAAACAAGTTTGGAGAGCCGACGTACCCTTCGGCCAGCGCTCCCGCTATCTCACACCCCAGAGCAGAAGAAAGAGAACAAACATAGGAACAGTTGAGAGAAACATATGGTGCACGATCGCGAGGCGCTGTCTCGGGACTTCGAGAGCGCGGAAGGAGCGCGCACCCGCCGGGCCGGGGCCCCGATGAGACGCCGTAACCACCGGCCGGCGACGAAGAACAAAGAACAAAGGATCGCCGCCGGCCGGAGAGGCCAAAACGCATACGCACCCTCCGAGGTCCCGAAGTGGTCTCCCCGAACCACGTCTTGCGCCTCCGCTTCTCGGGCGAGCGCGAGCAAGGCACGAATCCCACCAAAATGAGGCCAGTGGCGGGGTGGCAGCGAAGTGACGGCGATTTATGACCAGCTACCACCCGTCCGGTCGGGAGGAGAGAGACACGAGAATTCTCCAAGGGAAGATGGCGTCGAGCAACTGGTGCGGACGACTGAATTCCCACACGTTTTACGGGGAGATCGCTCATACTACTTATAAGAAGCTCTCGCTGGAAGTCAGGTTAGATCACTAGGCATTTGAAGCGTGCGACATAAAATCTGCAGGAAAAGAAGGGTTTGCATCGACCTCATGCAGTCCCTGGCATTTCAGAACATTCGCCGTTTTTCTAAAGCTTGAAGTATGTTGCAAAGGTGTTTGCATAATAGTTTGGCTTCTCTGTTCTCATATCTACGCCTTTCTAATGTCACAGAAATTTATGTGCAGTAGAACGACAGAATCTGCTACGTTGCCGAGCGGGAAGACACTCACCCAGCAGGTTACCCACAAGTGGAAGTGGAAAGGGTCCCTTCGGGTACTTCGATACACAGTAGTAGAAGCGGCCCAACAGGTACGTCACGAGGAAGACCAGCGCGGCTGTGATCCATCGCCAATCCAAAAGGGAGGAGAAGCACCCGAGAGGGGTCATATCTGCGTTTCTAGAAATTTCAGTTCATCTCGATTTTATTCCTTGGCCACATGAGGAAAGACAAGGCACTCACATGTCACGATATCTTGCAAAGAGGAAGCTTCGGCGAGCTGCTTCGGCTATGCGGCGAACGCTACCACATACTTCAAATAGAAGAAACGGCTACAAACTTACTGCCCAGCGTAAAAAATCACGAAACATGATAACGAAACATTGAAATGTCCACTTGTATACATAATGGCAATCGGTGACAACCAGCTAAAATCACTCCACTTCGACACTTGTGTATCCAAACTGTTGCAAGCATAAGTACAGACTGGGTCTGTACTTATGTCCAACGACGGCATCTGATTTGAGGAAGCCGACTTGTCAGCGAGTGCTCAGTGAAGCCAGCGAGTTAGAGATAACTTGTCTGCGCATTGTATAGATTGTGGGTGTGAACCATTGATTGATAAATGCACCTTTGTGACGACTTACTCCTATGAACGCGCTTGTTTGATAAGCTTTTTATGGTAACAAATTAGGCGATGTGTGCGTCAGCCAGCCGTCTTTATCACTCCTTCTGAATGAGATATTGTTCTTATCAGAATAAAAGAAGTACTTCTGCTGCACATGTAACCGCCCCCTCCCCCCTTGCTGCCCCGGTGCAAGAGTCAGCGCTGTGGTTTATCTCCTCCTCCTTTTGTCCTATTTTTGTGCTGTTGCTTCAGCAAGTATGAACCAGCCAGGCGAGATAGGCACGACGTTATCACCCGTAATAAAACTTTCCGACGAATTTTGTAAAGGGCCCTTGTACTATATCTGATAAATGCTGTTGAAACGTATTCTGCCATGGCTTACTCGTACATCAGTTTCAAGATGGCGTCCTCCTCCGGCATTTGTTTCTGCGTGCTGTTCGTCATACGAGGTGTGACAAAAAAAAAAAAAAACGAGACTGATTCAATAAACAATTGCACTTACAAAACCAGTTCTCTGTGACATTATCACCTTCAAAGTAGTCTCCTTCAGTAGTCACACACTTCTGCATTCAGTGCTGCCATTGCTGCTAACAGTTATGGGACGAGGTTTTTGGAAGGCCGTCCAGGAGATTCTCCGATTTTGCCTGAACTTCTTGACCTGAGGTAAAATGGGTTCCCTTTAAGCAAGATTTAACTTTAGGAAATAGAAGAAAGTCGCATGGAGTCAAATCAGGTGAATAAGGACGATTCCTCATCACAGTAATTATGTTGCTGGTCAGAAACTGCTTGACAGATAGGGCCGTGTGAGCATTGCCCTGGTGCAACAGCCATCCATCGCTCCACAGCTGTGGCCTTTCTTCCTAATTTTTTCCCGAAGTCTTTTTAGTACTTCATTGTAGTAGTGGTGAATAACAGTCTGACCACTGGGGGCCCACTCGATCATTACAAATCCATTAATGTCGAAGAAGACAATTAACATTGCCTTGAATTTTGAATTTGACATGCGTGCTTTTTTGGGTCTTTGGGATCCTGGAGACTTCCATTGCATGAAGTGGCGCTTACTTTCTGTGTCATAGGTAAAAATTCATGTCTCATCACGTGTTACATCAGATTCAAACAAATTTCGCAGGTTTACAGTGCGTTCTAGCATGTACACACACACGCGTCTTTACGACACTGTTTTTGGTCATCGGACAGAACTTTTGGACAGCGTTCGTACAAATCTTCCTCATGGTTAACTCGTCAGTTAAAATGCGTCGAACAGCTTGCCTATCCAAGTTAACCAAATTCGACACTGCACGAACACTTCATCTTCGGTCACCACGATCGCATCACGAACTATGGCAATGTCTTGTTCTGTAATCACTGACCTCGGGCGCCCAGTTCGTTATCATCTTTCACACTGCCCCTTTCCCCTGAAAACCGCTTATGCCATTCAAACACACGTGTACGAGAAAAGGTTTCATCTCCATAAGCCTCGGTTAACATTTGAAATGTTTCCGTGGCTGATTTCTTAAGGTTCACAAGAAACTTGAGGTTGATTCGCTGTTCGGTTTTTACATTAGACATTTTTCTGGCAGAATGCAGTTGGACGTGTTTGCTCAGTGACGCAGCATTCCCAACTGGCGTGATCGGTTAAGTCGAAACTGGCTGGATGGAAAGAGTAGGTCCGTGGGAAGACGTCAGCAAAACAGTTGTTGCCAACTCCACTCTTTTTTCAAGCTACATACACACTTAGTCTCGTTTTTCTTGTGTCACACCTCGCATAGTGGTCCTCCGGCACTCGCGGTGTGATCGGCATATTGCAACATAAATTCAACTTCCCAATCGCGGATATTTTGGAAGAATACATATCAGTCAATACTCAATCCCTGTGACGTGTCTAATCTTTTCAGTCTTCATATTCTCTAGCTGAATATTAGAAGTTGGTTAATTACGCATGGTTCGGCAATCAAGCGAAATGAGCAGTGTTAAGGGCCCCACTGACTACAAACATATATGAGAAAGGAGAATTAGTGCAAACAGAAAACAAAAAAAAAGACAGAGCTAAAGCTCACCTTATAGACGCACAAGCTTTGCTCTTCGACTACAACAGACGCCCACTTTATACGTTGAAAGTGGTTGCACAAAATCAATCTGCCGATAACTTCGCATTACGTGGCTGGTCGTACCAACACTTTGTATCTCCAGTTCCACGCACGGCAGCGAATAATAATATCTGGGGTTTAACGTCCCAAAACCACGATTTGATTATGAGAGATGCCGTAGTGGAGGGCTCCGGGAATTTCGACCACCTGGGGTTCTTTAACGTGCACCTAAATCTAAGTACACGGGCCTCAAACATTTTCGCCTCCATCGAACATGCAGCCGCCGCGGCCGGGATTCGATCCCGCGACCTTCGGGTCAGCAGTCGAGCGCCATAACCACTAGACCACCGTGGCGGGGACACGGCAGCGAAGACTGCAAGTCCAACCAACGTATCAGTCACGCTATCCAGCTTCCGCTTATGCTAAGTCAGGCAGAGGACGATGAGAGGCGAATAATAATGGAATGCTTCGGGCTATTTTTCATTGTTGCATAACGTATACTGTAGCTTTCGCTTCACTCCGCAGAATTGATGATAGAGAGCACGTGTACGTCGGCAAGGTAGCTATATCTTGTGAGCTGGAGGGTCCAGTTTGCGTGATCATTGCGTGACCGTGGGCATACGAGCCATCTTACCTTATCGCTCCCCCTCCCCCCCCCCCCGCCCTCTCTCGACCATTTCTTTTCGTTCGTATCAGTATGAGTTGTCTGTATCCTCTTTGCTTGGGACGAAATCGAACACGCACTCTTAATTGCTTGCATTGTGTGAACCATGCGTTCTCTCACCCGCACTAGATGACGGTATATATACATTGAATTGACTGGAGGTGAAGAGAGATCAATAACGCAGGGAATGTCGATCATACTTAGACCGTCAATATTTCCACGTTAAGGCTACGAAATTCGAAAAATACTAATGCCAACAGCGAAAGCTGTCCAGTGCGCGCTGTTTATTGTACATACGTTGCGCAGTATTTCTTATATTTAATATATTTATGAATGAGATGTCTGAGTTATAGCGCAATGAAACTTGATGGGTTGATTAGCGGAACGGGGAGCCCGAGATATTTCGACTGTGTTTACCATCTCGTTATCGCACAGCATTGTGAAATTTCAAACTGCTCTCTTAAGTGAAAAACGTAATCAGCGAAAAGTTGATACTGTGACGTAGTTTTATGCTGTTTAATTGAGGGTTGCTGTTATTTCGAAAACTGCAAACATTAGCACTTGCACTATCATTTAGAGCCACTAGTTTGATCATCAGATTTCGCACTCGACACATTCAACCATACTCAACCTTTCAGATGATTTCTGTAACGTGACGCCCGAGCTGGCTCGTTTGCGTAGATATTAAGCAGGTCTGCCTGCTCAAGTTGAGGGTGGTGAAATCTGGCAACATTTTGTCAGCTCTTCGCATATCTTCTCTTCACTCGTGTGTCATAGTGACATTTGGTTCGGCTGCGTAATTCACCCAATAGTCGAGAAGTTGAAACCATGTGTGGAAACAAAGTATGTTGATATTTTACCAGTGTATCTCAATTGTTTCGTGTAAGGATAATGCCCTGATGAGCGGGATGTAGAAACAGGCTTGAAGTGATTCCGTTCAGGTTCACATCCGAAACTTTCCCGGCAGAACTGCAGGTTAACCTCTGCACGGCCCGGACGAAGATGTAGAACATGCTCACACGCGCGAATTTTTCTCCTGGACAGGTCCTGGAACCCAGACCGAAGGTGATCAGTGTTCCGAAGTCCTGACGCAGTTTTCCGGAAGCGGGGTCCAGGAACATTTCGGGCCGGAATCCTTCCAGTTTGTTCCACTCACTAGGGCCGTGGTTAACTCCACAGACGTAGAAGATGCCCGTGTACCTAGGTACAACCAGGTGAAGGCACGTAGCTAGTTCGGGGGGGGGGGGGGGGGTCCTTGACGGGGTTTCTTGTTTGCCAAGTAAAGGAGAGCTGTATTTCACAGGCGTACGCTTGAGATGCACTTTATTTCATTTCTCTTTTGCTGTTTACAAAACGTTCAAAAGAAAATGTTTCGCACCTTTGAAAACCTTCGACCGCCGATGTTTCGCTGAGTCACCAAAAGGCCACTCAAGCCGCTTTCATAGCTGACTATAAAATACTCAGCCTAGCGAAGCTGTTCAGCGTTCGACGAAAATATGCTGTGTTCAATTTCCGCTTACGGTGTCACCACGGATGCGTGATTGCGAGCTTTCTGGTTCGTCTCTATAATTATTATTGTTGTCTTACACTACCGGCATGGCCACTGCCTCGGATGTGCGGAAGCTACTACCATATTTTTTCCCCCCGCGGCCGGCGCCGCCGCTGCCGCGTATGCGTATTAGTGTCCCTGCATATGCTACCGCAGATAGCAGAGTTGCGCATAACTTTTCCTTTCGCCGCTCGTGCCGCTATTCGGCGAGCACTGTCACGTGGTGCAAAATGAAGTCAAATGTTTAATTATGCCACGCAGGCGCGGCTGCCGCGCCGACTGGATTCCGTGAGTTCTATCGTCATTGCTTTTGTAGCGTTAGCTACACTTGCCTAGCCGCAGCCGATTTCGCGTGGAGGGTCATGAGCCGTGCTGCGCATGCGCGAGGATCAGTGATGTCGCACAGCTGGGTCACCGGAGCTGGCATCTCACGCGCTTTCCGACACCGCCGCGCGCGGCTCGCCGCTGGTGGTCTTCGCATTCGGTAGGAGTGGCGTCGTAGGCGCGGCAGACACGCTGGCGCCGGCGCGCGGGCAGACTCCACCACCGCCGCGCGCGGCTCGCCGCATTCGAGAGGAGTGACGTCGTAGCCATAGACACAGTGGCGCCGGCGCGCGCGCAGCTATTCGCCTTCGCTCTGCAGTCGCCGTCTGACACTGCGCTGGGGCCGCTTGATAGCGTCTCTGACTGGCGTTTGAAGCTGGGTAACGCCATGGAGAAGGAGAGCGCAAATGCTGCTCGACGGTTAGCGGTTCAGCGTACGAAGAATGAACAGAAGAAGGTTAAGAATCCTAGACAATCTGGAAAGATAAGAATAATCAGCTGAACCTTTGCTAACGCTACGTATATCCTGGCATAGCCGAGCTAAGCCACTGCAAATTTTTTCGAACAGTGAAAACCACCTGTGAATGATGTTTAACGGCAAATACCGCTTTGTATGTGGTCGCGAGCGTAACCGCACGCAGCATGGTCTTTTGGCGACGGTAGCTGGCTTAGGCGGCCAAAATGCACTCACCTGATTGTCGCCCATACGTGCGTGAAGTTTCCTTCAAACGCCTTTCAAGACAAATATTTCTTGCTTTCCGGCCAGGCGAAAATAGGTCATACGCACGCTGAAAATAAGCGCACCACATTTCGTTGCAATGTACTGCGCAGTAGCAAGTGAACTACTGAGCTGTTCTTTCGTAGCATGCACGCATGCATCTGAAATCTGCGGTGGTGGGATCGGCCCACCGCTGTAAAATTCTCCGTGGACGGGACGCGATTAACAAACGCACTCTTGGTCAGGCACATATACAGCTTCAATGCATGCATTATACCTTCGGTTCACTTATGGCACCTCCGAGTCACTAACTTTTCAATCGCTTAATTCCCATTTCATTGCTTTAGTATACCTAATGCGCCTTGATTCAGATTAATTGTCACATGGTTCACTCAATTCACATTTTCTTGCGCGCATGAGCCACTGCTCGACGCCCTGCATCGCGGGATCGGCCGAAGTCTGTAGAATTGTTGCTGTACGCGTCGTTTCGTCCGCGGACGCGCTCCGACACGATTTTATTTTCGATTCATGGGCGTCTGATAAACGAATGTATTGCCGGTTTTCTATGCCGTAATATGAAATCATCGTGGTCATGAAACGCTGAATGTACCGGCTCAACCGTTTTCGTGTGTGCGAATTCACCGTAGCACCGTTTCTTTATTTGATACGGATGCCAGGAACTGCAAGGCTATCAGCCCAAGATGGCAGCACTTGGATGCGTCCGCAAAATGGTCTATATATATAGCTTCGATGTAAAAGTGCAATTTTTCTCACCGTGTGCGAATAAGCATGCGCTATGTAGCCCGCGGCGGAACGTCGCGCCGTATATGTCTCCTGCGCGACTGACGAGCCATTGAGCTTAATGGCGGACCTATGCGCAACTCTCCTCCCGTAGGGAGCATATGCAGTAACTCTTATGCGTATTAGCCGCGGCTGCCATCTGGTGTTGTTGCAAAAAACCCAGCGGCGCTAGCTGCTAGACCACAGCAGCGACAACCAGAAAGTCGGAGAGAGAGGCAAAGAATGGTTCGCTTTATGGCTCTACTGGTACGCGCATGCATCCGCGCACATTTAACCCGTGTTCACCAACAGTTCAATTTCTTTGTCGGTGACCACACCTTTCGTATTCAGGGAACAACGACTCTCAAAAGGTTAGCTATTCTTACAGCTCCCCAGACGGCTACAGTATACAACGTATTTCGTGTAGTACGGAGCACATTTAGCTTATTCTTGTGTATACAATATTTTGCCGAGCAGGGTGCAAGAACAAGCTGGAACCCTTTCCGTTCCAGTTAACGTCTGAGGACCCGCTAGGCACACTGACTGTGACCCTTTGCATGAGTCGTACAAAAATGTAGAACATGTCCATCTGAGCCAGCTTCTCTCCTGGGCAGCTGCGGGCTCCCTGGCCGAAGGTAATCAGAGGACCGACGTCAGTGCATACTTTTCCCGTCACGGGATCGAGGAACCGCTCGGGACGGAACTCCTCGGGGTTCTCCCAGTTCTTCGGGTCATGGTGCACCGCGTGGATGTTGTACATCATGCCCGTGTCCTTGGGTATGTTCCACTTGCCTGCGAAATCGGGCATACTTGTTTAAGTGCGCGGCTATCTGCTGTCTTGTTCTGACATCACTCTAGAGGCAGACAAATCACCAGAGCTGCCTAAGCCTTGTTTACACACATTGCTAAAGTAGTTAAGCACAATGCAGCACGCCCACATACACGCACCCATTGACACACGTAATCATTCAAGACGCTTGAAGCTGCCTGTAGTTGTTTCAACGATTGTTGTGGGACGGCAACAGAGAACGTTTTAAACGATTCTGTGTGTAGGCGAGTTGCGCATATGCAGTGTGCGACGAAATGCGCTCTAATAAAAATACCGAGATGAGTTACGACCAGCTGAGCAGCATTTTCCGGAAACGACAGCATTAAACGTTTCGTGCGCAGGAGCGCCGTGTACAGATAAATGGATCAAAACTCAGTTCGCTTTGACAAATTAAAGTTCCCAGAAGGTACCCTTGAACGAAACGAAAGTTTAAGTCTGTTGCAACGCAAGTGTTTGCCGAAGTGAACGCAAGCCAGAACACGAGTGTTTCTTTCTCTCTTGCCTTGTTCCCTCTTTTTTTCCTTCCCCCTTTTTTCTGAGTTCCATGCGCAAAATAAACGCTCGTCTTCTGCCTGGTGACACTGACCAGTTCATGTCTCAGTGGCGACGAGTCGAAGTAACAATGTAATAGTGGCGACGAGTCGAAGTGACCCACGGAAATCGCCTATGCCGACGCTGGCCCTGCGTCGCTGTCCTTTCAAGGCTGGCTCTGCGAGGGACTCAGCGACAACCCTGGCACATAGGCTGCCGGATTTCGACCAGGAAACAGCAGATCTGAAACTCTATGACTGGAACGCTTAAAGTTGAAGCGTATTTTGAAGCAAACGAAATTAACGACGAGGCTAAGAAGAGGACATTGTCGATCGCGGCGCTGGGGTTTAAGACGACAGAAATCTTATGCGAAAGAGTAGCGCCGCGTCAGCCGAACGCTCTCAGCTACAGTGAAGTGGTAGCAACGCTGAATGACTTTTGTGCTCCAACGCCTTATGAGATTTCGCAGAGCTTCAAGTTTTTCCATCGTAAGCAAGAAGAAGGGGAGTCCGTGAAAGCACTCATTGTTGAAATTAGAAAGATTGCCCAGAACTGCTATTTTTCGTCTGTTAGACAGAACGTTGAGAGACAGGATTGTATGCGCGTCCGCTCCAAAAGTTTGCAAAAGCAGTTGCTGCGAAAAGCGACTTAACTCTTAAGGAAGCAGAAGCTCTTTCTTTGGCTGCGGAAAGCGCAGAAGACGGTTCGCAGCAGATAGATAAGCGCAATGATTCTTCGTTTGTCCTGAAGATTGGCCGACGACGCGCGCCAGACACCATAAGGAATGAGCCGAAGAGTGAGCCGCGACAATGCTGCGGCAAGTATGGTCATCAAGCTTGTACATGCTTTTAAGAGAGCAGTCGATGCAACAGCTGTGGTCGGCAAGGGCACGTGGCTCGCATGTGCACAAAGACAGGTGGTACAGGAAAAACGCTAGCACTAGCTACAGAAAAGTCAGAGCAAAGCGATGACAGTGACTCCAGCGCAGTGCACATCTGGTCCGTCACAGGTACTGAGCCTCTGGTTCCGCCCATTGGAAGTTTATTGTGTGGAATGGTGTCACAGTAAAGATGGAGGTGGATACAGGCTCTCCTGTATGCACCATTGCAAAAGCACCATTGGCCCAGGTGCAGAATACACGGTTGAAACTTTCATTTTACTTAGGGATACTGCCGGTATTAGGCACGTCGGCAATGAAGGCTCATTATATGTCTGTGGAGGTCGACTGTAACTTTACTGTGTTGGATTGTGAAGGCCCCAGGCGGTGTGGACGGGATTTATTGCAGAAGCTTGCAGCAGAAGGAACACCGGTCCTGCCCGTGACTACGCCACCTAGTGTGGCAAGCCAACAGAAGCCAGCAGGAACTGGTGCTATAATGGAAGGATATGCCGACATGTTAACGGAAGGTTTTGGACTGGTCAAGGGCCCACCAGCTAGGCTTTACATTAAAGACACTGCAGCGCCAAAATTTTGCAACGCAAGAAAAGTTCGCTTTGCGCTACTAGATAAGGTATCCGCTGAGCTGGATAGACTCGTAGAATCCGGCGTAATATCACCGGTACCGTATGCAGAATGGGCAACACCCATAGTACCAGTATTGAAAAGCAACGGTTCAGTGCACATTTCTGGAGATCTTAAGGTTGGATTGAACCCTGTGTGTGAAATGGAGCGATACCCTTTGGAGCAACAGCCAGTCAAGGACGACATCTTCACGAACTTGCGAGGCGGAGAAAACTTCAGTATCCTGGATTTGCGAGACTCTTACAGAAGGATTGCATGGGACGAGAACTCACGAAGGCTGGCTGTCATGAACACGCATAAAGGGTTTGGTTACAACCGGTTACCTTTTGGAATTGCGTCGACACTGGCAATATTTCAGAGAATGATCGAGTGCGCACTGCAAGGAATACCCGGGGTGCAAGCGTACTTGGAAGACGTTTTGATAGCGGAGACTGCTGATAAGCCATACGCAAAGCTTCGAGAGATGTTGCAGAGATTCAGAGAACACGGCATTAAACTTCTCGCTGACAAGTGCCGGATAAACAAGGCCTCGATGGTTTATCTAGGCCACCTGATCGACGCTGCAGAATTGCACCAAACGGAAAAGAAAGCTGAGGCCGTCAGACTATAGGAATGTTTCGGAGCTGCGATCATTTTTGGGCATGCTGACTTTTTTCAAAATGTTTTTACCGAACCTTTCGACCATACTGGCACCCCTGTACCGACTTTTGGAAAAAAAAAACAACCTGGCGGTTATGGGGAGCTATAGAGAAGGATGCATTTGAAAAAGCTAAAGAAACATTGTGTGCTGCGCCAGTGCTGACTCATTGTGACCGGTCGAAACAGCTGCTTTTAGAATGCGATGCTTCACCCTACGGTGTAGGAGCCGCCCTCTTTCATCGAATGGATGGGCAGTATAGACCAATAGGGCTTCGTTGGCGAACATTGACCTCGGCAGAGAAGAATTACTCCCAGATGGAGCGAGAGGCAGTAGCTCTGGTCTACGGCGTCACACAATTTCGCGACTGCCTAGTTGGAAGAGAGTCCACTCTACTGACCGATCATCAGCCCTTGCGGGGTATTTTAAGGGGGGACAAGCCAGCCCCTAACATGGCAGCAGCTCGGATACAGACATGGGCTATCACGCTCGGTGCCTATAGGTATCGTTTGCAGCATAAACCTGGTAGACTTTTGTACAACGCCGATGCATTAAGCCGTTTACCCATACCCTTACAGCATGCATCAGAACTGGAGCACATCGATGCCGTGCCAACTAAACAGTTGCAAGCACTAACGGCGACAGGCGACTTTCAAGCATGCAGATTACGCACGTAGTGGTTGGCCGCGGGGCGCCAAACGGCAAACTCTCAGTATATTGTAAGAAGTGATTTGAGCTGTCAGTGGAAAAAGACTTGTTGTTCTGGGGTCAGCGGGTGGTCAGACCTACGGCAGCCTGCAACAAGTTTCTCATGCTACTGCGTGACTCCCATGAGAGAGTTTTGTCAATGACGGCTAGAGCGAGATCGATATTTTGGTGGCCTGGGTTGGACCAGAATATCCAATGCGTCGCCGCCAACTGTAATATCTGCGTTCAAGCACTGCCTGTGCCACCAGCACACACTCCTTTAAAAACTGGCCGAACACGAGTGAAATGTGGTCGCGGCTTCATATTGACTGTGCGGGGCCACTGAGTGACAAGATGGTGTTAATTGTGGTGAATTCACATAGCAAATGGATTGACGTAGTGCCGATAGCACATGCCAATTCCCGCAGTACTGTTGAGGCCCTGAGAACAATGCTTGCCCAGTCTGGTACACTACGCACGGTGGTGTCAGATAATGGAACGCCTTTCACGGGCTTGAAATTCCGTCAGCTCATGGAGCACAATGGCATCCTACATATTAGAACATCTCCCCATCACCCACAGTGAAGTGGGCTGGCTGAGCGCGCTGTGCGGACTATTAAGGACTAACTAAAGAAGATGGGAAACGCCGAGTTGACGACCTCCTTGGCTCACGTGCTGAGTAACTGTAGAAATACTCCTTAAAAATCTGGCCATAGTGTCTCGGGCAAGCTGACTGAAGACACTGACTGTAATTTCGCCCCCGGTCACCGTATATATACGAAACTATGGAGCCGAGGAAAAGTGGACGCCGGGAAGGGTCGGGGCCACGACCGGTGCTCGACTTTTGGAAGTAGAGACTGAGGCAGGGACAGTCCGTCGCCAAATGGACCAAGTACGAAGGTGCGACAAAGAATTGTTTTTAGAAAGCAAGGACGCTCGGGAATCGGCGCTGCCTGACAACAAAGCGACAACCGAAGACGCCAAGGACGCGTCATGGGAAGCACAACTGCTATTTTTATTTTTATAGGCGGTCAACGAGAAAAAAAAAAACCCAGTGCACCGTTATGGTTACTAAGACGAAAGAAGTGTTGCAACGCAAGCGTTTGCCGAAGTGGACGCAAGCCAAAACTCGCATATGTGTTCAATATCTTCTTATACCCCTGTCACACTGGAGGTGTTAATGTCATTAGGTTCGAATGTCATTCGGCGCAACGAATTCCATTCGATCCGTGGTGGTGCTACACAGGAAAAAGTAATGTCATTCGTTCGTGATATCAATGTCGATAATTCAGAAAACAATGGCTGGGCAGGTTGAGGGAGGTAAATGTAGAGTGGCATGAAAGCGAAGTTCTTTATTTTAAAAGGCATGTGGGAAGTCGCATCGCTAGATAAACATGGATAAAAATTTCATATCGTAGGATATCTGGCCACCATAAGCCAAGACAACGCTTAGCCAGTAGCCAGAGCCGATAGAATGGCTGACATGGCAGTACAGATCAGTGGGCAGTACCGCTGAACGACGACGCTAAGCTGCAGCAAATAAAACTTAGCGTTGCAAGGAACGCGCATAAGCCAGAAGAGCCATATGGAAGAGCTTTGACGGAAAATCAGAGCGTTCCGCGTTTGTTCGTTTTCAAGACGCGGTCTCGCACGCGTCCATGAGGGAAAACAGCTTTCAACGAAACTGCGCACAATTGTCTTCTCATAGCCTTATGAGAGCAAACATCTCCACCTCGGTCCAGTGCGCTCGTGGAGTTCATTCCATCGCTGCAGACACACATGCACACAGGCGTCTGTTTGTTTACATTATGGCCGACAGTGCCGGCGGCCAGACGCCGCTGAGGTGGAGAGTAAAAACATTTTGCGACAGACTTCCGTACACCTGTGCTCGTTAAAATCACAGACGCCTTTAAAAAAGAAACTATAATTGCGTGTTTCCACGAATGCGTGTCGAATTTGGAATACTAAATGACATATTTTAAGTAGTCTCTGGTGTAGAGACTATACATTCGGTTCGACTTCGACAGCGAATGTGTTTTTCGAACTCATTTGATTGCTTAAGTCATTCGCCTCTAATGACATTAAATATCACTGTGTAGCAGCCGCATAATGTCATTAGGTGCGAATGTCATTCCATTCGAATGATATTAAAACGTCCAGTGTGACAGGGGTATTAGTCTTCGTTTTTTTGTGTGCTGATTTTCTTCAAATATGAATGCGCATGTTTCTTTCTCTGTTGGTCGATTCCACGAAAGATAAAAAAAACGGTGTATATTTGATGTTTCCGATTTTCCTGATAATTTTGTATGTTGTGCACATATGACTGCACAGCACGAAATCGCAGTTCGTTTTCACATAAAAAATTTTTTCAACACAGGAAAATTCGACAAGTGTCGCCGGTTGACGACGACCATTTTACGAAGAGTGCGTTTTCGTAAATTCGGAAGCGTGCTGGCAGCTACTGAAGCTATATATTACAAATATCTTTCTTTTTAGCGGAAGTAGAAGTAAAGAGGAAATAGCTCTTATCATTTGATGGAATTCTGAGCAAATTATGTATTTTTAAAAATTCACGAAAAACGCTGCGTTTTTGAAAATCAGTCAAATTTGGGACGCTATGGCTACTTCTGTGAACATCTTAGCTCGTTCATATTTGCAGTATGAATAGGCCTTTATGTGAATAATGAACCTCTGCATTTGTATTTCTCTAAGAAGTTTTGAAGTAATAAATTTTCATGCTCGAAACACCAAAAAGACAAAAGTGCTCCTCGATTCAAAAATTTATAATAAAAAAAACCCAATCTCAATTTTGTTCAAAGTCACCCAAAATGTTCTCAAAGGACTGCAGAATGATATTATGAAAAAAACATGTTGCATCATTTTTATTAGAACAAAAGCAGAAAATGTCAAACATTGTGTTTCCAGAGCGTGGTGGCTACTGCGTAAAGGACATCTCTAGTAACAAGAAAATACAGTAACACGTCTTTTTTCTTCTTTGAGCTTCGCTAAACAACAGTAACGATCTATTGTCGGAAAGTGGGAACTGTTTTGTAAAGAAAAAGACCGTTCCAATTAAATGCACTTGCGTGGTTTGCGACTTCACGCCAGTGTTAGACATCCTTCAGTCCACAGTAGGCACTTTCAGTTGTAGCCTCCTTTTCTTTCATCTATTTCAGTTGAATATAATTCATATCTTGCATGCTAAAGAACGCATTCCCTCCACGCGTCTCTAATGACGTTGTGCTGTGCCAGAATTGAGAGATTAGTATAAAAGCCAAGGTCTCTTCATGAATGGAAATGAATTTCTGGAGAGCGGTCGCCAAGAGGCTTGGTTTTTGTTGGCCCAAATGTGTACGTTGTCAAACCTTATGGGATCAATGCAGAATTTAAAAAGAATCGATTACGTGAAGATTGGTGGCAGCAGTTCTGACCACGGACAAAACATGTTTTGTTTGCATTGCATCTGCTTTGCTTTGCATGTCCTTGTATCTCTTGAAGCAGTGCTGGCAGATATAGTCTCCCTCTTGAATTTAGCGCGCATCTTACTTCATGGCCCTCCGCAAAGGAGACCCGATCCGTTATCTTCTACACAACGAATATTCCGCTGCAGCGGAATTTTCTTTTTGTGCACTTTGAGGTAGTCCGTACAAAAAACTTGGTCATGGCTATAACGCCTACCCATAGCGACCTTCAGAGCGTAGGACAGTGGTTGCACCAAAGTGAAGCACAATTTGGATGCATAACTTCTATCTCAGGTGGTGTTTGGCTGACTGGCATAGCCGTGCTCGTTGCTGTCGTCTGCTCAGGCGGGCGTCTATCGCGCCGCCCTTTGCACCTGTCCGCGTGACGCATGCTACTCCGTTTACACGAAGGCGTGTAGCGCGGGCCACTCGATCCGCCACATGATCCGCACGCTGCGGATCCAGAGACAGGGCGGCAGAGCGACGAGTGGTGAAAAATGTATCGTGTAACGAACGCAATCGACACCCCAGCATTTTCTCGTGCAGAGTGACAAAGCCTGGAAAACCATGTGTGACTACTGTTCTTAGGTTGCACTGCGGTACTCGCCGTTCACCACTATCGTCATTTGCGATTTCTCACATTCTTACAATGCATGATCGACTCAGCTACACATATTTCGTTGCTTTTATATAAGCGCATTTACTAAAAAAAACTATCCAGAGGAAGGAAAATGTCCGTGCTGCCCGTCGACGAGGAATATAAGTGGTGTCGCAAATGCATTTAATTGGAACGATCTTTTTCTTTACAAAACTGTTCCCACTTTCCGACAATAGATCATTGCTGTTGTTTAGCGAAGCTCAGAAAAGAAAAAAAAAGACATGTTACTGTATTTTCTTGTTACTAGAGATGTCCTTTACGCAGTAGCCACCACGCCCTGGAAACACAATGTTTGACATTTTCTGCTTTTGTTCTAATAAAAATGATGCAACATGTTTTTTCATAATGTCATTCTGCAGTCCTTTGAGAACATTTTGGGCGATTTTGAACAAAATTGAGATTGGTTTTTTTTTATTATAGATTTTTGAATCGAGGAGCACTTTTGTCTTTTTGGTATGTCGAGCATGAAAATTTATTACTTCAAAAATTATTAGAGAAATACAAATGCAGAGGTTCATTATTCACATAAAGGTCTATTCATACTGCAAATATGAACGAGCTAAGATGTTCACAGAAGTAGCCATAGCGTCCCAAATTTGACTGATTTTGAAAAACGCAGCGTTTTTCGTGAATTTTTAAAAATACATAATTTACTCAGAATTCCATCAAATGATACGAGCTATTTCCTCTTTACTTCTACTTCCTCTAAAAAGAAAGACATTTGTAATATATAGCTTCAGTAGCTGTCAGCATGCTTCCGAATTTACGAAAACGCACTCTTCGTAAAAGGGTCGTCGTCAACCGGCGACACTTGTCGAATTTTCCTGTGTTGAAAAAATTTTTCATTTGAAAACGAACTGCGATTTCGTGCTGTGCAGTCATATGTGCACAACATACAAAATTATCAGGAAAATCGGAAGCATCAAATATACACCGTTTTTTGATCTTTCGTGGAATCGACCTGTTGCCTTCTTCCCTCTTTTGCCCTTCCCCCTTTTTTGCTGTTATCCAAGTGCAAAGCAAACGCTTGTCTTCTGCCTAGTGACACCGACCAGTTCATGTATCCGGCGGCGTCTTTGCCGCCAATGTAACAAAGTCAATACGGTAAATGTGTCTTTTAGGGGCGAAGCACCTTAAGGCCGAGGCATGTCCGTATGGCGTCCGTGCGCACGGCACAGCACCGTGTAAAATCGAAACATCAGGTTTAACAATACACTAATATCACTCATAATTGGGACAAAACAATATAAAATACCTACAAGCACGAACCCTATATACTAGTCGGAGACTTCAACGTACACGTTATAGACCTTAGGACCTAGCTTTGTCTTCGACTCTCACTGTCTGCTCTCACGGTATATAGAAAACCATTGCTATAGTCAAAACATATGTGCGTATGTGAATCAAAAAAGGTTTACAATAGACGAACATCAATGATAATTGTGACAAGACAACATAAAACACCTACAAGAACAAACCCTTTATACTAGTCGGCGACTTCAACGTAGACATTATGGACCTTAGGACCTAGCTTTGTCGTCGACTCTTTATGTCACTTTATGTCACTTCATGTCACTCAATTTACATTATATGGGGCAACGCTCGGGTAACTCTCGGATAAAGGTTACTCCCTCATACGATACCCAGAGCTTCGCACAATCGTCATGACTTACTTTGTCAAGATGAGTAAATTTTTGTTCTGCGAGGTTTAGCCGATATTGACGTTGGACATCGCATTAGCTGAGGGAGCAGTCCACTGTCCAATGGCACTTGCGAATAATAAATTTTTGTGAACTTTGTTGCCGGAGCTTTGAGAATACGACACTTCCGTCGTGAAACAGTTGTGGTCCGCGTGAAAGTTAAGCGATGACATAAAATGCACGTCCTTTCATTTTATTATTTGCTATTTACTAGCTGTTCCGATTGAACTAGTACTCACCGATTCGAGTATCCGTGGTTGTGTTATGTGGTATTCCGAGAGGCGTCGCCGGGTGCATCCTCAGCGTCTCTAGCAAGCAAGCCACAGTGAATGGAAGCTTCTCACGGTCTCCGTACACGGGTGGCACGCTCCCTGATGGCCGGAAGAAAGTATGTTGTGAACGAACGGTGAAATGGTGCACTAAAACGGCTGATATTACTACGAGAATACTGTGAGCAGACACAGCGGGTGTCTCTGGCAGCATCTTTGAGCACAAAGTAGCTGCTTGAGGGGCCCTATGCATTGCAAGGGCGTATCGAGAAATTTTTTCGTGGAAGGGGGAGATGGGGGGAGGGGGGTCGACCACCCTTTATGTATGTTCATGCATGTTGTTTGTGTGCTTGTATATATGCACAGTCAAAACTTAAAACTTTCGGACGGGGTGGTTTCCGTGTCGAAGAAAATACGATGCCGGTGATGATGACGTTGTCAGCCAGCTAAAAATCCAAGGATAAAATGCACGGTTCGAGTTGGAATCAAACCCAGACATTCTGCGCGGTAGTCAAGTATTCTACCCCAGAGAACCACTCCAGTGCTTGAATCCGTTTCGGAAAAACACATGTCCGGTCAACTTCAATCGTGGTTCCAGTGTTGGTTATCAGATTTTATAAAAATGTAGTGAACATTACATATACTACGATGACTCAGGAAGTGATAGCCAAGCGTTGTTCGACCCCTTGGGAATATGCCAACGACCGCTACTTATGATATGCGCATCATCGCATCGTAGCGGGCTGTTCGTTTTGATAAAACTAACGCCTGTGCTGCAATGTGAGGGCCGACGTCACTTAAGACCATAAGCTACTCATTAGGCGCCAATGTAGTGACGTGCCTGGTAAGTCCTCGATATGCCGACGAACACTTAATGTACACAAAGACGTTGATTCACCTCGTAACGCTTGGCTCCAAGCAAAAAAATTAAAAATGCTACGTAGGCAGCTATTCGGTGATGCTTCACATGACATGTTTCCCACAATATTTGGGATCTGTCGGAATGTTTTTTTACATCTATAATGTTACTTAGCTTGGACTTAATGCACGGTAAAACGTAGCGCTGGGCTTGTTGGCATATGCTTACTGAAATACACACAGACTGAGGACGAGACTAGAATAGTGCTTCAAGTGCCCGATTCTGTTTCGTGTTAATTTATTTGTTTCGATCAAGGGCACGTTTATTTGTTCGTTTAATTAGGTTATTTAGTTGTTCTACGTCTTGTTTATTCCAGTAAGGAGTTATCCATTGTTTTCGCAAATTTTCGACTATCTATAGCTATTGCTTTATAAGGAACATGTTCTTTTTGCAAACAGAGCTTCGATTTTATTAAACCTATTAAAATTATCCGTTTTATCAGGGCATGAGAAGGATAAAAGCAGGTTCCAGTTTACTTTGGGTGATTTCATGTCGAAAGCTTGCATTGCAATGCAATTGGCATTCAAGCAAATCTTATTACTTTGAACAGAGTACGCATCAATGTTTAAATAGGCAGGCATGCGAACGCTAACAGAGACGTCAAGAACGCCGGACAAGTGGCATTCGGGGAGATAACTTACAAACAAATATAAAATAGTCTCAGTGGTTGCAGTTTCAAGTGTTGAAGAATAACATTTTTAACTTACAGGAGCCCCAAAACTCACATAAATCTCTCTGTTTAAGAATATTTGTCGACAATATAAGTAAGAAAATTTTCTCCGTGAACTGCGGAGTAGTTCTGGGCACGGAAAGCAAAAAAGCAAAAAAAAATATGTTGTCCAAGAATTTTCTTACCGATGTTGTCTTCTATTTCTTTTTTAATCCTCTCTTGAAGGCGTTGTTCTTTCGCTGTCCGTAGCAGCAGCCACTGAAGTGTGCCCGTCGATGTGTTGGATCCAGCTGGGAAGCAACATGTTTACATGTTCAAGGTGGTTTACTCACTAGTGTGCTCAGATCCATATGAGAGCGCTGAATAGGGGAGGTGTAGAACATGAATTATAAATCGGATACACATGTTTTACTTTTCACATTCTAATAACCAAACGTGAGTGTGCGATGCCTAGAAAAGGTGGAACGACAATGAAGACATTTGACGATAAGATGTTGTGTTGTTAGTTTTGAACCGATGACGCTGGTGTTGCTTAGGAATACTAGACTGTTGCGGGAAATGTAGTGTCTTTTGTTTCACTTAAGAACTCTGCTAAATGATATCATTGTATCGTGGATGGGCGTAACTTTTGCAGCGAAGCAGAGGGTACCCCACGGTGTGGTCTACCCTGTGCCATCGTCGTTGTCGTCGCGTAGCAGTAGTAGTGGTAGTAGTAGTAGTAGTAGTAGTAGTAGTAGTAGTAGTAGTAGTAGTAGTAGTAGTACGCGTCACGAAGGTCACATGACCTGAGGGGCGAGAGTGAGGTTCGGCGGAAAGGGGAAAAGGGCGGCGCCTCGCCTTGATTGAAGGTGCGCACACAATAGCTCTAAACCAAAACGTGTAACAAGGATGATCGTGTATTAGATACGCGAAGACATCAAATCATATTCACATAAGTGCAGGGAAAAAGAAGTAAGGAAGAAGTAAGAAGGACAATGAAGTGCGTTTGCGCTGATATTTTACCCTGAGGAATATGTACCAACTAGAACCAAACGCGAGCCATGACTTCACGTGCCACTGCCAAGCACCGTCTTTATTTTCTTCTCTTGAGGTCGCGCGCTCTGCGGTTTTGTTTGCTGCCCAAAAGAAGGCACTGCAGGGTCTTGGGGCAGGACTTTATTGGCGCAACACGAGCGCAAGAGTGCGAAAGTGACTTTCCTTCTGCGCATGTGTCCTGCGGCTCGCAAATTTCTTGGGTCCCCAATTCTAAATCTGTCTAGTGTTCCGCCGGAGTTGGGATGTGTGCCTTCGACTTGTACTTTGACATACAGGGCGTGGTCGACCGTGCCCACGCGGTTATCTCTTTGAGGGGGAGTTTTGTACATCTTGTGCTTTCATCGGAAAGTTTGCTTTGAAGCTATAGACCACGCGAAGGTCACTTTGCTCGCCGCAACGGCTGCGTTTGCGAAAGGAGTGATCTGCTAGCTAGAAGAGCCAAAATAGGGGTTAGTTGAAGTAACAACTGTGACAGTTCGCGCTCGTCCTGTGTATACCTGTGGGTTCTTTTCGTGTGTCCTTCTTTGTGTTCGAGCAGCGCGCTGCAAGTGTCGAGCTGTGACAGTTGTTCGTTCGCATTGACCTTGTGCGTTTTCTTTTCCTGCGTCCTTTGTGCTTGAGCAGCGCGCAGCAAGTTTCTAGCTGCTTGCTGTTCTTCCTGTGACATTCCAATTTCTGGCTATCGCATTCATTGCTTCGCCCTTGAGGCGAAACTGTTACTTTTTAAATCAAATTTGGCAGATGAGGGCAATAAGGGCAATAAGGGACCTAAAATACCAAGCACGAAAGTAACCTGGGGACGATGTATAGGGTGACTCATAAAGAGCATGTATGACACACGAAGAATACATGGAGTAAGACCCAGACTTTGCTTTACCTACCGTTGAAAAGGTTCACTGTAGCAAGAATCATACTGGCTTTGGTCAAGTACGGTGCGTCAGCTTTGTCCTCCTTGATTGCTTCCTCTCGGGCGGCCAACATGGCGTGCGTAAAGTTCTCGATGTTACCTGTGGGAGGGCGAGGCGAGGTCATTTTTGAAGCCGCTGTATGACCTAGGATATTGTGCAGCGGGAAATTTTCGCTGCTAACATCACAGACACCTTGGCGTGCCCCACTTGTTTCATTAGGGATCAAAAGTGAGAAGACGACGACAAAAGCAGTTACAGCGGAATTACATATGTTTTCTTACCTGCCTCGATTGGGTGATGCCACAGATAAACGTAGAGCGATAGTTGCGTAAAAGTAACGAACCTATTTCCTGTTTACTGTGTTCACTGCTAATAACGTTCATCAGCTCTAAGAACTGCCTTCCGGTGTGAAAAAAAATATTTTACTTTCTGTGGCGCCGCCTGTTTTGATGCGCCTCGTAATCTCAACATTTTCTTTTAAGGCATTCACTACAATCAAAGCGAAATAAGAGAGTTTAAGAATGCTGTACATGATTTCCGGGAGTACTATCAGAAAGGAGCCTACTGTGCCTTGCGCACGATCACGTTTCTAGACGTTCCCACGTGTATTCACTGCCCTAAACAAGTGTATACCTGGGATGTAGGTCGCCTCAGCTTTCGAGAACAGCCTGTGAAGAATCTCTCCGAGTTCGCGGAACACGGCTGCCATCTTTTTCTCTCTCTTGAGATAGAGAATGGCCAGAATGGGAGCGATGTCGCTGGGCAGGCCATTGGGTGAGATTTCGTAGAACCGGTGGTTGATGTTTTCCAGGCGTTCAATGTCATTTTTTTCCTCATGCAGCCTGTGCAGGGAAGGATGAGGTTAACATTATATTATTGTTAACGCCGCACGAATCGTCGGCTGCGATATGCAGGGCGTCCCGACTATTGCGTAGCAAGATTAAAAAAAAAAATCACAGGGTCCCTTCTGCATTCACCTGAGACGACAGGAAGGCGAAATCCGTCTTCTTTTTCTTTTCAGTCGATGTATTAGGGAGCCTACATGACGGGCCGTTCATGTAGGCTCCCTGTATTTATCCTGCCCCGCACCCTGTATAGCTCCCTGTATTTATTATCCATGTATTTATCCTGCCCCGCCACCCTTCGAAAGCTTTGTGCACCTAGCGTGGTTTCACACTGCCTCCAGGATGGGAGGCATCTCGCCTGATTTTGCATTGCCTCCGTGATCAGCCCACCTTTGACTAAGCTACGATGTTATGTGATGACGGTGTATGCTTATGCCACAGGAGCGAAGGAACGAGACGGTTGAACCGGAATCGACGCCATCAGGGAACACGAGCCGTGGCTTCCCTTGCCACAACGAAGTGCCGTTTTTATTTTCTTCTCAGGTTGCGCGCTCTCCGTTTTTGTTCGCCGCGCAAAAGAAGGGTGCTACAACGCCATTATGTGGCGTTACGTCACATGACGTCATGCCAGAATTTGGGACGTCAGGATGACGTCACACATTTTTTGCAATCTGTGACGTCATTATGACGTCATATGGTGACGTCATCACGTGATGATGATTTTTTGTAACACTCGACCTCGACGCCGCCGGACGCGACATGTCGACGGTCAAATTTCGTGTTTAGTGAGGCATTTAAGGCTTTCACCTTGAAAACAGACCATCGCAGCAATACGAGGTCGAAGAAAGGTCTTTCTTCATCCTCGTGTTGCTGCGCTGTTTTCAAGATCAAGCCTAACCAACTCGCCCAAATGTCTGTTTTACTAAACTTTAAAGAAGAGGAACGGCGTTACGCGAAGCAAACCTAGTACATATTGTGTCCAGTAGACTGGAGTAACGACTACGAATTTTCTCGTTAATGAGGCCTAATTAATTAGTCATAATTATACTAGTAACTCGACAAGTACTCACATAATAATCAAAATGTCAATGAGGCATATGTAGGCATGTTAAAATGAAATCTCACTGCACTATCTTCAACCACGTACTAATTGCGTGCTAATTTTTTTCGGCTGATAAATAAAGCCCCCCCCCCCCCCTCGAAATCTGATGAATAACACGTTACTAAACTGCAGCGCGAGTCAGGAAGCGGCGCCCTCAAATAAGATTACTGCAAGTAATCGCTTAGCCTGTTGTCCGCTGCCAGAGACAGCGTTCCGTAATTTGGCAAAGGTAATGCATGGATGAGCGCCAACAAAATGCGTCGGAACTTCCTTCGGCTCGATTGTAAGCTACTATCATTGTCCGTATTTTACGGCCGACTGTTCTCATTGATAACGCAGCCAGAACGCTGTTCGTAATACGGCCCGACTCTGTAAGAAGAATGCAACGGGTATCTTCGGTCGGGTAGTGGCAGATAGGGCGATCCATATTTTTTCCTTGATGCTGGCTGCCTCAAAGTGAAACTGTTTGAGCGCGCTGCGTCCTGATACAGGCTGAAGTTTTGTCGCGCGTTATTTTTCAGATTTCGCTGGCTTTCTTTATCAACCGGAAAAAAAAATGAGCGCACAATTTGTACGTTGTCGAAACTAGCGCAGTTAGATGCCATTTCAACATCCCTACATATGCCTGACTGTCATTTTGACGATTAAGTAACTATTTGTCGAGTTACAAATATAATTACGACTAATTAGTTCAACCTAAGTAACGAAAAAATGAGTAGTGGCTACCCCGGTGCACTGGGAACAATATGCACTAGGTTTTCTTCAGTTTGCCTTGCTCTTTTTTTAATATTTCTGTGTGATAGTTGGGACACCCTGCATAAAATATAGCAAGGACGAGCGTCGGTTCATGCGATGGGTGGGCCCCTCCGTTGCAGGCAGACGAACTCCCTCTTTGCACAATTGGCTTCGCAGTGTCTGCTTAGCTTCTATCTCCATCACTCTGTTTATCATTATTCAATCCATTAGAAAAATAGTCACAGCTTAGTCACAAGGGTGAATGAATGAATCCGATAGCAACATATTGGAACATATTAGAAGCGAGCATAGCAGCTTTAGGATCAACGTGGACTGTAATGAAACGGATCGACGGGATCTATAGCGCCGTTTCAGAGAAAGGACAGTCTTCAATAGGGCTTGGAGAGCAGCAATTTAATTCGTGAAGGGAAAATGTAACAGAGTGGTGATCAGGTCAAACCGGTGAAACAATGTTCTGGTTATCACAAGATGACATCCGCGGTCGTTATATTCCGCAGCGACCATTTGCAGCTTCACTACACACTTGCTTTATAACGGATCTGTGTTTACTTATATTCTGTGTTTTGTGAACACTGTACTGAAAACACTGTACACTGTACAAGAAAACAAAATTATTCGCATTTTATGACGTGTCTTGCGAAGCGAACCAAATCTGCTTATTTAAGTTCACTCTGCAATCCAAGTATCATTTCGTGTGAAAATGGTCTCGTGATGTCGCAATTATTACAGCCTTGCATCACAGCCTCACAAGTGGGGCAATTACCACAGCGTAGCATTGATCAAGCTTCTCTACACTGATCATTGTTTATGTCAATTATCTTTATAAGTTTTCGACTGGCGTTGTACTAAGCTATCTGAAGCCGTACATTGCAGTGGAGTCAACTTTCGCTGTCAGGAATGTCGAGTACATTAGGTTTCATTGCCTTCGCTTAGGCTTGGAAGCAAGTACAATTTTAACCAACGAAAATATATTACATACCTTGTACCGTAGATAGATACCCCTATAACCTTGCAGAGCATAGAGAAGATAGGTTTCCTGAAGTCCATGATCTGTGGTCCTTCTTCTAAAGAATCCACAAAGGCGTCGACGATGTCCGCGCAAAGATGTTCCAAAGACTCACTGGCTGCGTACTTTCTGCGGTTGAGTAATACTCATCAGTATCTTGCTAACATTCACAATGAAGTCTTCAGAAAAAAAATAAACGTCGCTGTTTGAGTATAAACATAAGAACTGAAGAACAAGAATGCTACGAACGATGAAAGATTCTACGCCTTGGTGTTACAGTGGTTATGACTCTGTTCTGCTGATCTGAAGGTCGCGGATTTGATCCCAGCTGCGGCGGTTGCATTTCGATGGTGGAAAAATGCTAGGGGTGCGTGTACTGTGCGATGTAAGTGCATGTTCACGAACACCAGATGGTCGAGAAAAGTTGCAGTTAAACAAGGAAACGCACTTGGAAGACGCTTGCAATGGGCTTCGCCTTCAAGAGGAGAACGCGATAGCGTAATCGGGCCCCGTGCACATCGCCTCGTCAATCGCTAGCCTGGCTTCGGTTCTCGGTGCATGCCTCAACCGTGCCGTAAGGAAACGAACGACTGTGCGCGTAACATTGGCCGTTTCAAACTATCCTAGAATGACTACGGCAAGTGAAGTTGTTAAGTGCCCACTACGCCATGACTCTTCCTTTTGCGAATGAGCGAAGGGCCCACTACGCGTCCGGAAGGCAACACGCGAACCTACGCAGCTGCTCACTTTTTTATGCTTTTGCATCTGATCATGATTAATTATGTCCGAGCGTGTTGTAATGGGTGGGCCTTAAAAACACCCACTCGTTGCGCAATTCACATGTTTTAACGCCTGGCGCAATTCTACGCTTCTGCCACGCAATATTGCATGCGTTAAGGAGACTCCTTCCACTACATCACATTCAAAGAGTGTTTTTTTCCGAAGTAGTTTTAAGCAATAACGTGGCTCTGTGAAAGAACACCTGCTTGCCACGCAGATGGCCTGGGTTCGATTCTCACTCGAACCGAAGTTTGTTATTATTTACTTTATTTGCATCTTGCTTGATTTTTCGGTCACAGAGAAGATGGTAATTTTTTACTGACAACCAACGATGCCGACACTGGCGCCGAAACCGACACTGGATTGCAGCGAAACGAGCTCTTTAACGCTGTCGCGTTAAAAATATTAAACAGGGTATGCTTAGGTAGCACACTCGAACACGCAAACCACAATCGAAGGCCTAGAGTATATCGAGGGGAGGAAGTCATACTTGCCTCACCGCTGACAAAGCCACCTTCCGAAGAGCCTTCCAATGGGCGTTGTAATCCTCGAATACGATATCGTGGTTGCCTTGGTTTTGCAAGACAGCTGCAATCGGCGTTTGAGGCAATTAAAGTGACGTGAGAAATTATCCACGTAACAGTACACGCTCGCGCTTCTTACTTGTGCAACCGTCCACGCTAGTTGCTCAAGAAATGAAAAATAAACGAAAATGTGTCCGAAACGTCACGCCCTCGGACAACACTTTTTTTCGGAGAAATGCTTTTGAATTTCCTAGTAGCTGGCCCTAAAGAGGCCTACTTTGCCATTTTTCTTCGCGTACTAATACATAAGTGGCGAACAATGAACACGTAATGTTGTAGCGAAAGATATAAATTGAGCAGACTCACGATAATTGTTCTAGAGTGGGACCGGGAAATCTGAGGATTTTTCAAAGAGGTTGAATTAAGAAATTCTGCAGAGTTAATGTAATCAATTTTATTCTGTCCCTTAATCCCTCGGCCAATGTCCCTTTAATTCTTGCTTTCGAACCACAAATAAGCCAGCCCATAGCAAAGAGCGTTGACACGTTTAAACGATGCTTCAGAGTTGTCCTTTAAAGAAAATAAACATTATTAAAGATATGAAAAAAAATATTGAAGTAAAATGAAATGACACAGCTCTAGGCATCGGGATGTATGATGACAGTCGGCAGGCGCGCAGCATGGACATAAGAGACAAATCAGGACAACACAAACGCGGACAACACACCACTAACAGGGCAACAAAACACAAACGTTGTGCGTTGGTGTTGTCATGACTTGTCTCTCACGTACGTGTTCCACGCCTACTGCCTTTCATCGTGAATCCCTACGAACTCAGCTTTCTGTCATTCTAGGGACGTAGCACGCTAGGTTGTGTGTTCTCGTGTTTTCAATTATTTACTAACTGCTCATTCAACGATGAAGCACAGGCGAGATCCTGCAGTAGTCCAACTAAACGATACATAGCCGGCACTTTCCAAACGTTCGGAATAAAGAAAAATTCAAGTTAACCAATGCCATATATACGGGAGTCTGCTGCAAAGGCTAAAATGATGCGCGACATAACACCATGTGCTATTCCTTTTACCTTGTTTGCATGCTCACCTGTTCTAGTTGGAAAGCGGCCGGCGAAATCATGCCGTCTCTCCACCAGTGCTTCCCGAATAACAGCGTAGCTGTTCAGCATCACCATCGGCCTGTGGGCCATCCACAAAGTGAAGGCGTCGCCGTATGTCTTTGACCATTCGGTTGACTTGGCGTGCAAGTCAGTCACGTTGCGCAAAGCTGTGCAAAACCACGAATACTTTGTTTAATGCGAAAAAGCCCCACGAAAATGCTTCGCAATTGTCACTGCAAAGTTGTAAAAGGAAACAATGATCGGAAACGTGAACTCGAAGCAGATTCAGTTGCCCAAAAAGCATTGACCGATTCACCTAAGTATTTTTGTGAAGACTCCCTGAAATCATGATAAATATGACAAAAATATCAATTTCTGTATCTTCACGTACATCCCCGTCCTCCATTGACGCTCCAGTCCATTCGCTTTCAAAGCACTGTACTTTAAACGCAAAGATATTTGCTCTTCGCGATTTTTGTTTAAAATAAACCATGAATTTTTGCTCAACGACAACGTATTACGTTTTTGGAGGGGCTTCCACCGAAATATTGACTTAATTTATCTCCGTTGCGGAGCCAAGTTGCTTCCTTCCTCAGCAGGAATGACGGCGGAAATGTGATTATAAAACCATGTTTGGTTTGAGCCATTCGAATGTTACAATTATTAATTAAGCCAACCAGACAAGCGGTTCTGTCCAAATGTTTAGCTTCCAGTCTAGGACAGTTCTGTTGCCACAGCGAGCTCCCGCCAAAAGTGTGCAAGTTTCGACATATACTGGACACAATACAACCTCCACCAAGAAAACAGTCGTTTCATGAAACAGCATTATGAGTTTGTCGACTGTACAAGTAGCTTTGATGAGATTACACGTGGCGTTGTCAAAAACGACAGCCTCTGTATCATGGCTTCAATGTGGGCATCTGTCACATAACTGTTGCTCTGTAGATAAGTGATGCTTATCAGTATGCGGCGGGGTGTACTAGTTTAATGACCAGTTGCACGACAATCCTCGGCAACTACTTCTCCCTTGTGGTGCTTTGACCAGCCACAAGTACGCCAATGGCAATTACGGGGTAGTGAAGAAAATTGACTACACAATAATACTATTACAACAAGCAGCGTTGCTATTATTGCATGATACCTACTTGGACCGAGTGCAGGTCTATGCTGATGGACCGGGCTCGTCCAGCAGCTTATCTGGTGCATTTGCCATTCTGGCTGCAGTATTCCCCATGAAATTTAAATTGTCGCATGTAACGACATGCACACTGGTAGAGCTAGCTCCTATGAGAGCTGATCTTCGATACATTGTACAAGAGAGGCCACGCAAATGGCTCGTATTCCTCAACTCAAAGACAGCACTTCAGTGACTAATTCAGCCACAATATCAGCAGAGGCGCGGACAAGGCTCCTGTATTAAACAACACAAAACTGTGCTAGAATGCGGCGTCAGAAGTGCATTGTTTTGCGAATACATTGCTCATGCTACCTATACGGAGCTCTCGCTGAAATTTAAATTAGGGCATTGGGCATTTGCAACGGGGCCACGTTTTAGTAAACGTACTCTGTGGAAAAGTAAAATGTTCACCCTGGTCTCATACCGGTACCTTTCATTTGAAGAAGGCCTGCCTTCGTGGTTTGTGTAAAGCTTGAAGTAGGATGCAACGATGGTTGAATAACAGTTAGGTTTCTATCCCTTCTCACCTGCGCTTTTGTGATGTCGAGGACACTAATGCGCAAAAGAACAACACAATGTGCTACATTGATGAGCGCGAAGACACCTACCTAGCAGGTTACCCACGAGTGGAAGCGGGAAGGGTCCCTTCGGGTACTTGGACACATGGCTATAGAAGCGACTCAACAGGTACGTCACCACGAAGACCAGCGCGGTTGTGATCCCTCGCCAATCCAAGAGAGAGAAGAAGCACCCGAGAACGGTCATATCTGCGTTTCGAGAAATTTTCGTTCAGCTCGATTTTGTTCGTTGGCCACATGAAGAAAGACAACACGCCCACATTACACAATATTTCGTAAGGAAGAAGCTTCGGCGAGCTGCTTCGCTAGGCGGCCAATGATAACCACATAGTTCATATAGAAGAAACAAATACACTTAATTGCCGCCTAACGTAAAAAAACATGAACAAGCTACGTGATGTCGAAACAGTAAAATATCCACTTGTATTTATAATGTGAATCAGTCACAAACCACTGAAATCACTCTTATTCGAAACTTCAGCATTCGAACTCGTGCAAGCATACTCGGCTTTTACAAATCTCCAATGGCGGCATCTGATTTGAGGAAGCCATTGCCATTATACTGCTGTAAAGTATGGTTCGTGTTTCGAATAAGTGCAGCGTTGAAATCATTGTAACGGGAGCAGAAAATAGACCTGAGGCGTGAAAAACCGGCAGGTGACCAACTGACGAACGAGATAACCACGGCGAGAACAAGTTTTCCGAAGCATGTCACGGCTGCTGAAGCATATAGTAGAAAGAAAGACGGATTCAGTGTCGACGTTCGGCGTATTGGTTTTAGTTTTGTCTTACCTGTGTTTTCTGAAATCGGAAAGTAAAAGAAGGCTAGTTGGTAAGTGTCTAGACAGCAGGACTTACGGTCCCGCCACGATGGGCTATGGGTTAAGGCACTCGACTGCTGACCCGAATGTCACGGGATGGAATCCCGGCCGCGACGGCTGCATTTTCGATCGAGGCGGAACCGTTTCAGGCCCATGTACTTAGATTTAGGTGCACGTTAAAGAACCCCAGGTGGTCGAAATTTGCGGAGCACTCCACTACGGCGTCTCTCATAATCATATCCTGGTTTTGGGACTTTAAACCACAGATATTATTATTATTATTATTAGCAGGACTTACAAGCAGAAGCACACAAGATTTATAATCGAAGTCACTGTAATGCTTTTCCTTTTCTGTCTAGATGAGCTTCGTGCAGGATATTAACAGCAATGAGAGAGAAGTAGAGAAATAGAAAGAGAGAGTTAAACTCAGGAAAGATGGAAATGTTTCTCAAAATTTCAGGAAATCATATAACTAAACTACCTACCACGCTATACAGATATAACTGATGTTGCAGCAGAGTCAGACGTCTTCCGTTGCTGCTTATCCATCGTCTATGGTCTGCTCTCTGCATTAGGTGGCGGATTTCGTCATATGAATGCACATCTGTAGCACTTTCGGAGAAATGCAATTTGGTCGAACTATAAGTTTACGATTGTCTGAACGTTTATTGCAGCTTAATAGCGTTCTTCTGCAGTTATGACATTTTAATTATCTTTTCTTTTATCGCGAAGGCTGACTTTCGATAGTTCCCTTGCTGTGTATGTTTCACTAGCAGAAACAGTTGGGCGAGTTCTTGCAGATTCATATTTGAAGAAAGCGTGAAAAAACCACAACGCAGAGAAACGACGGGAACGCGCGTCTAGAAGCGCGTCGTCCTGTACCCTTCGTTTCTCTGTGTTGTGGTTTTTTTTTCGTGCTTTCTTCGAATATGTGCATGTTGCAGTCGCCGCAATACGTCGTCGCCTTGGTGTTTTGCCATGCTTACCTTCAAAGACGATGTCCACTTCCCTTAATTCCAAGCTCCTTGAACACAGGCTTCGGTTAGCAGCATTACAACTTACGAGAGTATTAGATTCCCCCACAACCCTAATTTCGCCTATTCCGAGTGAGCAATCTGTGTCCTGGATGTGACTGTGACAGCAAGGGCTACCCCTCGGTAGTCATCGCTATTTAACCTAAGAATGGGGCTACTAGGACCGGAGAAATAATAGCGTTATTTTTTCATTCGCAGTTCCAAGGAATTGTCTTTTTAATTTTGCCAATACCTGCGCAACATGCTTCAGCTGATGCAGTTTTCTTCAGTTCTTACTCTTACAGTTGTCCCAAAAATCTTCGAATTCCCCCAGGACTTCGCCGAGGTGACGCTACCCTTCTGTGCAGGTTATGGTTGGGTGTCGCGTTCACCTATGCGTACGCGTTCCGCCTAGGAACGGCCGACACCACAGCTTGTGACCACTGCGGAAGTGATGAAACGATTAAGCATATTCTGTGCGACTGTCCACAGTACTGTTCGCAGAAACAGTCGCTTTGCAACGCGCTTGACAAACTGGACGACCGAACTTTATCGGAAGAAAGAATCCTGCGCCACCGACAGGACTTAACGTAACAGAAGAAGGCTGTGCAGGCGCTAATGCGCTTTCTGCGTTCAACCGGTCTATCAGAGCGGCTCTGATAGGACGTCCTGCATGTGCATGCATGTGTGCATATTTTTTTTATTTTTATTTTATCTCACTCTCTCTCTGTCCTCTTTCCGACCCCTATATCCCCACCCCTGTGCAAGGTAGCAAACCGGTCTCTCGCACCAGGTTAGCCTCCCTGCCTCTTCCTTTTCATCTATTTATCTCTCTCTCTCTCTAGCACTTCACCAAAATTTTTTTCAACGCGCGGTACTTAACCTTCCTCTGTACGCTAATCACGCTAGAAAAGACAACTCTGATATCTGCACTGGCTGTTCATTGAAGACTGTCATGCCCTGAGCTTCGACACGTACTTGGCCCATAAACCTATAACTGAGTGTGCTACTCGCGTAACGAAGGCACTGTTAATCACCCTTAGAGACACTAGCCCTAGTCTGTTCTAACTAGTATGCGTGCTGTTGTGTATTTGATCAATGTTGTGTACTGGTGACGTGGCCACTATAATGTCTTTATTGTACCCTCTTGTATTAGCATGTTAGGCATGTCGCCAGACAAAATGGCGACATGCCTAGCAATATGTTACATTGCTAGCAATATAATGTATTGGCATACGCACGCCTGGAAAGCAGCTGAAAATCCGACCGAAAGCCAGCAAAGTTTCCTTATTGGAGGAGCTTCGGTCCTGGTCAGCCATGTTGAAGCCACACGACAGTTACGACGCACAAGACACGCGGGAACAACGACTAAAGGAAACGCTGATATTTTCGTGATATGCAGAGCTGTCAAAATTTCCACCTGAGATATGTTGAGTTGGAAAAAGCGAGATAGCAAAAAGAGAGAGAAAAAACAACAACAACATGCAACGACAACAAAAAGCGATGATTGTGACTCAAGAGCCACGTGGATGCTCCGATCCTGTAATAGCGAAGCCAAGAAAAAGAACGCCACCTGTGAGGGCGAAATGGCCTCTACATTCTTCAAGGGCAGCCAGGACCCTCGCACTACCTCGTCTTCTTCCGTCTCCAGTGCTGCTAAATCTGTTTCGAAAGGAGGTCTTACAACTTACAGCGCGTAATGAAACTTTGCGACGAATTTAGTAAGCGGCCATTTAACAATACCTGTCAAATGTTGTTGAAACCTATTGTGCGATGGCACACTCGTGCGTCAACTTCAAGATGGCGTCGTTCCCCGCCACTTGTTTCTGTGTGCTCTCTGTCATATAGTGGTCCGGCACTCGCGGGGCAGTCGATACGTTACAACAGGAATTTAACTTGTCAATCAGGACGATTTCTGACGAATCCATATGAAACAATAATCAATATCTGTAATGTGTCGAATCTTTTCACTCTCTACATCGTGCATACACTTCAATAGTAGGCGTTGGTTAAGGACACATGGTTAGAGAATCAACCAAGACGAGTGGTGCTATTGCAACAGGAAAAAGTCACCCCAATGACTACAAACACATTTGAGAAAGATTAATGAAAGATTAATTAACACATTTAGAAGAAAAAATACAGGGTTAGAGCTCACCTCACATACGTTCAAGCTCTGCACCTCCGACTACAAATTTATATGTAGAAAATGCTTGCGCTTCAACGACGCTTGCGGAGAAGTGATCCCACTAGGTGACTTGTTTGACTGCGTGACTGGTCTAACCAGCATTCGCCTCTCCAGTTTTGTGCCCCGCAGCGAAGATTACAAGCCGAACCAACGAATGAAAAACGCTATCCAAGCTTCCACTCATTTGAAGTCGCGCAGAGAGCGATGAGAGGCGAACAGTAATGGAACGTCTCGATTTCCTATTCTTTTCCTTCTTCATTTTTTTTGTTGTTGTTGACCGGCGTATCTCTTGACTTTCGCTTCACTTCGCGGAATTGGTGATAAGAAGCAAAGCTCAATCTTGTGTGTTGGAGGAGCCCGTTTGAATATTGCTCAACCGTTGGCGTACGTGCCACATTAACGATCCCTCTTCGTTGGCCTTTATACCTTCTTATCGGAATGTCTTGCATATATTATGCCTGCTTCGAACGATTCCCGCCGTAATGGTATAGTGCAATAAAAAAAAGCAGCAGTGATCTAGTGGTTATAGTGCTCGACTGCCGACCCGAAGGTCGCAAGATCGAATGTATATGCATTTGATCTCGCGAAAAGAAAAAAAAAAACACGGCTGATCCCTCCGTCATAGGAATCGGTATAACACTAAAGTGAAACCTGTCTTCCCAGAAGTAGTGCATATTGCGTAGTGGTATATGAAAGCTTGTACAATGTCTGTTGGTGGTTGGCAGCTATAGCACCTTTTGACGTGGACGCACCCGCGTTGACGCCTAGTGGCACATCTCCATCGCGACGACTAACGCCCATAATCACGATTTAAACGTTGTGGTAGCTGAAGGTGTTAACATGTACCTGGACACAGCATATCGGGAATTTCGTGCAAAGATGAGATCAACAAGCACATAAAAACACCGGTACTCAGTATGCACTTTACAGCGTCGTGAATTAAGGAAGGAAACGGCACGGTGTGCGCTCCCGAGTAGTAGGGTAACCTACGCCTGTGCTCATGCGTACACTACCACACTGCCTTTCAGCAACACGGGAGGCAGAGGTTCGTAGCTCGAGCCGCCAACACCCGCAGGCGTTCCATGTCCCGCTGGCCTTTGTCTCGCTCCACCAACGCACGTCATTCTCCCGTCTACATCATTGTCTTTTTGCAGCACTTACTGCAGCAGTTTATGTCTGTGTTATCGCACTCGAAGTAGTCGGCGGTGAAACACCACTGGTGCTTGTGGAAGCTGCTATACTCCGACAATGAGCCGTCACACGCTAACACGAAGTGATAAGGCAAAGAACTGAACTGTGTCTATACTCGGAGACAACTTACCTCAACAGTGGAGCGAAGGCTACGGAGGCGGACCTTCCACACATTTGTGTTTCTCCGCAAGTAGTGCGGCAGTTTGCGGTTGATATCGGTTTTGCGCGCTCGCAGCCTTAACGCGTTTAGAAAATTATATGCACAAAAAATGGGAATGGGAGAATCATTTCGATTGTTCAGTCTACACTTTAGTGTCATATTATGAGTATATTTTTCTTGGAGAACTAAACAGCGCGCTTCCAGCCGTACGCTGACCCACTGCTCCATGAACTGTATTCTTGCGAAGTGAACAATAACTGTATTTTACCTACGACTTCACACAACGGTTTGAGTCTCACAATAAATAAAGCAGCATTCATTTCAGCGAGACAAATGAGAAAATTATCAGTAAACTTAAGTACTATTTCTTGGCGTGGCAGCAGACATGCGTTTCGGTCCTATAGCTTCCACAGCACTGCCAAGAAAAGTTGTCGCCGAGTTAGATGTTTAGAGCGACTCCCCGATGCTAGCACGGCCAGTGTTTTTGGCTGGTATCGAGACGTTTTAACCATGGCCTTCCAGGTTGCGCGCCGCATGTTTGCTGCATCATTCTCTATCGGCGCTAGTAAGGGTCATGCCGCATTACTTCACTGCACCGCTTCGTCTAGCCCCGCCAACAGAGAGCACCGTGCGAGAGAGAATGTGTGAGAGATGTATGGTGGGTTTGTAGGGTGTCACGCATCTGCCTCGTTAGCTTAGTCGGTAGAGCGCCGGGCGCTTATCGTCGCGGACCAAGGGGTCGTAGGCTCGATTACCGGCGGGGGAACATTTTCTTACAGTTTTTCTTTCTCATCCATTAGCATTCATTTTATCAACGTCATATCCGTGACGGAAATACTTCCCTAATGTCTTGGTGGACCCCAGCATAAAACACTTTCGTGTTAAAAAAAAACGCACGATGTATATGGTCGCTAAGTCACGACAACGTTGGATGCCATGCTGCCGCACGAGTGTGACGACATCCATAATGATGCCGGAGAATTTACTCAGCGCGCCGAGGAAGCCATACAGCTTGCCCACATACGCATTTCTCATCAGCAACATAAAGATACAAAACGGTACGACCTACGACACAAGGTCGTTACCTACACACCAGGCGACAAGGTATGGGTCTGGATCCCAATGCGTCGACGCGGACTTTCTGAAGAACTGCTGAGACGACACTTTGGGCCATGCAGAGTAATCCTGCGCTTGAACTACGTGAACTACGGCATCGTTCCCGACAGTGACTGCAGTTCCAGTCGCCAGAAGCATTCACCCGAAGTCGTGCATGTCGTGCGGATGAAACCGCACCTATCCAGCTAACTCTTGTTTGCCGTGTGGGTTCCAGTGCATATGTGTGCGCTTTGCTAAGTAGAGTGCGTAGGTTGTTGGGCATCGGGACGATGCCTCTACCGGAGGGAGGCAAATACCACGCGCGAGCTGCGAGAATGACGACAACGCATATGCGCATATGCTTCATACCAGAAGGCAGAAAGAAGAAAGAACAGCTCTCTGGCGCGTGGCATTAAAAAGACCCAACTGCTGCCGCTCTGTTGATGTGTGCGTTACGACCTCCGCCTTGACGTCGGGTTGATTACACTAAGTGGCCTGTATGTGCACTGAATCAAGATATGTAGTTGCTTGATTGGAAGGGTTCACCTAGTAACGTTTTAATTATTAGTTTTCATAAACATATGATAGCTGTAAAATTGATGTCTGTGTGAAGAAAATTCTGAAGGTCGTAAAGCACATCTCTATGTCGCAGAATTTCTTATGCACGCGAGGGTTTCAACATGACTCTCTAGAGCTGTCCAGTGTCATATTAACCACTCCAACAATGTGTTTCTTTCAGGAACGAACATTTGGGTTCAGGTGCCAATTTAAGACTTTCTGCTCAGTGTTTAGGGCTTTTTATGACATGATTTTATTTGAGAAATTGCAACCTGCTCTCTTCAGTAAATAATGAAACGAGCGAAAAGCTGCAGCGTTGCAGGTTTATGCCATTTTATTGTTGTTATTTAAAAATTGCACACTTTAGAACATGCGCTATAATTTACAGTCAGCCGTCTGTTCTTTGGAAGATTTCGCACTCGACACCCTCAATTATACTCAACTTTGCCGTTGATTACGGTAATGTGACGCCCAGGTTGGCTCGTGTGTGTGGATATCAAGAAAGACCAGCTGCCAACTGAAAAAGTTGTCACTCACTCACTCACTCACTCACTCACTCACTCACTCACTCACTCACTCACTCACTCACTCACTCACTCACTCACTCACTCACTCACTCACTCACTCACTCACTCACTCACTCACTCACTCACTCACTCACTCACTCACTCACTCACTCACTCACTCACTCACTCACTCACTCACTCACTCACTCACTCACTCACTCACTCACTCACTCACTCACTCACTCACTCACTCACTCACTCACTCACTCACTCACTCACTCACTCACTCACTCACTCACTCACTCACTCACTCACTCACTCACTCACTCACTCACTCACTCACTCACTCACTCACTCACTCACTCACTCACTCAACTCGATGTTAGCTCGATGGCAACTCGATGTAAGCTCTTCAGGCGTAATTAATCTCTTCACTTATGTGTCTCAGTGACATTGGTTCGGCTACGCAATGCACGCAGCAGTCGAGAAGAAACCGTCTGGAAACGAAGTGTGTTCATATTTTACAAGTGTCTCTCAATAGTTTCGTGTAAGGAGAATGTCCTGATGAGCGGGATGCAGAAACAGGCTTGAAGAGATTCCGTCCAGGTCCACATCCGAAGGTTTCCAGACAGAACTGCAGGTGAGCCTCTGCATGAGTTGTACGAGGATGTAGAACATGGTGAAATGCGCGAGCTTCTCTCCTGGACATGTCCTGGGACCCAGGCCAAAGGTGATCAGTGTTCCGAAGCCCTGACGCAGTTTTCCGGAAGCGGGGTCCAGGAACCTTTCTGGCCGGAACTCTTCCGGTTTGTCCCACAAGTTAGGGTCGTGTTTAGCTCCATAGATGTTGTAGAAGATACCGGTGTCTTTAGGTATAACCAGGTGACCTGCCAAAAGGAATATATTTATACATCGCACTGTCGGAAGCTTGTAGTGAAGAGGAAGGTGTCATTTATCGCCTATATAATAGCTATGTTTAAATTGCAAAATTGATGGCATATAATGGTATCACCCTTCGAAACACATCCCCTTCATGCACTCAATAACACGTTTTATGGCATTAAACAGGTCACCGCCATGTGAATAATCCTGTCTCAATGTTTGCTCGAACTAATCTTTTCAAAAACTCGTTCTTTTGGCAGTGGATTGCCTTAGCAGCATGCGTATTTCGTGCACATTGTATATGTGATTTTAACGAACATATGACCTTATCTTTGACCGCGGCTGCTACCTTTAATAATAATAATAATAATAATAATAATAATAATAATAATAATAATTGTTAGGGTTTTACGTCCCAAAATCACGATATGATTATGAGGGACGCTGTAGTAGAAGGCTCCGGAAATTTAGACCAACTGGGGTTCTTAACGTGAACGTAAATCTAAGTACACGGGCCTCTAGAATTTCATTTCCACCGAAATGCGGCAGCCGCGGCCCAGATTCGATCCCGCGGCCTTCGTGTCAGCATCCCAGCACCATAACCACTAGACCGCCGCGGCGGGTCTGCTACTGTTCCGATACATTTGTGTATTACTGTAGTCTGTTTTATAAAACCAAATAAATCCAGCATACAGTTAGGCCAAGGAAAGCATAGGGGACATGAATTGTTGTCCTTAACTGAAGTGTAGTATTTATGACGTAAATTGTAATTGACGAAATAACACTGTTTTCATCGGTGGGCTCTGTTGGGTAACGGGTGTCTCAGCTTGCGACTGCTTCTGCGCAGAGCTGATAGACGGAGCGATCAAGGCGACGGTGAGTTAAGGCAAATTTATATACATATATACAGAGGCGTTACATATTCGGCGCTGGGGCCGACAGCTTATCGGGCTCGCACAGCGGTGCGACGACGACCCGGGACTTCTTCGTTCGCTGTCTCGCTGTCTCTCGCCCACTACGAACGGTGGCAGTTGGTCCCGAATTCTATGTCCACTAGCCTGAACCGTCGCAGAAACTACGCTAGGCGCTTGCGAACACTGACGGAGCGCCAATTCTATTCTTTTCATCTCGAGGCGCTCTTCGCGTTCCTCGCGCTCGCGGCGTTCTCGCCTTTCCGCCTCTTCACGCTCACGAAGTTCTCGTCTTTCGGCCTCCTCGCGGCGTTCTTTGATATCCGCCCAGGCCTCATCGACTTCCTCAGCCGTTACTCCCTCCTTCTGCATGATCTCAAGGATCGCTTGCTTTCGCTTCGCACGGCCCAGAATAAGGCCGAGTTCTTCACAAATTTCGATGAGTTCCTTCACTTTAAGGTTCTCCATCGTTCACACTAGCCTCTTTCTATTTGCCCTCGTTAGAATCCAGCCGTATCTCCTATAAGTCTACTAGAAAGACACGCAAGCAATTCTCAACCTGCCGTGTTTACACCTTCCGCATTAACTTTGGTTTCAAAGCGCTCCGACTTGGCTC
Organism: Rhipicephalus sanguineus; assembly: GCF_013339695.2. NCBI lineage: Eukaryota > Metazoa > Arthropoda > Arachnida > Ixodida > Ixodidae > Rhipicephalus > Rhipicephalus sanguineus. The sequence continues at coordinate 151,890,401 of NC_051178.1, read as the reverse complement.
GAAACAATCAAAGATCACTCCAATGCTTCACACAACCTTCTCTAAACTACGATAACCTGTGCTAGAGAAGTCTGGTGAACTGAAGGGAAAACATCAGGCACTCACCGCATCGAGGTAGCTGACGCCGGCCGATCCCGCAGCTGCCATCCACTGTTGGGAAACAGGCTCTAACGTCAGCTCTCACGTTAGAGTACCTACGTCAGCATTATCGAAACTAAGTGCACTTTATGGTGCAATCATGTAAATATCACACGTAACTTTCGTTAATGTATTCCATCGGTATCCAGCAATGCTTCAATATAGCTTGCTGAACCATAGGAATAAAAATGCGATGTTTATTAGACTGCTGTAAAAGCGGGGTCAACACTGGAACCACAGACGTTATTCTGATATGATGCGTGTATCGTAGGAGTACATATGTATTGTTTATTGCTTTCTTGTAAAACTAGATAGCCAGCACCAAAACCACAATTAACGTTCCACCGAGATTACGCCTGCATAGACTGTTTTTCCAAACCCGTTTATAGACCTGGCGTTGCTCTGTGGTAGAATACCTGACTGCCACGCAGAATGCTTGGGTTAGATTCCCGCTGGGATCCTAATTCTTATTCTTTCCATTCGTCGGGTCAACGCTGCCGATGTCAGTTTTTCTTAACGCTCTCTCATTTAAATTACCGATGTCTGTCCTCGCCGTTCCTGGGTAGATATATACTGTCAATAACCTGTGGCGCATACCCGTACATCGGGACCCGTCGTAAACGGGTATGTGCCACACGTGTCTGGAGGAAAGGGTTTGACGACGGACGTGACAGGATTTTCACGTTATTAATTTGATGACCCGACAGCCATATTAGTGAAATCCTCTTACCCTCCCATGCCACTTTTGGTCTACAAGTTAAAGAGGCGATCATGAGATCACCGAGACGTAGGCAGCTAGATAGATAGATAGATAGATAGATAGATAGATAGATAGATAGATAGATAGATAGATAGATAGATAGATAGATAGATAGATAGATAGATAGATAGATAGATAGATAGATAGATAGATAGATAGATAGATAGATAGATAGACTGATAGATAGATAGATAGACTGATAGATAGATAGATAGATAGATAGATAGATAGATAGATAGATAGATAGATAGATAGATAGATAGATAGATAGATAGATAGATAGATAGATAGATAGAAACGCTCAAAGTGCCATAGATTCGCTATAGAAATGCTTCGCATTTAAAGACCTCACAGGGGCTCTTATGCATCCATCTAAGATGACTCGAAAGCGAGGACCATCTTCTTTTCCTTCTCAGTCGATGTATTCATCCTGCCCCGCCACCCTCCGAAAGCTTTCTGCACCTAACGTGGTTTTGCGGCCTCTGTGATCAGCCCACAATGTGATGTGACGACTTCATCATGTGACCTTACGTCACTTGACATCAACATGACATCATAACGACGTCACAAATTTTGTCGATCTGTGGCGTAATGATGACGTCATACGGCGACGTCATCGCATGATGATGCTCTTTTGCATCACTCGTGTTGCCCCGGCGCCGCGGGGCGTTGACGCCCATGGCCAATTTTCGCGTTTGAAGAGGCACCTAAGGATTTCGACTTTACATATATGAGCGACCATTATTTTGTGCACCACTTGCTTATCATATTGAGAAACATTCGCCCGGCATTGTCTTGCTCAGTCAACAAATGGCCCCTGATCTCGCTTTGATAGCTCACCATAAAAGACCCGGTCTAGAGATTATGTTCAGAATTCAACCGAAAAGATGAGAGCAGGGAAAGTGCTACTTCAAAATCGACGAATTCTTTTAATAACTATCCTCACGTGACAACAGCGCGAATAAGTTATTGGTACGAAATAATATTTTGAGCGTAACAATTCTTGTTTCCTATAACCTTGCCAGTTTTACATTTACAGTATTAAACGATAATGTTCCAGTGACCTCCACACCAAGTACCTCTTTTCCTGATACTCAAAACTGAAGATTTACAGAGAATATAAACATTATTTTACCTAGCGTTCGCACCATGTATGGCAAAGAAACATTACACTTTCAACATTATCGCTCTCGAACAGAGCACCGTTTTCTGTAAAATCACAGGAAGCTCATAGGTTTCAATCACACCTAAAATACTTTTACAGAGAAAGCTGTTATGAGATCACAACAACAGCCGTTTTTGGTGACGTGGTTGTCAGCTGCCGACGGCGCCGGTGTCCGTAACCGCTATCGTGCAAAATGAGAAAAAATGAAACGAGGAAAAAAAATATCCAGGATCGCATGGGACTTCAACCCGAGCGCTCGCCGGTGCTTGAAACTCCTGTGCAAAAAGACCCTATACAGGCGCCATGCCGGGCAAGGAATCGCGTTAACATGTGTAATATAGCGGGGCAGAAGAGTAAAATAACAACCAGGCGTCATACAATGCTAATTGCGCAACGAGTGTGTGGTTTAAAGCTTGCCACCCACTACAAACTGTTCAACCATAATTGTTCGTCGTCATCAGCCTCATGCAGCATCAACAAAGTGCACATAATGCCTTACAGATGTGAAACGGGTACCTCGCCTATCCGCAGAATGACGAATAATAGCATAGTGGGTGCTCCCTACTTCTCAAAAAACGCCAGGCCTGCACTGAAATCGCAGCACAGTCACAGCGAAAGCTGGAAGAGCGGCGTTTCTAGAGCACGTTGTAAGCTCTCTTGGGGCTACAATAGAAGTACACTAGAATGGTACCCACTAGGCCATAAATCACAATTTGTGTGAAGTTGGGAAGCACCTTCTTAGACATTATTCGTCATTCTGCGGAGAAGCGAGGCACCAGCTACACGTCTGTAAGGCATTATGTGCACTTTGTTGACGCGACGACTGATGAAGATGAAGAATTATGGCTCAGCCCTTTGTAATGGGTTGGAAGCTTTAAACGGCCCACCATTTATGCAATTTGCATTGGGTCACGCCCGGTCGCTATTTCCCTCTCCCGTCATGCTGTATAACATACGTTGACGTGGGAGAGAGACGGGGGGGGGGGGGGGGGCGGCGAAGACCTTTACTGAGACCCCGAGGAAATGGATCGTGCGCTTATGGGCTTCCTTGGCAACCAATACAAGTGCACTTGCGAGGAACCCACTACGCTATAAATCATTGTAATTTTACTGAGACCCCGAGGAAATGGATCATGCGCTTATGGGCTTCCTTGGCAACCAATACAAGTGCACTTGCGAGGAACCCACTACGCTCTAAATCATTGTAATTTTACTGAGACCCCGAGGAAATGGATCATGCGCTTATGGGCTTTCTTGGCAACCAATACAAGTGCACTTGCGAGGAACCCAGCACGCTATAAATCATTGTAGTTTTTGAGAAGTAGGGCAGCAGACACTGTGCCATTTTTCGTCATTCTACGGAGAGCCGTGGTACCTGCTAAACACATGTAAGGCATTATGCGCACTTTGTTGATGCTGTGCCTGATGACGACGAAGAATTATGGCAGAGCCCTTTGTAATGGGTTGGAAGCATTCAACAACCTACTCGTTGCGCAATTCGCATTGTGTGACGCCTGGTTACAGAATTGGCGTTGTGCGACGCTTGGTGCTTATTTTACTCTTCTACCACGCTATATTGCATATGCTAATGTGGTTGCTTCCTGACATGAAGCCTGTATAGGACCTTTTTGCAAAGGAGTTTTAAGCACCGGGATGGCTCAGAGGTTGAATACCGGGCTCCCACGCAGAGGGCCCAGGTTCGAACCTCGTTCCACCCTGGAATTTTTTCTTATTTAGTTTTTTTTTCTTATTTCGAGCGATACTGGTTACGGACACCGGCGGCGGCGGCGGCGGCGGCGGACAACTACGGCGCCAAAAACGGCCGGTGAAATGATCTCATAACAGCTTTCGCTGTAAAATTATGATTAATGACGTAGTGGATACCTTCCCTATAGGAAAACCAGGTGG
>NC_051178.1:151854039-151886330 GCF_013339695.2 Rhipicephalus sanguineus | reverse complement strand
ATTTTTAAAACCTATTAACTGCACTTGTGCTCCTACACCTGTTTTCATAATATTCATGTAATATTCATGTATCGAATTATATTGTTAAATAAAAAATTAAGGAAGCTTCGCATAGTGGTGCAAAGCCCGAAGCAAGTGCGGAGCTGGGTGGTCTTAGTTTTTTCTCCTTTTTTTTTCTCTTTCTTAATTTGGTTATTTCCTTTTATCTCTTGTCTCTATTTTTCTATGTCTTTTCTATCTCCGTCTATTTCTATTTCTTTCTTTCTCTCTCCCTCTCTACTTATTCCTCTTTCTCGCTTTATCTTTCTTTCTTTCTTTCTTTCTTTCTTTCTTTCTTTCTTTCTTTCTTTCTTTCTTTCTTTCTTTCTTTCTTTCTTTCTTTCTTTCTTTCTTTCTTTCTTTCTTTCTTTCTTCTTTCTTTCTTTCTTTCTTTCTTTTTCTTTTTCTGTCTATATCTTTTTCTCTCTTTCTCTTTCTTTTTATGCTATGCGTTACTCTCTCCCCTACTCATTTCCCTCCTCCTCAGCCTCACTTACCTTTCCCACCCCCCTGGTATACTATACTATACAAGGCTATGTTTTTTTCTGCTAGCGTGCCTGGATAGCCGAGTGGCTATGACGTTCGCCTTCGGATCGTGGGTACGCGGTTTGGCATCCCGCCTCGTCAAGAAATTTTTTCGCCAAAAATATTTTTCTTTTTCTTCCTTTTTCTCTGCACTCGTTCTCTCGGCTATCCGAGTTAGCGCATCCCACGCCGGACAAATCGACGCAGTGGGAGAGCGTGCGCCGAGCGCGCATGTTCGGGGAGCGAAACAGTAGATGAAGAGAACAAGAGAGCACGCGCCGGCCGAGTTATTGCATAACGCGCACTAGAAAGGTAGAGGTCATTCGTGATGATGACCTTTTATGCGAACCCGCAGCGGTATAACGAAAAGCATAACGGCTCCGCTGTAAACGGTACCAACCACGATTTCGCTGTTGTAATAAGACGAGACACGACGAAATAAAATGTTGAAAAACAAAAATTTTTTTAGAAATGTGTTGAATATATAAGAAAAAAGTCACAGTTTCGCCGCAATGGCGAATCAATGAATGGGATAGCAAGAAAAGCGGCCCATGATAGACCCGCTGCTACGCCGCAGAAACTTCTGTCCCCTGGCACAACTACAGCGCGAAGAGACAGCGGAAGGGCAAGGTTCTCCCTGCGCAAATATTAGAACAAGCGAGCGAGCTGGCCGACGACTTTTAAGTGCGCCCGTTGCGCTCCTCGCGCCACCTCGCTGGTAATGAAGAAACGCTTATAAGCGCCTGCAGTCTCCGAGTCCTGCCAGCGGTAAAGCGTGTGTATATAACGCTCTCCGTTAGCTACCTGAAGGATCTGCCTTTTGTGGCGTAGTGGTCAGCGCCACGCGCTGCGGAGCGAGAGGTCGCTGGTTCGATTCCGCGCTTGGGAAGCATTTTTCATAATTATATTTCTTTGGGACTTATATATATATATATATATATATATATATATATATATATATATATATACGGTGCATGACGGCGGCGACGGCGACGGCAAAAACCAGCCGAGACTGTCCATATACTTCCTATCACTATAAAATATGATTTTACAAACCACTTGCAGAGGGATCTTCATTTAGGTCCTCAAACTCATCATGAAGCTGCAGAAAATTGAGTAATTTCTGCAAAATTGAAGCATTAACTGTTTTATTATCCAAATGCCCGCAAAAAATAAAGCTGCTGTTTAACCCATAACATTGCTTTTGAGTGTTCATAGCGAACAAATATATCGGGCGTTTATTTTATACAATAGAAAATTCAAAAAAAAAATCGCCATTGACACATATGATTGTGGTCGTTAAACCTGATTACTCCACCCCTTGAGCGAGAAGTAAAAAAAAAAGATAGTCGGTCCATTAACAAAAATGATTAAATAACTATTGAATTATTTACTTTACGGCACATGCAGAAATTAACGAATTGAAGTCCGTGAATTGGCGAGGTTTAAAGGAATTTTCTTGCGATATACCACTTTCGGGACATTTACTCCCAAAATCAGCGATGATGTTCATAGGCGCTCAGGTAACGTTTGTGGTTGAATGTACGAAGCAGCGGGTTGTTGAAAAAGCAACTGGAACGATAGTGCACTTTCCCAGCAAGTTTGATGCGCATGTCTCGAAATGTGCACCATTCTCAGATTTTACTACGGGTGTATGCATATGCCTTGCAAGCTCACCGACTACAATTTGTCAGCTATATAATGCACTCTAAAGTGAATAATTAAAAAGGTGATTATTTGATATCTGCTTCATTTTTTGTCTAACATCCACCACATCGATCTGTTCAGGTCAAGGAATAGAATAATGGTATCCCTCGCAGACGACTTTTAAACATTCCGTATGGTCCACAAACACCCGCTAGGTATATTTACGTTATTAAAGCTTTTATCGCCCAAGACGAAGACAAAGAAGCGACACGGAACCCAAGAACGCCGTGTTTTTACGCATATCTGCAGGTCAAATGATGTTGTGCTTGCCTCAGTTTTGCGAAAGTCTTATAGTCTCAAATTGGTCGACCTGTATTGAAGCGGTGTGTCGGTAGGCAATTTCGTTTGCTTTCGACGTGTTCATTTATTTAGGTCAGAGCATCGGTATTTACTTTCATGATGCCTGACCGGGCGAACTCAGCTGAACACCTGGCACCGACTACGTAATTGTGACGGCACGCTACACGAAAGCCGTCTTAATAAGTTTTCTCTGCCGCGAAATACAAAAGCACATTAACAAACTAGCTTAGAAAATTTAGACGAAAAGGCGCAGCGACACGCTAGCAAGTCTGAAGCAGATATTCAATGTACCGAACTCGGACGCCTTGGCAAGATCAGCACAGCTTTGGGTCACAGCAGGAATACATAAGAAGGAAAAAAATACAGAGGAAAAAAAGAGGAAAGGAAACTGCGAATTAATGAACAGTTGTTTGAAAGTCCGTTTAGCGCCTTGGTTACTACCTGAATATAACATGAGCAAAGCGTACGACAAGGCTTAATCTGAACACCATGTGCCACATAATGAGAGTAAGAGCTTTAACGCCGCCGTTATCTGTATACAGAATAAGCGATAATCCTGTTATCAGAGGCCGCCAGCGGACTATAAGGAAAACTCCGAAATTGCTCAAATTCGGTTTGACGGAGTGTTTTACTGTCGTTAAAGGGGTCATGAACCACTTTTCCAAGTAATGATCTAATGGCCTCAGTATCGGAGTGTACTGCCTCCGAATCGATTGCCGCAAAAATTTCTCGAATCCGTCAAGATCAGCGGAGTTACGGGGGGTTTTGGCGCACGCTCCCAGCGCTTTCTCTCTTTTCCTCGTGCTGGCGAGCGCACTGGAAGCTAGACAGGGAGGGATGGCATGGGGGGAAAGAAATTACGCCAGCGCGCGTCATGAAACGCGATCGCTCTCCCGCTGTGATTCGCTTGGCGCGAGTGCGGCTACCGTGTACTGAGGAGTGCGGCGCCGGCAAGTGGCGGCACCCCGCGGCAAGAAGCGCATCTGATCCGAACGCCGCTCTCGATTTACGTCGGCTATCGGCCAATAAGCATGCTATGTCTCTTGCGACGTACAGCGGACAGACGCCCCGCCCACCGACGAGAGTGAGAACCGGCCTCTGTTTGAAAAGAGGGTGCCTGGGGAAACGGCAACTTCGCGCTCCGCTTGTGGCCATTACGCGGCGTGCACGACTGTAATATTTGGCAGAGCAGTTCATAGCCGTGTCAGCTTTCCGCAGGATGTGTTTTTTCAATCAGCCCAAGGGGTGCTTCATGACCCCTTTAACTAATGCGTCTTCGTAGCATCACGCACAACTTTTAAAAGCGGCAGCGGCAACATTAAAAAAAAAACAAACTTGAAGTCAGCTAAATGTCCCTAATTACTACTTGCTAATTGCGCGAAGAAGTCACTCGTTTCACTGCTTTGAATAATTTCGGTACTGAAGTGGCACGAACAGTGCTCCTGAGGTTCATAACGAAACGAGGCGACTCCTCCCTATGTTCTCTTTAATTTCCCTCTTAATCTTGATTTGTATGCTAGGCTTTTCCTCCATCCTCAGGAATAGCCATTGGAGTTTGTGAGCCGATGTGTCTGTTCCAGCTGTAACAAGGAAATTAATTGCAGATGGCTCACTAACGAAACACAAGATTGGATATTACCGGCTGGAGGTATGACCATCCACTCTCGTTCATCACTTTATGGGCAGAGAAAAGAAGCGTATTTGAAGCTTTGCTCTACATCAACACCGAGGCTGAATTACCCTTTCAGAGTTGACGAGATTTAAATGCAGGTGTCTCGTTACGGAAATATTTGAAGACTCGTTGTCACAAATGCATGGTGGCGGAGAGCGGAAGCGAAGTTATTCATAGAAAATGAGGCGATGTGCTCTATAGTTTGTTAATGTGGCCCCGCATCATCGCAGCTGAAAAAGAAGGCCACAAGTGCGCTGCTGCGATTTCTACCGGCTGCCAGCTTATTAGCTCTTTTATGACTCATTGCACATAACTTTTCCTACACCAGTGGCATAAACAGTGGGCTTCCTTTGTATCTATCAATATTTTACTCGACTTTCCTCATTTCCAGTACCGTGCAGCCAACCTGGATCAGTCTTGGTTAACTTCCCTGCCTTTCATTTCTCCCTTTCCTTTTTCTCTGTCATGCAGAAGAGAAAGAGACAGCGAAAGTATGGATAAATGACGGAAGATCAAAATAAAAAGCCAGGTATTCCTGGGGTCAGGCGCCATCACATGCCAGTACTGTGCTTGCGCGCTTGTTTAATACAATGACGCCAGCGTTGGCAAAGGAACCGTGACGTGGCGGCACTAAGCACTCGCTATAAAAGGTGTGGCGGTAGATACTAGAAAACAATGCAACGGAACTGATACTGCTGAGGATCACTTATTGAACTGCTGTGGGATGCCATCGATTGAATTTTTATAGGCTTGCACCTATACTTCTGTGGTTTCACGTGACAAAAAGTTACGATCCTATTATGAGAGACTGGGCTGAGGCACGGTAGTTGAATACTTGGTTGGTATTCAAGCAACAAACACTTAACGCATACATTCGTTCGAGATACGCTCCAAAGAGTTACGTAAGAACGTTTGGCGTGTTTGTCACCTGAAGCGGGAATGAAAAACAAGACGGGATAGCACTTGTCCCGTCTTTGTTCTTTTTTTTTTTGTGTGGTCGCCGTGTTTTCATAGCACTGTTTACATTCGGTATTAATTGCCATATAGCAACAGTCAGCCACCTTGCTATCTCACTGGCACAGTTTCGGATTACGTGCTTTGCATTACTGCGCGATAAAACTTGTCCAGCAAAAAAAATTCACCTACGATTACGATACTGCCTACTGCAAATTCTGAGCGCAGCTTCGTGTTGAGGCAACGCCAACTGTTTGAAGTTTTAGCTATCCGCAGTTCTAGCAATGTAAATTTCGTTACATAATGCCACAGAAACTGCCAGCGCTTGAGTACTACGCACACCACTCTGTGCATTGCAGGCATCGCGAACCAAGCGAAACACCGACAGCCCCGTTCGAGAAGCGAAGCCAGCCGCAATGCACGTGCCAGCCCCGCATGCGCACGAGCTCCGACGGAGGGGTCAGCGCGCGTGACGGAGGAAGAAAGCGTGGTTAGAGGCCAGTGGCTCGGGATATCAACAAACTCCGCGTTCGCTCTCTTTCGTCCTCGTTCGCTCTATCGGTTACGGCGACGTCGCTCAACGCAGGAACGGACGCCCAAGAGCTGCGCTGTAAAAAAATGTTCATTCCAGCTTGGCAATACCGCGTCCCGAACCACGGCTTCTAATTTTTTTATTACATTTTGCGGCAGTCAAGATTAAATAATTTAGTTTGAGATAAAGTAATATCACGTTGATATGACTGTTGGTTTCTATAGCTTAGCGCAAGGTAATTAACTATACTTCGATTAGTCGCGTGTTGGACAATATATAGATAATCACGCAAACCGTTATGTGTTGTAAACGACAGACTTATTCGTATTTAAGGGGCCACTCACCAGCCTCTAAAGATACAAAATAAAAGAGCGTTGTTCTCTCCTGGCGTTTCTCATCTTTCTGGCGCACTTCGTGACGCAAGAACAGTGATTAACGTGACGTCATTAAGGCACATACTCTCGATTGGTCCATATACGCGAAATATCAGATGTGAATTGTCTCCCGCACTGCTTTGCCATTCAGCCGCCCATCCGTTCTCACTTCCCTCGCATGACTATTGTGCGCGATCAACTATTTCACTTCATTTTCTGAGTCTGCGACTGCGCAAGCGGAGATAACAGCGTGTAACCGACAAGCGCGAAATCCTGATAGGCTCAACGCTTAGTGCTGGCATTGTACACGTGCTCTTATGAAATAAGTGGCGAAGAGAAGATATCGCCTGTAGGAAGGGTAGCGAAGGCGAGAGAGAAATTGCTCCCTCGTCTTTGAGCGCGGGGTGGTGAGGGGGCCCTTTCTTCTGTTGCCACAGTTGGTAGCAGTGCAAAGGCGAAACCATATACTATATTAAGCAGATCGCTCTCAACTGAAGTCTAACATTAATTTGAATTTCAGTGAATAGAAAACTTTGCTCACTTTTGTCTTTTGGGAACTTTTCTGCTGAAATAGTGACACCGCCCCAAACGCATACGCTACTTCATATCATATTTTTTTTAGTTCAAAAGAAGGAAGGAAAGGAATCTTAAGAAAGTAAAGAAGAAGAAATTGCACAAGACCAGTGCTAAAAACAATGTCGCATGTGGTTCAATACCAACTCGCCCAACAGCAAGTTTTATTGATGTTCATATATTTTCTCGCACTGAAACGCAAACAAAGGAAATGACCAAATCCAAAATGGTTTGCAATCTATGCACGTACCGGTAACGAGATTCAAGATGATCTGGATCATGTTGCCTTTGGTGAGGTACTTAGCATAGCCTTTTTTTTTTTTACGGAGAGATTCTTCCCGAGCAGCTAGCATGGCATGCGAAGTTTTCCGTCTTGCCTAAAGAAAAAAAGCAAGAAGCGGAAAAAAAAGAAAAACAAAACAGCATGTGTAGTGCTGGAAATATTATTACCATGACTAGTACGGTGAAGCAGCCCTTTGAAATACGGTCTGATATATGCTGTAGTTCAAAGCCGCCTATCCATGCACGCCACACAACCTCTGCGACGTTGTTTTGTATTCAGGTGTGGAAATTCTTTCTTGTGGACAGGAGGAAGGCGCAGTTCTATTCAAATGAGGAAACACAGCACCTTATTTCCATTCCAATGTATGGAGCAGTAGCGGGAGACAACCCGCTATGGTGGTATAGTGGTTATGGCGCTCGATTGCTGACGCGAAGGTCGCGGAGTTGAATACCGGGCGCATGCGGCCGCATTTCGATGGAAGTGAAATGCTGGAGGCCCGTGTACTTAGATTTAGGTGGACGTTAAAGTGGACGTTAAATTTCCGGAGCCCTCTACTATACGGCGTCCCTCATAATCATATCGTGGATTTGGGGCGTAAAACCCGAACAATTATTATAGTATTATATAGTATGTTCGACGGACATCCGTGCCGTAGCATGTTAGAAACTCACTACTTATTACAATGTTCATTTGGTGCTTTGTGCACGCTCCTACATATTTTTGTTACACATGGGACTGTTTCGTGTTGGCACTGATCCGGCTATGGCTTGAGAACTGGGATATAAAAAGCTAATTGAAGTCGGTCGATAGATCGGAGCTCGCGGTCACGAAGCTGCAAGTTGAAAATGAGAGAAGTTTGTCTTCTCTAAATTCCACGTGGTTCTATAGGGCTCACCAGAAATACAAGCGCATTTTACAGTTTACTCCAATCGGAAAGCTGCCGTCGGGACGAATCAATCAATCAATCAATCAATCAATCAATCAATCAATCAATCAATCAATCAATCAATCAATCAATCAATCAATCAATCAATCAATCAATCAATCAATCAATCAATCAATCAATCAATCAATCAATCAATCAATCAATCGCTTGTAAGATTACTGCCCAAATCAGGAAGTAGTGTACAGAATTAAGCTATATCTATGACTATATCTATGACAAAAGGAAAATTGCAAAAGTTTAAAGGGACCGACAACTGATTTTTCTCGACCCAGTTTTTTACGGCGCGACAGGAAGCTTAATCTTCATGAGATGATGTAGCTTTATACACCTTCTCGGTATTTGTACATTGAGGCCCGTGTGCTTAGATTTAGGTGCACGTTAAAGAACCCCAGGTGGTCCAAATTTCCGGAGCCCTCCACTACGGCGTCTCTCATAATCATATCGTGGTTTTGGGACGTTAAACCCCAGATATTATTATTATCGGTATTTGTACAGCGTTGTGTGCGCCTGCGCCCAAGGTTGCCTGCGCCTGTGACAAGGATGGCTTGTCCCGGCATGGGATCATTGCGCCAAGCGAAGGCAGCGCCACTTTGTTGCATACAACTAACGCAGGCCTATATGTACATTTTTATGGAGTAATATCTTTTAATATAAACAAATGAACAATATTTCAGTACTAACAGAAAAGTCATCGAACGCATACACCAATCAATGGTCACGTGACCGGCTTCATCGGACCGTTTATGATTTTGCTGCCAGAGGCGCCAAAGGTCATTTTTCGCGACTTTCAATGAAGAAATAAAAATATAAATCCACCTCTCACGAGATAAAGAGGGTTGGTTTGAGTCAATGCGACGGACAATCTTTCATGTTCTGGGCAATTGTTGGTCCCTTTAACTACAACAACGTCGGGTTCGCTACACTTGTGCCATGCTCGGAATGGAGACTAATAGAAGTAAGATGCTAAGGAAATTGAACACCTCGTGAACACGTGATATCTACTGAAGTATTGTAAGTACTGGAATTAGAACATCCAGTACCTGTTGTACCATGACTCGACTATCGAGAGTGGAACGTGATACGCCTGAGGTCCAGTACTATCGAACGCAGCAGTGTACTTTAAGCTCACGTGTATCTTTTTTGTATGTTCCCTTCTTTCTATATCTCTATCTTTTAATCCCTTAATCCCCTTCCCCCAGCGTAAGAGAGCAAACCGGACGCGCGTCTGGTTGACCGTCCTGCCTTTCCTTGCTCTCCCTCCTCATTCTCCTCCTCTTCGTGAACAAGTGTCCGCGTCTTAACTTTTTGTTGTACAACGACTGGTATGCGCAATTGCTCGAGGTAACAACGTCAAGTCGCGACGAATCTGGTTTCTAAAGATAATTTTGGCTCTGATCTACGCGTTCGAGTTGAAATTAAGGTGATATGAGCTAAACTGAAGACGGTGGAAATTAAGGTCTGTGCGTTGCTTAGCCCTAAATTGTCCCATTTTAGTCCCTGAGTACTGTACATCGCGAGAAGCTGTTAGTAGGAAAATCATCGTTCACTGAACAGCAGTACAATGTACACAAAAGAAAATAGCAGCACTCGCGCGATTTGCCCAGAAAGAGAAAACGGTATCGGTTTCCAATTTTGGGAGAAACCATTACGAGCTTCCTTTCGTGCTATACGTACGCGTGAGCCCATCTTTCTCCTTCATGAAGTACGATGGTCGATTTCTGCACAACTCATTAGCTTTGACAAGGGGCAAAAACGACGCTGATTTTGAGTCTCTTTATTACATGCAGTCTAGCGTATCGTAATTTCGTTGTTCGTAGCGACGTCTTTGCGCGCACGAATATACTTTGACGGCGATCTACGAAATGGGTACTGATACGCTATCGCAGTGTCAGATATAAGCAGTACAGAGCGGAGCTAAAATGAGAGTTTAGCTGAAGTTGCGTTATGTTATTATAGCCTGCATGCAACACAGAGCGCATATTGTATTTTGGCCATCTGCCTGCCCAAAGTGCCTCTTAATCCAGCCGAGAATAACCAGCGCCCGTAAACCCGCAAAGCGACTGCGGAATTCTTCTCAACAGCCTTCCTGTAATATTGTACTATCGAAATGCCCCTACGGAAAAATATTAATAAAAAAAGACTTAAAGCAGCAATTAGCTAGAGCCCATATCATTGCCAGTGCGAATAGCTTAACGCAACTCGACAACACTCCGCGAGTGTTGTGAAAACGCGCCGAGCGTCTCAAGGTGCTCACTTGCGTGAGGAGAATTCCTGAAGAAACTATCAGCGCCGTAGAAAACGCGTTTGCTTGCATATGGTACATTCTCAAAGCGTTTTATTCTGTATGATGAGGCATGCGCCTACGGTCTTGCGGTTGGGCTTCGGAAGGCCCGGGGTTGAAATGCTTATGTAATATAATTATTGTTGGCGTTTAACGTCCTAAAACCACCATATCTTTAAGCGAGACGCCGTAGTGGAGGGCTTTCGGAAATTTCGGCCACATGCGATTCCTTACCGTTCGCATAAATCCAAGCACACGTGCCTCTAGCATTTTGCCTCCATAGAAGTGCGGCCGCCGCGGCCGGGAATCGATACCGCGACCTTTGGCTCAGCATTCGAGCACCGTAACTGCTAGACAGCCACGGCGGGTCATGGTTGTGTTTATTCGGTGTACATACGCGTTGTGATGGCATGTGTCGGTGAGTGACGTAACTCACGGCTAGATGACATCGCTCGCATATGTATGTGTGTGTGTGTGTGGGTGACGTCATCTTCTAGACATTTCATCCATCTGAATCTCATCTCGCTGGCTAAGAATATGGTGTTCGGCTTCTAGAAAGAAAAATAAACTTGTTTATCGCATCTGAAGCGAGCCACTTCTAACGCATGTGTGTTGACAGCGCACTCAAACTTGCGATTGCGAGTCTACCTGGGACGTAAGATTCCTCTGCCTCGGTAAACAGGCTGTGAATGATATCTCGAAACTCGCACATAAGGGCTTCGGCTTTCTGCGCCTGCTTGCGATAAAGTATTGCCAACCAGGGAGCGATGTCACTCGGGAGTCCGTTGGGCGGCACCTCGAAGAACTCGTGGTTGATCTTTCGCATGCGCCGGACCTCCTTGTTTTCCTCCTGCGGCCTGCAGATAAACGAAGTGACGTACTGTGCAAGATACACGAAGAAGAGCGGGTGGAGGGACAGGTCAGAGCGCCGCTCGCTTTGTGCCTTTCTTCGCGTATGTTGGACGGTGTTGTAGGTATGCGTGGTGGAGGGAGGGAAGATGTGCGGACGTCCTGACAACGCCCCTCTCCCCAGCTCCTTTCTTCTGGCCGATGTCTGTATGCTGCGCCAGCGTACGATACGTGACAAGGTCATGAAGTCTTCATTCTCCACTGTTATTAGACAGTTTTAGTTGGGCGTCCGCAGCCGCTCTGCGAACGCACAACTAAAACAGCCTTGGAAAATCGACGAACCCCGGCTTGAAAGACAGGTACACAAGAAGGGAAATTTTGACGAACACATAGGCTGGGAGTAGCAACAGGTTACTGAAATAGAAGCTACTGAAAAGGAGAACCAAGACGCGCATACGCCTTACACGATACGGTAGGGTGAGAGCGGTGGGCATGAGACATACATGTACAACCAAAACGCCCATACGCCTTAAAAACCATGCAGATAAATACGCAGCGAATGGTGCCTTATAATTACGTTTATCTAAATACGTCACATATTTTCGTTATAACAAGGACGGTGCACTTAAACACCGCCAAAAACAGCCTACTAGAGAGTTTTAGTGCCTGGGCCCGCAAGGCACTTGCGTACGCAAGCCCTTGCGTTCATGTGTGCTTTTTTTGGGTGCGGTTGTTGAACAGAAGAAATCGGGGATGCGCGGACTCGCGGTTACGGGTGCTCGGCATTAACACTCTATGTTGTGTCATTCAAATGTTGACGTGGATGCAAACAATTGTATTAATATGGTTGTTATTTGTCGTAAAATTTTTTTGCGATAATATTCATCATCATCACCAACCAGCATCACAAAGTCTTGCTTTGGTTTATTGGTTTAATTGACATATACTTTCGTTTATTAGACCATCTGGCCACTTTCACACATCCCCGCCCCATACGCTTCAGAAAAGTTCGCTCTTAAAACCAACTTAGCGTAGTGTACTTCATGCTTGGTAGTTTAGCCTTGAATGACCTCACCGTTAACTCAGTGATGCGCGTATAGGTATCAAACTATGAGACAGAAAAGTCATGTCGATCACTGTGTTCATGACCTGCATATTGCTGCACAACGCCACGCTGTGAGCCCTTTGGGCAGCTGTACCACCTCGAATACTGAAGTAACTACTGTGTTCGCCCTACAGTTGAAAAAAGACCTGGAAGGCTCTAGTCGCTACTGCGTACGAGCTTACCTCAGTTCGCATAATTGTGGTATCTTTTGCTGGTTAAGTGTAACGGTAATGTTACTGTGTTAAAGTTTGTGAATACTCATTTGAAATAAAAAGTTGTATAATTATAGGCCTCTCTTGAAAATGTTTGCCTTACTATTCGAAAAATATTCGAATAGTATTCGATACGTATTCGTATTCGACTCGGGATGGTCATTATTCGATTCGTATTCGATTCGGCTCTAAAAAAAACTCTTCGCACACCCCTAGTTAATTCTGATTTGCATTCACTCGCCTTAATGCATGCCGGAGGATTGCGACATCGAATGCGCAAGGTGACGAAATAGCTGGTGAGAGAGGGTTGATATTCACTTTCCTCCTGTTAACCTCCTCTCTTCTTTGGAAAGAGGAGCAGCGAAAATGCAAGCTTTTATCTATCGGCACGAGTAGAAGAATATTGCGTGGAAGGTTGAGTCACGTTGCCCCTCTCTCAGTACGGCCGGTGGGAAGCTAAAGCTTGCGTTACACAGCATGGCCGCCGATGGCAAGTACTCACTCAGCAGGTTTCCGAACAGCGGAAGCGGAAACGGTTCTTTTGGTTACTTGGACACGTGGTGCTAGAAACGGCCCACCAGGTACGCCACCGCGAAGACTAGCACTGTAGTGATCCACCGCCAGTCGCAAAGATAGTGAACGAATTGCTCTAGCTGAACGGCCATAGTTGTGCGGCAACAGCGGCGCAAGCCGTTGGAATGGGTGATATGTCGGCGAGTGGCAGGCACGCGTTAGTATCGGCCTTCACTCGAGAGGGGAAAAAAATAAAGCGAAAAAGTGGGACGCTCTCTCCGTCCCATCGGAATGCGTAGTAGATGCGCGACCGTGAGACCTTGAGCACAGCCGGCGATGCAGTTGGCGGCTCGGAGCTCCGCGACTGCCTATTTACGATGAAATCGATGAACAAACTGAAAACAACATTAGTGATGCTAGGTCAAGTACAACTGGCGTACGTCCGCCATTTCCTGTCTAGTATTTTGTGGGAAAGATGACATAAGCTGACACAGGAGCACCTCTACGATCTTTTCTCTAGAGTGTCCTGACGACTAGCAGCACATCAGAGAACAGCTGAAGGCGCACGCTTCTTTCTCAATGATTCGCTTGTTTCGATTGTCTCGCCACAAGTAACAACAAGAGGTATAGAAAATTTGAGTGCATAGTTTGCAAATGCAACTGTGATGTGAGCTGCCGTTCAAGAGATACTGGGGTGGATTGGGAGGTGGCGTATCGATATTCGACATCTCGTAACACTAGCGTACAGAAAGCAAGTGCGGTGGTCCCGCAGTAATATTGGTCCAAACACTATGCATCGTACATTCGTAATTACGTCACACTTTCATCAGACGATGCTGTGTGCTGTATGAACCTACTATACTGCATGCCCGCTGTGACTGATAAGCGCGCACGCACGCACGCACGCGCGCACGCACGCACGCACGCACGCACGCACGCACGCACGCACACACACACACACACACACACACACACACACACACACACACACACACACACACACACACACACACACACACTGCGAGCGCGCGCGAGAGCGCACTGCGCATGCGCTGTGAGTATGAAGCTCACGTGAGCGCTTTGTTGCCACATATGGTGTCTGCGAGTCGCTGCTTCGCTAAAATAATAGTGTGAATGAGTTTTCCAGGCTGTAACCGAACCGCGTTCGTGATCTCAACGAACTTTTTCAAGCACGCTTTAAGCAACGTGCCTTGCAGGTGACCTGAAAACGCTGAAACTACATCCGGCCACGCCACCCGGCAATAACCGGTGCCTCTACAGCAACAGCAATATCATTCTACTGTTGTAGAATATACAAGCATATAACATACCGGTTAGTGCCACTTCGAAATGTACACAATCAAAATAAAACAGAGAATGAAGCATATTAAGGTCATGTCTTTTTTCATAACTTACGTGATCCCCATTTTTCCATTTGTCCTACGCACGCACCTAAGTAGGGCACTGCGCTTCACCTGACGATCCGGTGACCGCATAACAACACATGCGCAGACCTGGGGGCTATGTAGTCCGTCGGAACCAAATAAATGCACGATAACGGCCCTCCCAACTGCACACCGAGTATATGAAGGAAAGTGTAAGTGTATTTGTTTTCCTGAAGTGTCACTTCCTTTAACTTTCTATAGTTTTGTTCCGAGACGTCGGCGAAATTCTAATATTGATATGCAGGTTAAAAGGAGAGGAGGAGTAAAAAAAAATTGTTGTGGCGCATGGCGCTTCAAAGCGCTTCGTGAGACAGGAGCACTTGCTGAAGCAATGCTTAAATGTTAACATAACCGTGGACCTTGCTGCCTTATGAACAGTACTGGGAGCGAGTGCTATCGTTGTTTTTGTTTGACCTGTATACTCGTCCTCATCTCTAATGTTTACTCTTCTCAAAAATAACAATGCATATTATTTAGTTTCTTGAACTGCGCCCGTAATAGTTGGGCGCGAGAGCTTAAGAGAGAGAGAGAGAAAGACGGAAGGAATATAGGAAAGGCTGGAAGGTTAACTAGACTACCTCCAGTTACGAGAGCTTAAAATATATTAAGCACTACGAAGGAGAAGAAAGCGTTTAAGCCGATTCCTTTCTCCATACTTCTTTTCCTTCATTCTTTGCACCCCTTTCCCCTTCCCAAGTACATGGTAGCCAATCGGAGATCTCCCCCGGTTAACTTCCCTGTCTTTCGTCCACCCCCTCTCTCTCTTCGCTGAGCGGGCAAGACATGTCTGCATTGAGATTCCTTATTACCATAACAGCTACATTCTTATCGTTGTTGATCTCGTTGTTTCTGTCATTTTTGTGATATTCGTTGTAGTTGCTGTCGTTCATGTCTAGAATGTTTGTGCGACATTCCCACGGTGACTGGGCATGGATCGGGTGGTGCAGAGAAAGTGCACTGTGCACTGATAAGATAACAGTGTTGCTGAGTGCATAAGCTGCTAGTACGGCTGCCTTGACAGTGCAACCATAGCAACTACGTCGATATATTTTTTTTCTTTGGCAACTGTAACACTCAGTGACACTTCAGTTCTAAATTGTGTAGATTTGCACAGTTTCACATATCATGCTACAGAAGAGTTGCCCATAAAACTGCGCACTAAAATTTGGTGCACGGTGTGGTTTATACCAACCATTCTTTATGCCGAACCAGCTGACGTCTCGTTCTTATTCTCCTTGTCCGGCTCATGCCGTAGGTTGTATATTTCAGGCCCGAAGCCAGGGGGGGGAGGGTGAGGGACCCCCCCCCCCCCGCCGCCGAAATTTTCATGATACATGGTGTTTTACCGAAAATAAATAATGAAAATAGGCGTTTTTCTCAAACACTCAAGGCTTTCAGCAAGTGCCCCCCCCCCCCCCCCCCCCCGAAAAAAATTCCTGGCTACGGGCCTTGTATATTTACGAGGACATGTAGCGCAGTTGAGAACACAAATGCGTGAACGAGAAAAAAAGCGTGTGGGGACGGGATTTGTCAAATAAATTTTAAGACAAAAGCCTTCTTAATAGACTAACGAGTCAATGAACATTTCTCAACAGAGCCCGGTTTTGTTGGGATGTTGAACCTGAACGCACCAGCGCAGGTGGTCTCTTGCATCTTGCTGGGTGTGGTAACCTTGGCGGTATGGCATGTATTTCGCTTTTACCGTAATGTACGGAGGCATCCCAGAGGTCCGTTTCCATGGCCTGTTTTTGGAAACTTGCTTGGTAAGAGATAAACTTCAGCATCACGTTGATTACAAAATGACGTAGTTTCAATGTTTGATTCAACAACAACCAAATATAGAGGTTATTGACGGATATAACATGGTGATTAATGTATATTTTAAGTAAATGAGCTTTTGATGCCTTAAGCTGCTGGACTTCGTAGTACCATTTAAGTTATCTGGCTTACGCAATAAGTTTCACATATGCCATTGCCTGTGCACTTCACACTTTTATTCCAAACTTTGGATGCCCTGTGCATACCGCAAATGGCGAATTCTTGTTTCCTACTGAAAACCGGCGCTTGAAGCTTTCAGAGAGGCCTTGGCAGCTATTATACAGAACTTCATACATGAAGTTGTACTATCCAGCTTTTAGAAACATTTGTTCCTGCTTTCGTTATTGTTTCCATGTTATGTTAAAAATATGCCCCATTTCTGATAAAACGTCAAGACGTGATAACAACAATATCGTGAAGAACCGCGATAGTACACCACCAGTGGTATCTTAACAGGAAACTATCCTTTCGCATGTACTACCACTTTAAACCCAGGCTTTACCGCCGCACTCGCCAGCTTCATGATATGACCGTACTCGTGAAGAGTTGACCCATATCGCAATGCCGCAGCCCGCGTGCAATCACTAAGAAGGCTCTCCTGAAACGGGGTCGAAGCCGCACATGCGCTCGCGTCGGTATATCTTTCGAACAGCTGCTACCGCCGGCGATCAGCGTTGCTCAGTCGACACGCGCCAGTTATGAAAATGTGTGTCGCGATGGCACATGTGCTCCAGTGGTCACTGGCAGAGCTCCACCCTCGCGGAACACTTTTGAAGCCCTCAATTCCACTCTTCATGTACGGTTTTTGTACGCACGGAAATCTAGAACGGGTAACTAGGAAAACACGTGGACTACCGGGCAGAGTGTGTGGGCGTGCGTGGAATTGACTTGCGAAAATCACAAATTTATGACACGTGCGTGTAGAATTTTCGGCTGTGGCGGCCGCATTTCGAGCAGGCGGAATGTAAACGAGACAAAACAGTAAGGAACCAACGTAAACACTCGTTTACTGAACATTGGATGCCCATTTTTACCGGCTAACCAGCTGGGGTCTAGGAGGTGGCGTCAATTTACAGCCTCTTGCGATAGCCTGGTCAACGCGCCCTAATTATGTTTCGCATAGTTAGTCAATGAATTCATACACCCATGTTTGCTGGGTGGCACTGCTTGCTGTTTCAATTACTCTTTTAAAGAAGCAATGTTTTCTCTTGGCGTCAAAACTTAGTGAGTGAACGCTGTGTTTAAGTGATGTACGCCCGAAAGAAACAGAAAAGGAAAGGAACCCCGAACCTTTCTTCTAGCAGCGATCACTTAAAAGCGATGTGTGACCTTTTACAAAGTAGCATTCTTGATGTAGATTTATTGCACAAGTTTACCTTGTTTACGAAGCGTTTACAGGTGTTCGAATACAATATTGGATAACCCCTGCCAAAGTACTTGGCATGGAGTAGACAATAACATAACATGAAAACAAAACGACTTAGCCTGTGGATTCATATGTTGCTTTTTTGTTAATACAGATGTGGGGGCGAGGAAATACTTCAAAGAGAGGATCTTGGCATGGTCAGAGAAGTACGGCGAAGTGTACACCTTTTGGATGGGTGAAAAACCTGTCATAGTCTTAGGCAGTCCCGAGATTCTCAGGGAGGCTCTCATATCTAAGCGAAACTCCTTTGGTGGACGGCCGCCCTGTAACATGGGTGAGTCCTAGAATAATGTGTTGTGTTTGTTCGAAAGTAATCACTCGAACGTTATATTCAAAGAAACACATATACGGGGATCGAGAATGCACAAGAGCTGTTTGTTTCCCTTCTTTGCGCATCTGTCAGTGCTTAACGTTTGTTGGGCAGCCTAAAATCACGAGACCCACAATGTAAATTCATTATGAAAACCGTATATTGTACTGCGCACCCGACTTCCCGTTTTCTTGTTCGAAAAATTAGTTTGAAGCGCACCGAATACGCGGACAATGGAAGTGTCCGTTTTCTACATGGTATATTCCTTATTACTCGTCGTATGCTATTGTTAGTACTCTTTTGTCAGTGCATTATTGTTTAAGCTACGTAATGCAAGAGTGAACGTTTGCACTCACACACAGTTTAACATTTCACATATACTCCGTTTTATTGCTTTACAGCGGCATTGACAGCGACCTGCAATGAATGCTCTTTTTCTTTTCCTCTTACTCACTGTACAAAAATACGAAACTCGCAAGAGAAAGTTAAGCGAAGACAGTCTGGGAAACTATTCCTTGCTCGAGTTTCAAATGCAATATCTAGGTTTAAATCTGAGACGCAGTGAGAAGTGTCGACCGTAAAGCATTATAAATTGATGAAAATATGAGACAAATTACTTTCGAAATAACAGGAATTTACTTCACATGCAGGAGAAATGCACAAGGAGAAAGGAGATCACGATATAATTTTTGAAGATGCGAACCCTACTTGGAGAGCACTGAGAAAAGTCGCTTTGGCTGCTGTGAGGTAAGAGGTATTTCCAGAAGAAAGGTTTTCATTATACCCGAACAGTAAATGGCTTAAAAAAGGCTGTTAAGCAGGCGTCTTATGATCGCAACAGACGTTGCTTAAAGTGCATTTAGGCTTTTTGCTGCGATTGAACGATTTGATTCTTTACCTTATCTAAACAATTCTGTGCGTACCGGAAGTTTCGTGACAATCGTTTTGTTCGTGGTTGTAGGAAACACACTTCCAGCGAAAGCCTGGAGGAACTTTGCTGTGATGTCGTCGACGCGTATGTGAATTCGTTGGATTGCGAGACAGTTGCGGTAAAGGCGAGAGATCCTTTATTGTTCATCATCTTCAACATAACGGCAGCGTCAAC
Organism: Rhipicephalus sanguineus; assembly: GCF_013339695.2. Taxonomy (NCBI): domain Eukaryota; kingdom Metazoa; phylum Arthropoda; class Arachnida; order Ixodida; family Ixodidae; genus Rhipicephalus; species Rhipicephalus sanguineus. The sequence continues at coordinate 151,867,361 of NC_051178.1, read as the reverse complement.
ATTTAGCACCAAGTAAGATCACGCTGTTCACATCATTTGTTTACGGTTACATACAAGAATGTTGAATTGTACAACGATAGAGGGAATAAAGAAGTGTGTAAAAGTTGGAGAGCGGTATAAAGAACAAGGACTTGCATCAAAGATGTTGTGCCCCGGAAATGTATCCACAGAGAAATATTGATATTCTGAGGCATTACAGCGAAACAGGCATAACAGTCATAAGAATATACCGCAAATTCTGTGCAAATGAAGCGCGAAAGAATTATTCATAAGTAAATACTTGGAGATAATTTGGGGACGCTGAGGTTTGCGAATTTCTCATTTTCCGCCACCAGTGGTCTGCTGAAGGCTGGCGTGTTTGATCTAATTAGACTTGTAAGGGGTATTGCTAGGCTAATTGACTTGTAAAGACTACAGCAAGAACTGATACCAAATTAAGACACGAGTAGGAAGACTGACCACGGACTGGTAGAAATTTTCGTATCAGTAATGTACAGCCAATCTTGAAGCTCGACATGGTGTCATCGAATGCAGCCAGTCATGGGAAAGATCAATTAGGAATTTAAGGTTTTTCTTTAACGTTGATTTGTTACCAGACACGGAGAAACCTAATATTACATGAATATATCCGGATGCCATACATCACCTGAATAAAAACGGGCAATCGTCGTTAGGTTGAAAAAAATTTGCAAATTTAGATTGCTATTTTATAGTATGTTCATTTAGATGTATAACTCATTCTTCTGTACTCCTGTACAGAAGGTGTTCTTTCTGCTAGTACGCGTACTGTTTATTTTTACATTGCGTAATTTTGACCTGCTGTAATAATTAATCATCTCAGGGTTCTTGTTAACCGAGGGTCCCACCGCAGACGCTTGGCTTTGGGACGATCGTCTGCATACTTCTAACAATGAAGCTATGTATTAAACCGAAAGTGAATTATAGCGAGCTATGCGACGCGTACAGTGCGATCTCAGCGCACGCTAAAGAACCCTAGATGGTCGAAATTTCAGGGTGCTTTCTACTACGGCGTACCTCATAATCCCACCATGGCATGTTAAACTCCCGATATTATTATTAGTGAACTATGTGTACTGTATATTAGTAAACTTTGAGTAAAACTTAATAAAAGTGCTTAATGTCACATGAAGGTTATGCTCCTACAAGGGACCTGTGGCTGGCATGCAATTGTCATAGGTGCTAGCCACAGATCCTTTAGCAGGTGTGAATTCGACGAAGTGAAACAGTTTTTTTTTTCGCTATTCAAGCGCAGACGCCAATTAGCTGCAAGAAAAGAGAGAGTATTGAGTTGTTTCAGGCGATATTCTCTCACAAAAACAGAGAAACAATATAAGAGAATTGTCAAAAAGACAAGGTCTAGTAATAACAGAAGCGCACTGCGTTAAAAACGTTCTTCATAAACAACACTTTTAGGAAGTCATGATGCTGGACATATCATGATGCTGTGCACACATACTATCATCATGACGCAGGACAAAATATGCCCCGAGTTGCTGCCAGCTCAGATCAGCGCTCGTGTTTTCAATTCAGGTTCGAAGCCAACAGCACGGACTTTGTGCAGCTGGCCAACATAAATAGAGGCCTGCCCGACATGTCGCCACTGCAAAGCGACATTGCACCGTGGCTTGGCTTCTTACAATGGCGCTTGGAAAGGGCCTTCCGGCGCCACATGAACGAGCTCCTGGCACTGTTCAGCCGCCTGTATGACAAGGCTAAAGCTGATTACGTTCAAGGTAAGGTAACATTACTGCATATGCTGCTGCGGTGGCACAGTCGTTACGATGCTTAGCTGCTGTCCTGAAGGACGCGGGTTCGATCCCAGCCGCGCTGGTCGCATTTCGACGAAGACGAAATGCTAGAGGCCCGTGTACTCTTCGATGTCAGCGCACGTTAAAGAACCCCAGGTGGTCTAAATTCTCCGGAGCCCTCCAATATGGCGTTTCTCATAGCCGGAGTCGCTTTGGGATGGTAAAACCCGTAAACAAACCAACCAATCCTTACTGCACGCAGACCCGTTTCGTAGAACTGAACACTGGCCGAGTTCGTAATCCATACTAACGACAAACTGCACGAAACACGCCAGGAATGAGAAAGGAACATGAGACCGGCGCAGACTGGCAATTGAATATTTTTTGTCAGATGCGAATATAAATACCACCATACAAAACCATACATGTGAAAGCTTACAGACTATCGGTAGACCTCACGGAAAATTGCTGAAGCTTTCATTATTCACGAGTCCAGTGATACCTGCGCGACAAGACAGTCTGAGTGACAGAACTTTATTAAATATCTGATGGCGTGGGTCTAGGCTGCGCCGTGGCCTGTGATACTGCATAAACAAGAAATTGATTATGCGCACGTGCGTTTGTACTGTGGTATGTATATGTGTATCCGACGAGAAATTTTCGGTTGCTAGTCTGCGGCTCTCTTGTGTTCCTCACTCGGCCATGGTGTTTTTCGCGCAATTTGTCGTTAGTTACCCGTTTCGTTATTTGCCAGTGCATTTCCGTGTATAGCGCATCTTCGCCACTTGTCTCAAAAGCATTATTGTTTCAACCTAACACAAAGCGCTTGCAGCTCAACTACACTGTGCCTTTCCTAATGGGATCTGACTATGTGTCCCTTCCTTAAAATAAGCATGTACTATCAATGAAAGATGAAACATGCTTGAGCTTGTTCACATAGCGCATAATTTTATCACTTTTATCCCGAGAGAAACATCTGCATTTTTCATCTAATAAGACAAGCCACCTGTATTATAATGCGCGGATTGAAAAAGAAAAGATCATTTCACCATTAAATATACAAGTTTCGTCAAAGGAATGCTAGCTTTACCGGTATGAAAGGTTTCGTTGAAGTTACCAGCTGCTGGCTCGACAGTAGAAAGCTCAGTCATTGCATTGTAATTGGCTTCCCTGAGAACTCTAGGCAATTGTTCATATCGATGCAGAAGCTTCCGGAAGATTGAATATTGAGAGAACGTTATTGGCAATCCGTTGTTCAAAAGTTTCGCCGTAGGAGAATCCTGAACATTCTGTGCTTTTGTTATGTCTTTCGATTTGAAATAGAAGTGCAGTTTGGGTTGCCTTTAATGCTTTGTAAAGGGTTACGCTTCGCTGCGCCCTACAGTTGTCTGCATATGTCAGCGCGCAAAGGAGGGCGGTACGAAACTTATTTGCAAGCGCACAAACGCCCCAGAAAAGGCTTTTGGTTACGTGGGTGCCAGAGAAACCTTTCAGTTTCAGCTCACGATTTCTACATCACATCGTTCGCTTGCGATAAAACCGGTACAGTGTTTGCACAGTTAACGTGATTACTAGGCGATGGGTGCAGGGAAGGAACTCAACTTCGTACACGCTATTCTGGCCGCCAGAGAGGAAGCAATCGCACAAGACAGGAACGATGCCGTCTACCTGACCGAAAGAAACTTGATTCAGGTTGCGCTGAACCTATTTGAAGGTAGGTGGTCTCGCAAGGTTCTGTGGTGCAGTTAACGTTTCAAAGCAGATAAGCGTGGCCTTGCCTATATGTTTCTTTCGTATAAGAATCTTCTTTAGCATTGGAAAAGCTAGAAAGGTAATTCTGAAAACATATTAAGTTACCTGTGTTTGTGATGATTGTAGTTGATGCTTTTGTTAGGCTTTCGTAATCCGAACTATATGTTCCATTGGCAATGACAAGAAACATAACTTGCGTAGGCAGTCAGTACTCTAACTTAGTAGTTGCGAATAATTTTTCCACAGGAACAAAATACTCGTGTTGCTGTAACCTTTATATAGGAGTGTCGGCAGAAGGCGTTGTATTAAAGGGTTGTGATTGTGTAGAACGGGTGGGAAAAGGTTGGATTACGAAAGCTTCTTGAGGTATGTAGAACTGATATAAAAATTTTCTTCACGTTTGAGTAGATAGCCTTACTGCATGCACAGTGCGCGAGGGTAACCCTTACTCGCTGCCGTCGCGAACCTCGGTGGTTCTGACACAGTTCAGTCAACGTGCTCGTGGTTTCTGGACGAACGAGTGATCGCAACAAACAAATGAATTTCATGCCCATAACTTTATCAATTACTGCAGTAACGTAATTTTGCATTCTACTTTTTTTTGGAAAGACTCTTGTACGACTCTTTTAGAGCGAGGCACCAACAATGCTAAAACCCTGATCGCACGGTCTGAAGTCGCCGATCACTCTAAGCAGTCATTTTATAGCGCTGGAAGTGATCACAGCAAAAGTTTACAACGGGTGGTGCAGTTGATTCTGTCGAACTGCCTGTACTGTCTTTCTCGACCGTCTCCGCGATAGCGAATATTCAGGTAAACTTCGTTTAACATTTCAATATTGTAGTAGCATAATTCCGTGACGTGTGCATTTTTGATGTGCCGGTATAACTTTGCTTCTAGTATTGAACGATGCTGAATGGGCACCATTCGTTAAAACTGCAAGAAAAAAAGATAAACTAAGCAAAGTAAATATTTCTGGGAATACATGAGGTGTAGCTCTAGTTCCCATCCTGACTAATGTTTTTATAACCGTCGATATAAACTACATAGGTGTTCCTAATGTGTCCTTTAACATGGATGTTGCTGCACCAAGAGGAGTGCTTACTCTTTCTTCTTTTTATTTGCCGAATTGTACAGGTTAAATAGACTGAGATAAATATAATTGCCGAATAAATCTACAACTCTCTACCCCCCCCCCCCCCCCTCTCGCTTTTTTTTTCAGCTGGCCTAAACACTTCCGTGAGCGCTGCCAGCTGGTTACTACTCGAAATCGTGCAAGACCCAGCCATCCAAAAGAAAGTGCAGAGCGATATCCACACTATGATTGGTAAATGATCATACATTGCCTATGACAACTTTTTCATACGCATCCCGTCTTGTCCTTGAAAGCAGACAAATGAGAGCTGCATTGTAAACTGACTGTAAGTGGCAGTTAATATGTCCGTGCTCCCGGGATGTATGACACTTAAGCGTGCACACAACGTGCAATTGGAATTGAAAAGTGGCCTGCTTGATAATGCATGGCAAGCAAGCAGTACTCTAGTTCCATACGGTTAAGGCTGTAGCAGACAGTAAGCTGCGGTTAATATTGTGAGGCTAGTTGCCAACTGTGCGAGTCCTTTCTCTGCAGGCGAGAGGCGACCGACCATGCAAGACAGAGACAGGCTTCCGTACACGATGGCCTGCATCCTGGAAGCCCTGCGACTGCACCCACCCGCACTTCTCGGATTGCCTCGCAGAGTGCAGCACGACGAATGGCTAGGCAAGTCTCAAAGGATACATTCTGAAAAGTAAATGCCAACAAATTTATATTGTGTTAGCGTTCGGGCTGAACATTCGAACGCTAACATTTTAGCAGTACCTTTTAAGAGTGGAGCAGTTCTAGGGCTTGGCCGACTACAGATGAGTATCCGCGGTAGTCACGCTGTGGTTCCCATATACACACATACATGGCGCAACTGCTTCGGTCGAGGACGAAGCGTTAGCCGTACACAGAAACGGGGCAGCATGGCTCGAGCGTGAATAGGGCCTAAAGTCACTGTAGCAGGAGCAGGAGAGGTAGGGGCTGTCACACGTCCTCTCCCGTACATCTCCACTCTACAAATAATGTAAACACAAACACCCACACAAAATCGCAAACATAACAGAAAATCACAAGGGAAACACAGGAGAACCGCATTTCCACTGTTTCTGCAGATTTCACAATGGGTGAAACTGGGGCACGTTTTTTTTTTTCTGCACGTCGAATTAATCAAATGAGGTCGCTCTCCACGAATAAATCTTCTATTGAACTGTCAAAGGACAATTCTGTCGCAGAGTATATAAAGTGACACCACTGACAGGAGATCTTGCTTTGTGCACGCAGGCGGCGTGCTAATACCCAAGAATGCTATCCTCATCTACAACATATTTAAAGCTGGCCGTGACCCGAGCCTGTGGGAAGACCCATGCTCTTTCAAGCCCGAAAGATTCCTGGACGACGAGACGGGTGTGCTGTCCACCAAGGACAAGCCCTCGCTGCTGACCTTCGGCCTGGGCGCCCGAAGCTGCGTCGCGGAAAAGCTCGTGCCGACCGTTCTTTTTTACGTTCTCGTCAGGCTGATGCAACGCACGACTTGGACCCTGCCACCTGACGAGATTTACGACCCCACAGAAACCGACGGCACAACATTGTTGCTGGCACCGGCAGATCGGCGCGTAGAGGTCACCAAAAGGAACACGTGAAGTTACCGGCCTTGCAGAAGCGTATCATGTGTACTGCTACGGGAAAATGAAACCTGAATGACATGTTGATGCACCACTTTAATATTTATGAAAGTAGAACGTACAGCCACGTGCTGCTCGGTGGGGCGGTGAAGTGAAAAGAAAAAAAAAAGCCGGCGGATCCCACGCATTGTGGGAATCGATGTAATGCGAAGCAGCCAGCAAAGAGCTGCATACATCGTCTTGTATGTCATTGAGGAAAATGCGTGTCATGGTTTTCATGTTAACTCCTATTATTTATGTTCGTCACACAGTAACGTCGCGCAATACCAACTTCGGGGTCAATCAAGCTAGAGAAACGGCCGCCAGCGCCCCATGAGCGTGGCACGCAAGTCATGCTGTACGTGACATGCGTGTCATGATTTTCATGTTAACTCGTGTTATTTATGATCGTTACATAGTCACGTCACAAGATACCAATTTTGGTGTATATAAATCTAGCGAAACCGCCGCCAGCGCCCCATGAGCGTGGCACGTAAGTCATGCTGTACATGGCATGCGTGTCATTATTTTCATGTTAACTCGTGTTATTATGTTCGTCACATAGTCACGTCGCGCAATACCAATTTCGGGGTAGATCAAGCTAGCGAAACGGCCGCCAGCGCCCCATGAGCGTGGCACGTAACTCATGCTGTACGTGACATGCGTGTCATGATTTTCATGTTAACTCGTGTTTTTATGTTCGTTACACAGTAACGTCACAAGATACCAATTTTGGTGTATATAAATCTAGCGAAACCGCCGCCAGCGCCCCATGAGCGTGGCACGTAAGTCATGCTGTACATGGCATGCGTGTCATTATTTTCATGTTAACTCGTGTTATTATGTTCGTCACATAGTCACGTCGCGCAATACCAATTTCGGGGTCGAGCAAGCTAGCGAAATGGCCGCCAGCGCTCCATGAGCGTGGCTCGTAAGTCATGCTGTACATGACATGCGTGTCATGATTTTCATGTTAACTCGTGTTATTTATGTTCGTTACACAGTAACGTCGCGCAATACCAATTTCGGGGTAGATCAAGCTAGCGAAGCCGCCGCCAGCGCCCCATGAGCGTGGCACGTAAGTCATGCTGTGCATGACATGCGAGTCATGATTGTCATGTTAACTCGTGTTTTTATGTTCGTCACACAGTCACGTCACAAGATACCAATTTTGGTGTATATAAATCTAGCGAAACCGCCGCCAGCGCCCCATGAGCGTGGCACGTAAGTCATGCTGTACATGACATGCGTGTCATGATTTTCATGTTAACTCGTGTTATTTGTGTTCGTTACACAGTCACGTCACGCAATACCAATTTCGGGGTAGGTCAAGCTAGCGAAACCGCCGCCAGCGCCCCATGAGCGTGGCACGTAAGTCATGCTGTACATGACATGCGTGTCATGATTTTCATGTTAACTCGTGTTTTTATGTTCGTCACACACTCACGTCGCGCAATACCAATTTCGGCGTAGATCAAGCTAGCGAAACTGCCGCCAGCGCTCCATGAGCGTGGCACGTAAGTCATGCTGTACATGACATGCGTGTCATGATTTTCATGTTAACTCGTGTTATTTATGTTCATTACACAGTCACGTCACAAGATACCAATTTTGGTGTATATCAAGCTAGCGAAACTGCCGCCAGCGCTCCATGAGCGTGGCACGTAAGTCATGCTGTACATGACATGCGTGTCATGATTTTCATGTTAACTCGAGTTTTTATGTTCGTCATACAGTCACGTCGCAAGATACCAATTTTGGTGTATATCAAACTAGCGAAACGGCCGCCAGCGCACCATGAGCGTACCATGTAAATCATGCTGTACATGACATGCGTGTCATGATTTTCATGTTAACTCGTGTTATTTATGTTCATTACACAGTCACGTCGCAAGATACCAATTTTGGTGTATATCAAACTAGCGAAACGGCCGCCAGCGCACCATGAGCGTACCATGTAAATCATGCTGTACATGACATGCGTGTCATGATTTTCATGTTATGACTTGTCATTTATGTTGGTCATACAGTCATGTTACACCATACCAATTCTGGTGCACATTCCATGAACCAAGCGACCAGGAGAGCACAAAGTCGTAGGCGGCTAGATAGATAGATAGATAGATAGATAGATAGATAGATAGATAGATAGATAGATAGATAGATAGATAGATAGATAGATAGATAGATAGATAGATAGATAGATAGATAGATAGATAGATAGATAGATACGCTCAAAGTCGCAGAAGTTCGCTAAGAAATGCTTCGCATTTAAAAGGACAGAAGAACAGTATTCCGTCTTCTGCTTATCTATCTATCGTACTTACCGTAGCCTCGGAAGCAATTGTAGTCAAGAGTGAACATGAGAGGCTGCGTTCATGTCCCATCAAATTCTTCATTTCGTCTGCGCTGGCATGCAGCTTTTAACAACAAGCAAATAAGGAAACGCGAAAGAATGGGTGCTCACAGTAAAGGAAAGCTAGCTACCATCTTCAAGGCAGCCGTACATTTTCCCTTCGGAATGGCTTCCCTGCCTGCCAGAACATTGTGTTTAGCCGTCATAGAAACCGATAGTCCCCTGGGCCTTTACTTCCCGTTAGCCTGACGCTTTCTAATACCTCTCTTTTTCCACTTCTTTAACAGCCATCTCCGATTCTCCGTTGGCGTTGAGCCTTGCTCCCGCAAGGGCTGCAGTAGCTAGTGTCGTATTGTGCTCCGCTTCCAAGCTACATTCTGTATAGAAGGAAGGGCACCGCTTCATCCTTTTATTTTCACCATTCGCCGTAGCGCTGCTCGACGCGTTAACAACGAAGGACCTCACATGTACCCTTTGTTAAAGATGACGATTGTACTTGATTGAAGCGTCGACTTTTTTTTTTATATACGTCATCTTTCCTCACAGACAAAAAAGTCGCAGTTTCGTCGCACAGGTGACGCAAGGATTGAGATAGCAAGAAATTGGAATGTTATATGGACTAAGGCTAGTAGCTAACTCCTTCAGCCTCCCATCTTGCGGACCTCAACAAAACGAGGGCGTAAGGAAACGTGGCCGCTGCAGCGAGCGAAGTGACCTTCGTGTTGTATTTCTCTTGAACGCAAGCTTAGCGGTCAGATGACTGCATGCACAAAAGCATGAGCCGTCTGCCGATCCCTGTCTAGATAGCGCACACAGGCACAGAGAAGGTAAGGACAAGAAGAAGCGCTGTTTTTGGAAAAAACAAAAATATATACAAAGAAAGAGTCGGCAGAGCGCATGCGCGAAAGATATGCAGACCCTTGAACTCAACACCACCTTCAAGACACCCATGGCACGACCTAGATGCGATATTTCTTTATCATGCAGAGTCCCCGTAGCCTAACACATACTTGCGATAGTTTGCAGATGTGTGAAGCTTCAAGTTCACGCGCCATTTCGCTCGTGTGTTTGAACGAAGTAGAAGGGGAGCCCAAAACTGGAGTACAACCACACTGCCGTCAATGCCATGGTAAGTGAGAAGCGCTTGTTCTTGTACCTTGATGTGTGCCTGCGTCCCGGTTTTCGCCCTGTTTTGACGATGTATTCGTGCGTCCTTTTTGTTTGTTTCTGATCGCACAATAAGCCCTTCTCCTCTATACCTATACCATTCCGTTCTTTCATGCCGTACTTGTAAAGCCAAGGCAGCGAACGTGACGGCTTTTGGTGGTGTTGTGGCGTTGTCACGGCCCCCTCTCACTGCAACGAAATATTGCCACAACGGGATGCCGTGCTTCACCGCAATGAACAAGTGGGGTTAGGACAAAAATTTCTGTCACATTTGCTACAGAAAGGGCTGTTTTTCGGTTGGCGGTTCTGTTTGTGAATACGCTAACGTCGGTGTATTTTGTGGCGCCTGCTCCCACGAGAAGTGGCAGTACGACACCTTCGTGCGTGGACGGGGGCCTTAGTTCAAATAATTACTTAATGCGGGCGATAACATGCGCTACAGCATTTAGAGCTGTGCTTTTCAACAGCTCATTACGGAGACCTTCTGGGCAAAACGATGCGCGGGGATCCTATTTGGTTTGTTAGGCTGTGCTCAAAGTGTCCATTGCAGATACGCGCATTCTCTGATTGGCGTCAATTTCAACCGAACCGACCTATTAGATTGCTAAGATTTGAGCGCTAGGCGAGAGTTTAGTTCCAGGCTCGTCCCCATTGCTTCTTTAAATGAAAGTGTTAATTACCCACTGTATTTTACCCACTAGCGATTAGAATCAGCGGATATTGCGCAACTTTTGATGTTTTTAAGCGTGGTTTTTGCGTTTGCTAAACAATGGTCCGTCAGCCTTCCTTATTGCTTTCTAGAGACATTAACTAAAATTGTTTGCCGAAACACCGGAAATGACGGGGAAAAATATTACCGACTCTGTTTTTCTTCTAGACATCCTACAATTATTGCGAGATGATCAATATTCAGACACTTGTTCTTTCTCAATGGAAATATTTCTTTTTTCTTATTTTTGTGTCTCACTACCCTGTGCAAAACTGTACACTGCAGTTGAAATTGCAATGCACATTGAAAAATCGCTCCAGCGAGCGGCTACCTCTCAGTGGATAAGCATGTCTTTGTGTTTGTGTTGCTTACGTCTAACACAGCCTTGCTCTGATGCGTATGTCTTGTAATTGAATCTGCCTTGAGCACTCGTCTCTCACAAATAATGTTGGAGTACAGCTCTATTTCTACAGAAGGTGCGGGCCAAACTGTAAACACGATGTTGCGAAACATCTAATGGAATTTTGTGTCAGTGCGCCTGTGTACGTTTGTGTGCGCGGCCATGTTGTTGACGGGCGCTCGTATACGTACGGTCCACGTGAGCCTTTGATCCATTCGTCATTCACGCCACCGATGCGGGCGCTGCCGACGACGGCAAAGTGGTGTACGAAGATTGGCGATCACAGGCCGAATTCGGTAAGTTGTTGTTCATAAGAGTTTTTGTCGTTCGCCGACCACCCGCGCTGGTACTACGTCCAGCATCGGGATTGGCTAGAATTGAACTCACGGAAAATTCCAGTGTAAGAGCTATCTGTGAGTACCGGTCCAGAATTTAGGCGCCGCACGTCAAACCTTGACTGTTACCTCAAGGGAAGAGTTGGTGCGTTGTAAAATGCTTGTTGCATCTCCCCTGCACCTGTATATAGTCTAATGAGCATGGAGTGAATCCAAGGTCGTGGGTTCAAGACCGGTTGCGGCGACCTCATTTTAAAGATTGCGAAATGCAAGAACGCTAGTGAACTTAAACGTGGGTTCCCGTTCAAGAAGGCCAGGGGGTAAAAATTAATCTGAAAGCTCTTAAGCCACGGGATGCCTCACAACCATACTGCGGTTTGGACACAAAATAATGCCAGGGGACGCGCGTTTACACACACCCAGTGTTACAATAGGAATGGTTACAAGAGAAATTTAATAGTGGACGTATCATTAGCCACGGGCACGCTGGAATGCTTAAGATTTGTTCGTATTCTGCAACAGCCGTAAAATACGAACCACTTCTCAACGACAGCTCGTGCATCTCAAAGAGTTATAATAGCTGGCGTAGAGGGACAAATGTGCCGCGAAACTTTGTTGCAGAAGTATATATAAGTACGGACTTTTAACACTGGCATCTTTTTGCGAGAAAGCCCGACGACAGATTACCGACGTGAACACGGGCGAAGAGAGACGGAGAAAGATACTGAAGTGGAGAGCAAGCACACAAACGGGCCACGTCTGGGTGCGCACGTAATACGCAGATTATCACTATGTTGCCATTTTCACTGCAAGGGAGAATTCATTAACAGTCACGACAATCCAAGCATGACCTTGAAACATTTCAGAGGTCCCAGCGGCGCATTGTGACTGTATGGTAATCTGTGTTCAGTTAAAAATTGGTCAAAGTAGCGAGAATGACTTTAAAAAGTGCCTCGCGGCTCTTACAATTGTAGTTTTTACCGCAAGAGATACACAAAAGGAGCCCAAGGACGGCGCGATGGCCAAGTCAGCGAGGCGTGTCGTGGTCTTCACATTTATTGATTGCAAAGGCGAAGACCTGATCCGCGCGACCGAGAGCGCATAGTAATAATAACTGTTGGGATTTCATGTCTCAAAACCACGATATGATTGAGGGACGCCGTAGTGGAGGGCTCCGGAAAATTTGGTTATCCGGTGTTCTTTAACGTGTACCCCAGTCTAAGCACACGGTCCCCGAGAATTTCGCCTCCCTCGAAGTGCGGCCGCCGCGTCCGGAATTCGATTCCACGAGCTTAGGTTCAGCAGTCAATCGCCATAGCCACTAGACCACCGCGGCGGGTTAACAGAGAACGGAAGTGGGGGTCCTTCGTGAATCGCACCATATGTGAAGACATGACACTGATTGTTATGGCGGTGAAGAAGATGACGCTAAAGATGATACTGCCATGACGAATGTTAAGAGAACACGTATTGATGACGACACTGCAAGAGTAACATAACCGAAGGGATCCATTTACTGAGGACACATCAACAACAGCAATAGAAAGCCATAGAATCGTTATCATTATTGTAATTATTGTCATCACATTATGTGGCTTTGTGTGCGACTCTAAGACACGGTCTGTGTGAGATTGCTGCGTGCCATTTTCACTGAACGTGTGCTACAGTGCCCACACAGCTGTCGACGTGTAGTACATACAGATGCTTAGGTCTGTTTGCACAGACGCGTGCCATGGGAAATTGGCCATGCCCAGTTCCCCTTTCTGACCCCGTATCAATCTTTTCTGCCGTCCACCACCTTTCTTTCTTTCTTTCTTTCCTTCTTTCTTTCTTTCTTTCTTTCTTTCTTTCTTTCTTTCTTTCTTTCTTTTCTTTCTTTCTTTTTCTTTCTTTCTTTCCTTTTCTTTTCTCTTTCTTTTCTTTCTCTTCTTTTTTTCTTTCTTTCTTTCTTTCTTTTTCGTTCTTTCGCTTCTTTTCTTTCTTTCTTTTGTCTTTCTCTCTTTCTTTGTCTTTTCCTTTTTCCTTTTCTTTTTCTTGTTTTTTCTTTTCTTTCATCTTTCCTCCTGTCCCTTCTTTTCTTTCTCTTCTTGG
>NC_051178.1:151762404-151853939 GCF_013339695.2 Rhipicephalus sanguineus | reverse complement strand
AAGGGTAGAAGAATCTTGAATGACGCCCTTGGCCAGCATGTCATCACCCTGGTCACGATAACCTTACGGCTCCGACGCGGACACGCGGTAAAGGCTTTCTGCCTTAATTGGATCGCTAACCCCGGTGTCGATCCTGTGACGAGCCCGTTGTTGGGAATGCGCACTTCCTTAGCTTCCTGGCTGAAATCAAACAGCGACGCATGCTTCCTGAGGACAACTGACCCGACTTGACGCTTTCCGGAGGTCAGTGACTTGTTAACCATATTCAGGAAAAGTGATGAGTTTGAGGAACACCAGGGCTAATATCAGTTGCTCGGCTTCTTCGTGCGATGTGTCATTATTTAAAGCTGCTATAATCGATGCTGGTATCCATTTCAAACGATGCAAGCCTCTATACCCTTGGGTAGCACAACAGACTCGTCAGATCATTTGGGTACACCCAAGTTTTGTTTGTTGTTCCGCGGGCCAAAGAGATGACGCATCTAGGTATGACGCACTTTTCCTCGTTATGATCGAAGATACCGGTTCGGCAATAGCAGCAAGTGCATCAATGTCAACACTATCAGCAGCTACTCGAACTCTGGATACGGAATGTGCCGGGAGGACGACATCTTCAAGGACGGCGAGGTTGCGCGAACAGGTAGAAGGTCGGTCGGCAAGAGGGGGCAGGAAAAGCTCGCCGGTCCCACAGTCAAGCGTGGCACCGCACTGCTGTAAGAAGTCGAGGCCAAGAATACATCATGTGTAGACTGAGCAGAACTGCAAATTCGGCTTGATATAACTTGTCGGAGAATAAACGTTCACTGTGCACACACCAAGGGGTCGGAGCAATTGTCCACTTACAGCACGAAATGTGTTAGCGTTGTCCCAGTGAAACATTACTTTACGACCGAGTTTGGTTTTGAAATCCGACTGATACAGATACACTCGCTCCCGTATCTACTAAGGTGACGTAGCAACATGTCCACTAAAACACTAATCTTGTTGTGATGCATGGTGACTGGCGGAGGCATAGGGAAGAATGTGGCTGAAGATGACCGGCGACCTCACCTCCATCGGTCGCGCCGCCTAGTTTCCCGGCGGTGGGGACGTGAGACGTCGTAGAGGAGATGGAGACCTGTGTTGCCGTCCAGGCGGTGGCGTCAAGCTCCGCACGGAAGCTGGCGAGTCGCTGCGGTAATTCAGCCGATAGGGCGTCCTGCTATCAGGGCCGGGAGGCCAGTTGGCTCTGTCACCAGGGTGATTGTTGCGGCGATAGAAAGTGCGTGGTCGCTCAGTTGATGGGGCTGACATGCGACGTCGCTGGGGACAAAATCGGGCGACGTGGCCGCGGACGCCACATTGGAAGCAAATGGGGCGCTCACGAGACATGCTGAAATTGCCAGCGGGAGGATACATGGCGCGGCCGTCCCCACGTTTGAGAAACTGCAGATTGGCCGCGTACGAAGCCGTCGTGGCCCTCGTAACCGAGATGGGCGTTCACTGCAGGCTTGGTACCATTGGACGCGGTGCGAAGTTGTATGCATCAACGGAAGCAGCGTTGATGGACGTCACACTCGGATCGCACGAAGGAAGAGGCTCCCGAGCCCGAGGAGATGGAACAGACGCCGCTTCACGTCGGTCGAGCTCTTCCCGCACCACTTGGCGGATAATTGACGCGATGTCAGACGGGGCTGGAGCGACGTCAACGCTGGCGACAGTCGTTACGTTGGCCAAGCGGCCGAACTTCGGTGTGATGCGCCGAGCTCTCAATACTTCAAATGTGCGGCATGAAGGATGACGTCCTCACGGACTCTAGATTCTCCTTCGCGATGAGGTAGTGATAGACGTCCTCTGCAATTCCTTCAGAAGGTGACCCACTTTGGTCCTCTTCGGTCATCCGAGGGTCTAGGACCTTGCACAACTTGAGCACTTCCTCAATGTACGTGTGCAGGTTTCCCCAGGACCTGAGCGCGTTGCATCAGCGTTTGCTCGGCACGCTTCTTTTTGGCCGCTGGATCTCCGAAGCACTTCCTAATCTCGTCGACGAACTTCGGCCACGTTGTCAAGCTCTCCTCGTGGTTTTCATACACACAGACGCGGTTCCCTTAAGGAAGAGGCCGACGTTGGTAAGCTGACCGGTGGCATTCCAACCATTGAACCGACTTGCCCGGTGGTAGAAGCTCAGCAAGCGTCCACATCCTCACCGGCTTTTCCTGCGAAGGTTCTGGCTCGATGTAGGGTGCCATGGGGACCTGAGGGCGGCCGGTGTCGGGAGACCGGAAGCGGGTGCCAGATGCTCGTTGTCCGTTTCGGAATCCATCTCTGGCGGCAGACCAGCAATTCGTCTACTTCGGCGAATCGCGACGTACTGCGTCTCTTCAGTCGGTGCGTCGTCGTTCGTAGGGAGCGCCGTTATCGTACCCAGCACCTCTCACCAAACTGTTATGATGAAAGATGTTTATTTGAAGATGGGCTGATGGCAAAAGGGGCTGAATGGCTGCCGCCTGGCACCGATACACTCGCAAGACCAGCGCTCTTCGTCCTCCTCTTCTTTTCGGTCCTGCCTGTCAGCATTAGCGTAGCAATATATATATATATATATATATATATATATATATATTATATATATATATATATATATATATATTATATATATATATAAGTATTATATAGATATATGTGTGTGTGTGTGTGTGTGTGTGTATGTGTATATAGAGATATATTATATATTATATATATATATAATATATATATAGATTATATTATAATATATATATATATATATATATATCTATATATATTTACTCACGAATAACTATCGAAGACCATCTGTCACACTTCAAAATTCTCTTTCTCACCTTTCTCACAATTAAACCATGAAATTACATCTCTAAAATTCATGAAGAGAAGGTAACCCACACTACAATCAACCACAGAATATGTAGCGCCGCACCATTCTTTCACACTTTCAACCACTAGATATCAGTAATGTAATAAAAAAAAAAGAAAAACAAGAATTCAAGAATAATTCAACTTAGATATATTCTCCGCATCTACTACTGACACGTAATCAAGTCACATTCTACCGTGGTGGGGGGTGGGGGGTCAGTAATCAAAATTTCATTATTTTACAGAGCACTTAATCAGTAGAAGTTAAACCAAAAATCAACAGCCTGCCCCCAAGGAAACAAGACAAGGAAGATTCCACGAAGACAAGACTGAAGAGCTACCACTTTCAAGATTCAGCACCGAAGATTAAACTCTGACACATGTTAGCAGCAAGAAATCAATGTAACATGAACAGTAGTTTTTTTTTTTTGTCCGCTACTCTGGGTTGGGGTCCCGTTCTCCTTCCCCTCCAAAATTTAACTTGGCTCTGCCCTGTTCATTTTTCTTTTCTCATTGGCATTGCCTGCTATATTATTATTGTGCAGGCCGAGGTTTTATTCTTTTTTTTTGTTTCTTTCTTTTTCATACCTCACAATAAAGAAAGACACGTGTGGCACACCACGGCCCGTGGTGTACGGGTATGCGCCACAGGTGAGTGCCAGTTTATATCTACCCAGGAACGACGACGACAGACACTGGTAATTAAATGAGAGAGCGTTAAGAACGACCGCCATCGGCAGCGTTTACCCGACGAATGGAAAGAATAAGCATTAGGATCCCAGCAGGAATCGAACCCAAGCATTCTACGTGGCAATCGGCATTCCATCACAGAGCCACGCCAGGTCTATAAACTGGTTTGGAAAAGCAGCATATGTAGGCGCAAGGCCGGTGCAACGTCAATTGTGTTTGTGGTGCTGGCTATCCAATTTTACAAGAGAGCAATAAACACTACATATGTACTCCTACGATACAGGCGTCATATCAGATAAACGTCTGTGGATCCAGTGTTGGCTCTGCCTTTATAGCCGTCTAATAAACATTACATTTGTGTTCCTATGATTCAGAAAGCTATATTGAAGCATTGCTCGTCCCCGGCGGAATACATTAACGAAAGTTACGTATGATATTCACGTGATTGTACCATAATGTGCACTTAGTTTCGATAATACTGACGTATGTACTCTAATGTGAGGGCTAACCGTTACACCTCACCATAAGTTACCCTTTAAATGCCAGTGTTGTCTACGTGCCTGGTAAGCCTACGATGTGCACATAGCTACTACACTTAGAAAAACACGTCAATCCACCTCGTAAGCTTGGCTCAAAGACATAAAGTACGGCATAGAAGTACTCGCTGACTGCTTCGCATGAAACCGATTCCCACAGCGCGTGGGATCCGTCCAATTTTTTTGATGTTGTTGTTGCTTCGCTGTGTAAGGAGGAGCGCCGACTGCTCTTTGACAAAGCATGTTGGGGAGTTGCCGGCATGTGTTCCCACACACTTGTCGCTACTACATGCTCGTACACGTACCCATACTTTGCATACAAAACAAATTTATTACAATAAATGCACACACCTCGACAACGCGTCCAACATCGCAGTTCAAAACAGCCCACCGATAGCTTTAAAAAAATGATCAGTAAAAGCGAAATCATGCTCATGGTCATGACATCGATGGCGTCCATGGTTATGGTGGCGAGAAATCTTCAGGCAAGCCTTAAAATACTCTCCCATTGACTTCGGTCTTCAGCAATAGATGATTTATGCCGAAATTTTACAAACTTCCGATGTTTAATTCTGGTTACGTTTCGTTGACACATTAGCACACGTGACAAGTGTCACCGGTGTCACACTTCGATGAGAAACAAACATTGAATAAACGAAAACGCACGTCACGGCGCAAGGATAGCGTTAAAACGCGAGGTGGATGGGGTGTATAAACATACTGATAACATGACGGGGGGGGGGGGGGGGGGGGGAGGCTTGTGGCGAAAGTTGTACTGATGCTATGGTGTGCCCCACTAACCACTCAACTTTACCAGTGCGACGTTTTTCAGAGGAATGTTAACATACCAGGCGTCATGTATTGGAAAATCTATGCCAGCATGTCTGAGGGCAGGGGCTGAACGCTAAGGGTAAGGTGGCACGCAGGCCCCTATTTAAGTGCTAGTGATAACGCACCGGCGATACTTCGATAACTAGCAAGTACCGAATATGCGTGCATCTCTTCGGAAAAGGAGGAAAAAAACTAGACGTGCATGCGTTAGTGTTGTAATCTGCTGGGGTGTGCTATTGCCTTCTACGCGCATTTCAGAACATATCTCGAGTCAGAGGCAGTCAGCTACACACGTTTTCTCATTCAACGCAGGTGATTGCACTTTCTTCTTGTATGTTGTTGGCACCACTCACTCAAAATTGCTTTTCTCGCAGCTCAACAAAACAAAGGAACAAATTACTAGAACGCGACAAACATTAGCTAGCAGTGTCTGACGGTTCTCCAGAACGTTTGCGATTTGGCATGCAGGTTCTTTCAGTATTACTTTCAACAGAAAGATGAAGAAGGCATTTCTCGCTTTCAAAGAAGGAAGGGCTCGTTTAACCACCGTTGGTTTAAGCGAAAATCCATGTACACAAGAAGCTTCTAGTGATGCGATGAACTTGAGGCTGTATACCACATCGAGTAGGTGGCTCTCGGGTGTAGCATTTCCCGGCAAGATTGCAAAGATAGATCTGCCTAGTGCTGATGATGATGTCCCTTCACTCGGATGGCCTGCATGCCGCAAACAACATTTTTCTTCCGCTTCCTCTTGTTCAGTGAATCTTTTATTGATACCATTCAATTTTCATTTTGAAACAAACAGCAATGAACCGAAAGCACAATGTTTACAACACATTTTTTGTTTATGTACTAACTCGGTTGAAAAGTGAAATCTCCAGGGCATTGCAGAACGACCGAATGCATCAGAGAATGACGAGGCTAGCTCGGGCGCTCGCTTTGCCGTGATGCGACGAGGTGTAGATGGCGCGGCTTAAGATTTATGCTCTTCATTTTGACGTGCTGTTGTGCGGATGTACTACGTAGTACGCCAAAAAGCGCGTCGATAAGCGTGGCGTGCTCCGACAATGGAACCACGTGGCGAGAAGACGACGCTGCCTTGCCGCCGTTTCAGGAAGCGCGCGTTTTTTTTTTTTTTTTTTCGGCTTGTCGTGCTGTGTAAGACCACTGGCTGTTCAGTTGTCGCTCTGCTTTTGGGGACCCAGTGAAGTGAGATGAAGGAGTTGAATACTATGACATAATTTGAATGCTAAAAACTGGAATGCCAGGAAATGAAATGCTAGAGCTTGCTTATCATTATTTAGATTTGAAAAAACATGGGAAGCTAGGATTCGCCAGAACCGGCTGTGCCGAAAATTATCAAAATTACGCACATCCGACTAGTAACGAAAATTGAAAGAAAAAAAAGAAAGAATGAATCGGAAGCATTACGCGCACGTATGAACACAGACGTACAAACAATGCATCTGGGCAGAGGCCGAGAGATATAGGTCGGTCACTCATAGCACCGCGGATAAAATCTACAGCAAGTATTTTTCACGCATCGAAAGAAGTGATGACCATGAGATCTGTTCGTTGCAAAAGAAGCACACTGTAACGAAGACAAAAAAATAATTAGTTGTTATAAAGAAATAGTCGGACTTGTATCCAAGCAAGCTACCTTGCTGAAGTGTCTTGGGTGACAACAAGCGTGCTAAAAGAAAAAAACAACAGTTTATTTGTGCGACTTTTTAGAGTAATGTCTCAATGTGGAGTGAAGACCCCTAGTTTATTTGCAGCAGTTGGATTAACGCTTTCATCGGCCCTGTAATGAAGCCGCAACCTCCGTTATGACTTATACTTCGCAGTAGTATTTTCTAGCCTTTGCTTCGAGAAATCTTCGACACTGTTGTACGCCACTCGGACGCATATAAATCGCAACGTTCCTTTCCCATTTGTGTCATATTTCAGCGATGATGACGATGACGATGACCCTATAATATGTTTTTATCTGTTTGTTTATTTATATATAAAAACATGGTAAGGTAGGCTACCTTAGAGCCGGCTATTTATCTTCATGATATTACTCTTGCAAAATAAGGATAAAGGAATAAAAAAGAAAATTAATCCCGAACACCGCGTACACATATGATCTCCGGCGTATACCGAATACGACCAAGGGCAGAATCCAATACATACGGGGCGGTCCCACAGATTACCGCGGATATAGTCCGTACAGATAGATTTCATGTATTTGCATAAAACATGACTATAAGATATGTTCATTAATATCACCATATGATAAAGAGAAGCAATAATGTAAATTAGAAAGAGCTAATTAAATTTGGGTTCATAATAAATCACGAAGAGCGCTCACTGCATTGTCGTCGTCATCATTGCTGTTGTTGTTGTTGCACTGTAGTACGGAGAGTCGCTGTCGATTCCACGAATACACGAACGCGAGTGATTTATGTTTGTAAAGGGCTCTTTATATTTGCCGAGACGTTTCTCTTATAGCCTGAACAATGACAGCTAGCTATCCCTCTTTCTTTGACTCCTCTTTCTTTCACCTTCCGCTTTGGCTGGTATTCATTCACGCTGCACTGTTCTGGCAGTCCGCGTGATGCGTCATAAAAAAAGAAAGCTCTCCTTTGGAAACCTTTGCTTCTAAACAATGTTCGTGTTTACGTTTCTTGATATCCCGTAGATCGGTTCACTTGGCAATCAGTCCGTGGAATTCTCGAGCCTCTATACACCAGCACGATAGTTCGAAAAAATCCAGTATTGCGCCTACTGACATCCCCCACGTCTTTCCTGCCAAGAACTTGAATAACTGGGAAATCGCTGTCAGGCGCTGCTTCAGGTAGGCCACGTGCGGGCTCCAACAGAGGTCCTTGCCAATGATTACGCCAAGAAACCTGTGAGTTCTGGCATAAGGAATGGGCCGCCCGTTGATTGAGATGACATAAGGTTTCATTAGTTTCCGAGTGAATGCCACCAGTGCGCATTTTTCTGGTGATATGCTGAGCGCTCTTTCTCGGTTTTCTTAGATATAGCCTGCCCGTACTGAACAACACTTGTAAGACTAACATTCATGTTCTGCAGGCAGTACAAGCTCAAGCACTCAGAGCATGCCTTGGTTTGCCCAGATGTACGTCAACAGAGGCAACTACTGCGATTGCTCGTGACCATCCAATGCAAACTCACATTACGGTGGACGTCCTGAGAGCGCACGTCAGACATTTTGCACGTGCTCCCTGTCATCACCTTGCAACACTGCCTTCAGAGAGGCGCCAAGCATCATTCTCTAAAACTATCGTCAAATACAACGACAAACTTCCCTCAGGCTTTACCACTGCATATAAACCCCCGATGCCCCCTTGGTGTTTTATTCGACCCACAGTTCAACTCAGTGTACCAAGCATCCGGAAAAAATCTGAGCTGTCGTCACCTGTGCTGAAACAACTGTCTCTGCTTCGTTTGCACGAGAAGTATGCGGGCAGTGTACATATGTATACAGATGGTTCCACAAACATCCAGTGTTCGTCCGGTGCGGTGGTTGTCCCAGCAAGAGCTATTACCATCAGCTTTTAGGACTGACCACTCCACGACGTCGACTGCTGCGGAACTAGCTGCTCTGCGCGCTGCACTTTGTTTGGTCAATCGGAACCACCTCAACATTGGTCTATCTTCAGTGACTCAAAGGTAGCCCTACAATCTGTGCTATCTGCTCTGCGTCCCGGGTCATACGAACGGCTTGTACTTGAAATTCGATGTATTCTCCATACTTCACATGAGAAAGGGCACCACGTGACGTTTCAGTACCTGCCAAGTCACTGCGGCGTCATAGGGAACAAACAGGCCGATAATGCCACTCGGGCAGCGCATGAAACCACACAGGAAGATACCATCCCACTTTCAAGGTCTGACGCTGCCAGCAGTCTTCGAGGGCTTGCACAGGAGATCACGCTCGCTCTATATGGTGCCCACCAAGCAGCCAAACCAACCGGACCAGTCGTCAACGCCACCTGTCCTCTTTGATGCATCTCTGTATGCCAACTGGACTCTGCCGAAGAGAGGCCACACTGCTTTATCGCTTATGGCTAGGGGTGGCATTTACAAAATCCTATTCCTTTCGGATTGGAATGGCCGACAACACTCTTTGCGGTTGGTGCCTGTCGTTGCGAGGAGACACTACACCACGTCCTGTGCGACTGTCCAGTATATAATGTTCAGAGACAGTCACTGGCGCCCGTTCTAGCGCACCTTGACAGTAGACAAATGTTTGTTGAAACAATTCTTGCATGTCGTCAACAGAAGACATCGCAGCTGAAGGCGACGAAGGTACCGCTGAGGTTTTTAAGAGAGACGAACTTGGACAAGCCGCTGTGACAGAAATGTCGCGTACCACGCAAGAGTGACCGACTGAATCTGTGTGTGCTGTGTCATGTGCCATCTTTTTATCTTTCTCTCTCTCTTTTCTCTCCATCTTTAAATCTCTCCCACCCTGTTTCCATGCGTAGGGTAGCAAACTGGGTTTCCTAAACTGGTTAACTTCCCTGCCTTTCCTTCTCTACTATTTCTTCTCTCTCTCGAAAAAAAAATGAAGCTTTATCGCTTCATATTTTTGCAAGGTCAACAATCCGTACTCATACATCTATAGGTAGCTGCTATATAGTTCTTTCTGAAAAGTGGATTTAATTCTAAGCGCACAATATGAACCTATAACTACTCTTTTATACGACTGTACGTAAACAAGGCGACTCGTTTAGTTGTATCAATACAACACCGTAGCCTTGTATAGCCTCTAGCGCGGAAGAGGAAATGAATGGTGCAGCAACCGCTAACGACTAATCAGGTCAGACACGTTAAACTTTCGCGACAGATTTCCTTTAGCACAATCTCGTCTATATGCAACGAATGTGGACTATTGAGGTGCACCGCACTTCTCGCTGGACACAGGTAAACATTTATGCTGGAAGCACTGGAAACATTGAAACAATGACGCGAATTCTTTAGCAGTTAGCGCTTGAACGTTAACTTCTAAAAAATTCTTTCCTCTACACTTGTAACTCATACACAGAAAACTCTGCATTTACCTTGGAGACGATATTTTCTTCACTGTCGCTAAAGATGAACTCGGCGGCGGTTATAGTTCTACCAGAATAACGGGTTCAACTCATCGAGGTTCGCAGATTTGTGAACCAAGTACACCATTACGGCACTCCGACGCGCACGTGCGCATGGAGATTACGGCAGAGGGTGTGATTAAACCGCTCGGGAACATTGCCTACAAATTACCCATAAGTGTGCCCCCTAGTTACCCGTTGTATGAACAATAGAACTCGTTAAGTTCGCCGAGGACGCCGCAAACGCCAGGCATCACGCGTACCATTAGCGTTCTATATGAGGGTTGAGTAATTACTCGCAAAGCACTTAATTAGCCTGCTTGCTAACCTCATCCCACTTACCAATGAGGACGCCACGAGAACTAGATACACACACACACACACACACACACCACACACACCACACACACACACACACACACACACACCACACACACAACCCACACACACACACACACACACACACACACACAACACACACACACACACCACACACACCACACACACACACACACACACACACACACACACGTTGTGTGTGTGTGTGGTGTTGTGTGTGTGTGTGTGTGTGTGTTTGTACCCTCCTCGGGTACAAATTGTTCCATAGCAGAGCAATGTTGTATGACAAACAAACCACTTGTAGAGGACGACGTCCCCGAAGTAGAAAGGACATTTGTTTTCGTGCTCCGCGCTAACCTGTAATACGATAGTACGACGGCGAGGAGCAGCGATGGAAGCGAACAGGAAAGCGACTGATATAGAAGGAAGCAAAGTAGTAGCTGAGGTGGTTAGTCACATTAGTTAATTACTACGTTGCATCAGCGAAAAGCTTTCAATTGCCGTGCAACGTGCACGTTGTGCCCCGCTCAACTGTAAGTGGCTTCCTTATTCTATATAATATGGCGCGCTCATAAATAGTCTCGTCTACAGCGGCGTTACAGGGCCATACGTTGTGACGTTTGGATTAGTTTTTAAAGGAAAGTTAGCGGGTATTACAGATTTTGACCTTCAACCGTTAAACGGTAGCGATTATGTGTCCCTATACTTGGGAAACGATCCCGAATACCCGCTCTTTAGTGTCTTTGCTGTGTACTTGTCAGGTTTCTTCGGTTTTTCTTGCACCTCGGAGCTTACGAGCAGCCGGAGACTCTTCGCGGCTTTGGTACACACACGGACTTAGAGACATCATTATAATGACCGGTAAACGCATTAAAGAAATATTTTTCGTAATCGATCGTTGTCTTTCTCGTGTTTAGAAACGCAAGTTACTTAACGAACCCCGGTTCTATTTTCTTATAGCGCTGATAGCTATTGCCGCTTGTTCGGTGTCACGGCTCTATTAAAAATGTGATGAAAATTAATTGAATGTATTATTTCTGCGGACCATCCCGTTTGTGCAGTACTGCAGAGATACTGTTCGCGATGGAAAAGAAACGCGAACAGTGCGGGTCTACATTCTCTGCCGTTTCACATTTCCTTTCAAGCGGTTGTACCTTGGATGGTAATAAAAAGCCACTATAGAGTCATCCATGATACAACAGAGAACCACTCTAGTACCTTTTTATGGCCTCCTAGGTCAGCGCTCGACGAAAACAGCGTCCCGCGCTATTCGCGTTTCTTTCCATCCCCCTTATACTTCACCGATAGGCGCTGCTTTATTACTCGCTTAGTGAGGCACGCTTACTGAACCGCGCTTACTGAGCCTCACCTTGTGATGGGAAGAGTTGTCGAAGCGATAACTAAAACAATAATAGTAATGAACTTCCAGGAATACATTAGGGAAAAGAGGGAGGGAAGAGACCGAAACTGGATTATATATATCAAAATTGAAACGGTTCTAATAAATATATGCTTCTTTTGCCAAAGTTCCTTTCTTGCACCTAAAAGACCTCCCCCCCCCCCCCCCAAAAAAAAAAGAAAAAAAACTCTAGTTGCTTAGTTCTTGTTAATTTCCCCTTCTACATATATTGCTTAATAGGAAAGTCTGCAGCAATGTTGGTAACGTCGTGGGCCCCAAAATCTGTCGAAAGGCTAACTTGTGTTCCGCGAGTGTTGGAAAGGGAGCGATACGTGGCGACGGAATAAGTGCTGAGAAACACAAGCATGCGTTAATCGAACGAATACGCACTAATGGCTGTTACCACGAGCGTTTGCTCCAGGTATAACATTCCTGCGAATACAGGACGCGGAATATCGAAGCGAGGACCATTCCACATAAACGCGACAGCGTAAGAGTTATGGCATGTACCTAATACGTCCATCTAATTTCCACGTATCCGACTTTCGCGCTGCTCAGAGTTGTAGTGGGACACGCTGAGCGGATAATCCACGTCGAGTTGTTAATGTTTCGAGTAAAAGTGAATGCTTTCAGTAAAGCATCGACCAGCTCTTCTGAAATATCACGGAGCTTTTACGCCTTTTGGCGCAGTGTTCAACGCTAACGGGCTATAGATAACGATCTAGCAGACAATGTAAATTAATGGCACAATAGCTGATCAAGGATAAGAAGGTTTAGGAAAAAAATCATCGCCCACGCACTGAGAACACATGGCTAACCAGCAAAACTGAAACGTGCGCCCCGGTGTTTATCACTGGGTTAATCCCGATGGTTCATTAAAGTCTTTTTCAATTATTGGTTACGTCTGTCCAGAAATCTTAATTGGTGTTCGCCGCCCACGTGTTCCATTCTGAATTTTTTCAGTGAACCAGCATTGGTTCACTAAAAAAACTGGTGGGATTGCCCCAATTTACGTTTCTTGCCAGATAACTTATTCATTTTTAGTAGACCAGTGCTGAGTGTTGGGGCTTGCCTAACTCTTGTGGCACATGCGCGCTAGGAGTTTTGACGTTCATAAGACGGATGAATTTTGGCTTCTCCTTGCAATATATAGCCTCGCAGCAAAAAAAAAAAAAAAAAAAAAACCTCCTAAAACCGGTGTTCATTGAAAGGAATAGTAACTTAGGAAGGACGCTTTTTTACCGCCACAACACTGATAAGTAGTTAATGTGGTAATTTACACTCAAAGCGTCGAACGCGAGAGTGAATCTGTTCGAGATCCACTGGTGTTGTAGTTAAGCATGGAAACTGTGCTCTGAACCCGACACCACCGATCCTGTTACATGCGTTGTTTAAAAGGCAGCAACACCGTGCAGCGATTTGAAATATGTTGCTTTTGCATCATCTCTTCACGCGTCGAATCAACGGAACAATCGACAAGGCACGTAAAGGTGGTTCTAAGTTGGCCATTTCTCCCACGTTTGAACACACTGGCGGATTGGCCAAGCAGGTATTACTGCATCTCAATATGTCTACAGATTTGGCTCCGAATCAGTCAACGCCAGATGTTATCTTCGTTGTCGCCACTCCACAGTCGTAATGTTGGGACGCATGTACCGCATGTGTTCGGACGCTGGTGTGGCGTGAGGCCGATTGTAAACAACTTTAATACTTCTAGTTATTCCATATTTCAAGTTATAAACTGTTGTCTATAGTCAAATAAGTACTTCGCACCAGTCGCATTGCCGGATAGTTCACATAAGCCTCAACTCTGTTGCTAACGACACTTCGAAAAAGTTTTAGAACTTGCCGAGCTGTCCATGCCACCGGTTTAACGAAAAGGTGATATGCGGTGCTATATGCTTTGCATTGTACGATTGATTCTTAGATAATTTACTGCTTGTTTGTTGCTCGACTATGTACGTAACCTATGTAAATTGTCGACGTTCACTATGCATGTTATTTGCCGCTTACCTATGTACAACCACCTACGCATAAACTGTACGTACATTTGAGCTGTGTAGCTGCTGCATCTTCATTTCTTGTTCCATTCGTTTCAAGTGGACCCACCCATGTAAAAGCCCTTTGGGGTTGACAGTATACCGCAAATAAATAAATAAAAAAAGTAAGTTCACCGACCTAAAGAAAGAGAAAAGCATTGGCCTTGTGGCTTTCAAGACATGAAAAGCGAAACCGAATAGCCGCAAAGTAGTAGTGTAAAGGTGAAGCTATACAATTCTAATTTCGTGTACAACTATTTAACGAGCAACGCTGTCATGGCAAAAAGGAAGGCATGATGAAAAAAAAAAACAATTCGTTAAATCACGTTGCTAGGAAATGGTTTGCTTATGCAGCGACGCCAGTTAAAGCATCTGGCAATTTTCGTACGAAGCGTCGACGGAGAACTGACACCAAGACAATAACGCTGCCACAGCTCGTGAGCCGACAAGGCCAGAAGAGACGCCGTCACAAAGGCGTGGTGTTGTCGCGTGCTTCTCCTCTGTAATAGGGCAATGTTCGCAGCTGTTAACACGACGGCGATATCGATAAAAGAACGAAGCGAACAGCCTCGACAACCACCGTCGTGAATATCATACATCGCAATATATTCGAGACAGGCTTTTCGTGGGGAGAAAAGAAAGCATATGGCGAGCGGTCTCCCCTTTGTTCTGGAATTCACGCTTTCTACCGCAAGCACTAAGCGTATGTAACAAATAGTGCGGAAAGTTGGGCTTTTTGTTTGTATATAACTGTAGGCACCGTTCAACGAAAAAAATTGGGTTTGTTGATCATTCATGACAGTCGACACCGTGCAACAGAGACGCGGTGACGCGCGCGCACCCCCCCCCCCCCCCCACACACACACACACCGCGTGTGTCTCCTTTTGTGCGCCTTGTCGTCGTTGTGCGTGTAGGCAACAATGACATGTTTCGTAACGGGAGCTTCCACATGCCTTCGCCGAGCATGTATATTATTCCGCTCATATAGCTGAAAATGTTTGCGCGATCGCGTGCTCGTATAAGCTTGTATGCACAGTGGCTGAAAAAAAAATGAAATGAATGAGAAAAAGATTAATAATTTCCGGTGTTTTACGTGCCAAAACCACGATATGATTATCAGACACGCGTTAGTGGAGGGCTCCGGAAACTTAGACCACCTCCAGCATTTCACTTCCATCGTCGATATGCGACCGCTGCGGCCGGAATCGAGCCCATGCCTTTCAGGTCAGCAGCCGAGCACCGCAGCAACCGTACCACGGCGGCGGCTAATAAAAAAAAGCAGCATATATGTATCGTGATAATAGTATGACATGCCCGCCAGCCTTCAGAGCCCAAAGAAAATTGTGAATGGTCGTACTGACGATGGCTCTCAGAGTGTTTGCATACATTAACATCAATCTGAGAGAATCAGGTTGAGTCGGCTTGTAGAGTAGGAATAGGCCGTGGATCTGCCGTCAAGATAAAAAAAAAATTAAAGCACCTTTGCACTAGCGGTGCCAAGCCTGAGGGAAGTGCGGAGCTGGGCAGCCTTTTTTTAATTGTATATAAGGAGAAGTTGGTGCGAATGCGCGGCGCCGACTACTCCTCTTCAATTGCACAATGGTTGTCGTCGCGAGGTAGAAAATAAGCACAAGGCTATCCTTCTCTGTTTCTCTTCGGTTTTCTCTTTATTTCCTCCTCTGTTTTTTTCTTGTTATCTTTTCAAGTTTTTTTCTGTGCTTTTCTGTTTGTTTCTATTTATTTCTATTTTTCTTCCTATTTTTTATTTCTTTATCTCTTTCTATTTCTCACTTGCTTCCTCTTTTTCAATTTTTATACGTGGTTTTTGCCTGCGCTCGAAGAGCGAAACGAAGAAGACATCACTTTGGCGCGAGCACGCGCTCAATATGCTACAGTTAGCTATGTTATATGTGGTGTTGCCTGCGTTAGTATCATCATCAAGGCGCTGGAAGAACAAGAGGATGCAGACTTCTCCTTGGCGCGAGCGCGCGCTCAGATGGTTATGCTATACGTGGTTTTGCCTGCGTTACGCCAAGCTAGGACGACAGAATACGATCACAGCCTACGACATTCCGGCCCCCTAAAGTGCTCCGCACTTAATAACAAAACGCCGAGTTGGGCTTCTCAAGCCCAGACTGGATGCTGCATATAGGTATAGTATACATAAATCGGGCGGCGCCTCCGCTGCAGTTTACAAATTCGTATGACGTTCCGTTTCTGTGCTCACGGGCGCAAGCACTCAGCGCATGGCGGTCGCATTTCGATGGCAGTCAAAAGTAAATAAGGTTCGTGAACTCAGGCTAAGCTGCACGATCGGGCACGTAACGCTGCTATTTTTTGCATGCAAGCCGTCAGGCAGAACGGCAGCACCTAAAAGATAGGGCCAGCAAAATTTGGCAGGATTTCCTTACGAAAACATCGTTTTAAACGTAACTTCCCACTCAGCTTCCCAGCTGGTATAGCCCTAAGACCATGCATGTCTCACTGTATTTATTACCTTGCGGGGGGATTACGCACGCAACCTCCAACCAAGGTCATAAAGAAAGGTGACTCAGGGAACTGCGACGAGCGCGTGTGTCTCTCAGGGGAAACAACAAAATAAGTTGCTGTAAATGACGAATAAGTAAAAAAAATCCAAGCTAGTCAAAAGAAATAGCTGTCAAGTCGTATTACTGACAAGTAAGTAGAGCTTAGTGGGAATGAAAAAGAAAAAGGTTAGAGATACGAACTTCCGCCAGTTGTAACGTCAAATCGCTGTACTAGAGCCGCGGCGACTCTATTATAGCGGTGACTTTCTTGATGGCTTAAATGTGGCGGATCCAGCTGTCCGTAATCGTCATCCCGGTGGACCGCACAGATATGCGCTTTCGGTAGCTCCCTGCATAGCCACAATCTTGCGCTTGTACATCATCACCCGTATCGCTATCGAAGCGGTCAGGAAATAATGTGTTCTCGCTGATCGCGAACCGAACAAAAGTTACCCTTTCGCGCTCTCGCGTGTTTCTCTGCATGAGTAAAAAATCTACGATTACATGGGATCAGTAGTTGTGAACTAAGAACTGAGAAGGTCGCGTAACCTGACGCCTGGAAAGCTATTCTGTAATTACTTGATGCAAATGCTTCTGCGTATTGAATCTGGGTGAGATGAAAAGTTTGTTGTCACGGTGACACGTGTAACCTGACGGCCCCATCACCGCCCCCTCGCGGCAACAATCAATTCGCCGATTTCGATTAACGATAAACCTTCGATAAAAATGCATTGACTGCTTTCTGCGAATGTGCTGAAACTGGTTCTTATATATACATTTGCTTAGTAAAAAAGGGAACCAGCCAAAGAGCATGCAAGGAAGAAAGCTCGGGGGAACACTCCACTTCAATGCGATTTAATTGCATACGACAACCTTTTCTACACACGTCTTTTTCCCACTTCGGTGGTCGTATTCGTACACCCTTGTACAACTAAGCTATTGCCGTCGTCCTATGCTGGCTTTTACGAGCATTCTTTTGCTTCTGATTTTATACAGTTAGGTGGGCGGAGACAGAGCAAATGCTATCCGCGATACAATCACAAGACAGCAGCCTCGAGGATCAGTTCACTCAGAATACAGAAATAAAAAAAAAAGGTAGAAGCGCAGTTGTAAGAAAATTGGCGCAAGCAAGATAGACGGGAGCTGATCGATACCATTCGTACAGATGTCTTGCTGTGTCTCTTTATGCAGCTTGGCTAACGCGGCCCTGCCGACAGGTTATCTTCACTCTTTTTCCACAGCGCGGCCGAGACGCCACACCTACCCATCAACCGTTGCCCGGCCGAAGATAATTCACTGTTCCGAGAAGCGAAGCGGCTGCTTGTCCTCGAGATACATCTGGCACTCACAGTTCGGTGTTTCGTGGTAAGAGCTGCCTGACTGATTGTCCTGCCCTAGAGCTCATGCATTGCTCTTGGCTCTCGTTTGCACGGTCGTTGTATACGGTATAGCAGGAATGAATCAATCGATACTTATACAGCACTGGGCGTCATACAGTGCCGAACATTGCCAGAGCATGTGTGGGAGTGCACATCGTCGTTCCATGCAGTTAGGGCAGTTTGGCTTAACATTGTCTATACATTTGCTAAATATCAGCGGAGATGGACACAATTCCGTTTGCTGCATAACGCCTCAATCAACTCAGATGAGGCCTCGCGATCGGCGCTCACCAGCTCGGACCAGCCCTGCCGGTCCCCACGTGGGTGTGGCCGGCAGCCGAACCTCCCCCTTGAGGGGAATCGGCCCCTCATGACCTCAATAAAGATCTTTGACTGACTGATTGATACAGTACTGGGAAATATGATGACGTAGGATACACAATGACAAGAGCACATGCGTGTGGTTACGTGCTATAACACTACTGTTGCCCTTTTTATTGCTTGGACTTTGAAGAAGTGTAAGAAGCATACGCGTGTCGTAGCGACGCACATACACACGCGCGCACACACACACACACGCGCGCTCCCGCGCACGCACGCACGCACGCACGCACGCACGCACGCACGCACGCACACCAGCTTTTGTTGGCTAAAACCGACGGGTCTAAAGGGGCCCTGCTTCATGAGAGGTGTTTATTGCCTCACGAATCGAATGACGTGAAATTTGTTTAGAATCCGTCAAGTACGAGTGGAGTTATAATAATTTGTCCCACGCTCTTTTCGTACCAGCGAGCGCGCTGACAGCTACGGATGGGGGAATGGCAAGGGGGCAATAAGCTACGTCCGTTTGTCAGCGCGCTTCATGAGCTTGAGCACTTTCCTTTCTTTTTATTCGAAAGCGCGGCTTAGTTTCAGTGTGATCGCGAGCGAGCGCGTGGGCGCGTCGCGGCATCCTGCGTCAGCTGCGGTAACGATGAAGCTGACGATGCTAAAATCAAACAGTGGCCGTGGGTTTGGATTTATGGCGCGGTCATTTGGGTTTATGGCATCGTTTGTCGAGAGAAAAGCGAACAATTTTTTTGCTGACTTCGAGAATTATTTTTAAATTCCAGGCCGCGCGCTGCGCCATAATGTTTGGCTCACATGGGGTGCTATGCAGGATGGTCCGAGCTTCTAGTGAGTACGAGTTTGCTCGTAGCTCGCACTCCGGCGATCGTGAAAGGAAGACAGTGCGGAGCGCACGAAAGGAGCGTTGTAAAGAAACGGCTACAAAAACGCGCATGTGGTCACAAGCCCATGTGCAGCGTTTGCGGCGGTTCTCAAAGAAACAGCGCGTGCGAACGCATCAGTGCCGCCACTACGGTGTAAGATATATTCGCAATGCCCATAGACTGTCGCGCCGCCAAGTGGAATTCAGGAGCGAGATCTTGAGGAGGGTTAGTAGACGATAAAATGGCAGCACTACGCAGTCGCTCCCTTGTTCGGCTGTGCTAGCCTCAGTGTTAACGCGTTAGCAAGAAAGGAACACTACGACTTTGCATGTTCCCTGCATCATTGAACAAACCGGGCCCTCCATGACACGAGAAATCTGATTCGTTCTTGCGAGACGCAAAGTTTTCGTGAAAATACGTGGCAACTCGCGCTTTCAATGCTAGCCCAGAGCGTACACATACTATCAGCTTCGCGAGGCTTTCTGTAGCCACGTAGGTTAGTTAAATGCTATCGTCTGACATATTCAGTTGAAGCTCACTCTGTTTTACTTCCATATAGCATTGGTCAATGTTTCTTGTAGTGCATGAGTCCCATAACACTGTACGCGGGAGGTCGCGCGGGCTCGCGATGTGCTCTTGTATAACTGAACGATCTCAAGTTGGCGATACATTAAAACAGGGCCTCTATCCTTTGTCAGCAAAGCGCTGCTACGAACCGTGCGAGCGACGTTTCAATCATTCGAGGACGCGTCTGCTCGACGCCTTTCGTGGAGCGAACGCTTTCCATCCACGCCGTCCTTCGCCAGTGTGTTGGGTTTCATAGCCACCGCTGCGCCGCTTGTTTTTGTACGTTTGTTGATGGGTGGCAGCACACTGCAAGCGATTTGCTTGTTGACTGGTCTGAGAGCGAAATGTTCTCCGCGCCAAGACGTCTCTCTAATTGTAAACGTGGTGACGCGGAGTGGTCGAAGTCGTTCGGCGGAGGAAATTCTTCAGATTGCTTTCAGCAGTGATGTTGAAACAAACCATCTTGACGACGAGGATTTTTCACTGGACGTAGAAGACTGTGAAAGCACCGAGAGTGGCAGCGACGATGAACCACCAGCTGCTAACTCACGAGGAGCGAGTTGCACTTCGCGTCCCCTCGTGCGTTAATGTTCTTCCACGCTCGTAAGTCACTTTGATTGTATTTAATGTATAATATCCTTGAGGGAGATCAGAATAAAAGCATAGTTCATCTTGTGCATTGCATGTATCGCAATTATTGTGGATATTATGGAGCGCCGCATGCCACCAACACGCTCGAGAAGAGGTTCTTGATAGAAAATGGAAAATAGAAAGGTGGGGGAGTGACACAGTAACTGTCTCTCAGTCGAGAGCTCTACCAGCGAAGCGAAATGGTTAGAGCGATGGAACGTGCAGTCACGGCCGCAATCCACGCCTCTCGGCTAGCTTCGACGTTGAGAAAAGCATACGTGTGCATTCTTTTCGATATTCATGTTTCGATCGTGCTGATCTAACCTGCAACATGCGAGTGAAGTGAATTGCACACGGCTATAGTCTCGGCATGGCTGTGACACAAGCTTAAGCCGCTTAAGCGCTACTGAATGGGATATTAAATGCTTGTGTTCCGTTGAAGACGTAACTCCGCGTTCCAGACTGCGCAAGTAATGATGACGGCGTATTATGTTTGCAAACCATCACCACGTTAAACGTGTGGTCCCGTGCAGCAGCGATGGCACTGCTCGCTGGCGGCCTACTGCTGCGGCAAATCCGTCAGGCAGGCTCGGCACGTACTACCTCGGAGTGCCGTTCAGCTCATACGTCAATTATAGTTCATGCAATTTTATGTATCATGCACAGGATTTCACAAAGCATCGTTATGGACGGTAACGGAGCTGAAATGTAACCTTTCACACCGCAGCAAATAATTAGGTGGCGAGTACTTAGCACATTCCATGGTTTGGGAAAGTATTTTAGTCTCATATCTATTTCAGCGCAGCTCATGACTTCATCCGGTGAAAGTGGCACGGGCCGTACGTCCGCACGTCCTATCTGTTCCTATGCTAACAAACGGGTTGACCCTCCTCCTGGCGCCATCTTGAAAAGCACGGCGCGCCACCTATAGTTCGTGGGCATTGCGAATACTCTTTAGATGGGGACACTCCTCGGCTTGCATGTAGATAGGGAGCCTTCATGTGCGCGCCTCCGTGCCTCCGTCTGAGGCACGGAGGCGCGCACATGAAGGCTCCCTAGCATGTAGAGCGCGTTGACCGCCACTCACCCAACATTTCAACAGTGCAGCAACGCCAGTGTGATTGTCGCACTATCTCTTTGCCAACTGAATTCGCGTCTCCCACAGGCGTGTTCGAGGGCAGTTATCCTCTTTCGGGCAAGTTCTTTCGTTCCACCGGCAGCATGGAAATTTCCACTCGAAGGCAACAAGGGGGCACATGGAGCACTCTCACACACTTCAATCGAACATTACGTCGATTATTATGTTACGTCAAACATCATGAAGTTACGTCGCATCTCATAGCTGAATCGTGCCGCTCGCTGGCGTTGTGGAGGGAGTACTGATAAGTACTGAGCTTCAGCAAGAGCAAGCGTGGTGGGCGGGGCCAAGCCTTGCGGTGGGCACCTGACAATCAAATGACTTGGCACGCGAGCTCGGCTTCAAACTCGTCGATTCTGAAAAGGCCCCAGTTCAACTCGTGACTGTCATAGTGCCAGTGTGACTGTCAAGCGTTTCATACGGGGGACGCTGATTAGCAGCTTCTTCCAGATTTTTACGTGGCCGAACGTCAACTCAGTCTGTTCGGTCTGCTCGGTCTGCTTCGGAGGGACGACCGCTTCAGCTCGGCATCAATTTTCATGGTATTAATTAACTTGGTCTTAATTAGTAAGTCTGATTGACATCCTATTAAATATCCTCGCCTGAATGAGTATAGGTCTAATTATCATTGCCTCAATTAGTGAAGGTTTAATTAGTGGTGTATTAATTAGTTCTAGAACTGATTAGCATTGCATTAATTAGCATGAACTGAGTTAGCAAGGTCCTGATTACCTTGGTCGTAATTAGCGTGTGTTAATTGGCATGGTCTAATTAGGCCCCGCCACGGTGGTCTAGTGGTTATGGCACTCGACTGCTGACCCGAAGGTCGCGGGATCGAATCCCGGCCGCGGCGGCTGCATTTTCGATGGAGGCGAAAATGTTTGATGCCCGTGTACTTAGATCTAGGTGCACGTTAAAGAACCCCAGGTGGTCGAAATTTCCGGAGCCCTCCACTACGACGTCTCTCATAATCACATGGTGGTTTTGGGACGTTAAACCCCAGATATTATTATATTATTATGGTCTAATTAGCTCGGCCTTAGCATTACACGGCTTCCTTAGCGTGGTATTAATTAGCATGGCCCTAATTGGCATGTTCTTAGCAAGGCGTTGTTTAATAAGCTCGGTCTTAGCATGACTTGGCTTAATTAGCTTGGTCATGGCATGTATTGGTTTATTTAGCTAGGTCTAGCGCCTAGGTAATTAGCTAATCAGCCGGGCGCACGTGTTCGGGGAGTGAACAGAAGATGAAGAAGAGGACGAAGAGAGCTCGCGCCGGCAGAGAAACGCGCTAGAAGACAGAGGCCCATCATGATGATCATGATGTTGATACATATGGCATTGATACATGTGTTGGTGCACGCGCTTTAGAAAGGCGTTTGGCCGGAGCCAATATCGGAGGCTACGGTACTAATTATTCAATTATTTTAAAGAATAGTGCAGGCATTAAGCGCTCGAAATTGAATTTGAGGAGCTTCTCCCTCTAAAAAATAGCTTTGCTAAAAATTTCTGAAACGTTTCTTGCAGGGGTGCACTTCTGCACTATGTGTAACAACTAACAAGTGAAAGAAGATGCCGCTGGTTTGAAGACATTACCCGCCTTCGTCGACCGCCCTTGACGTGACGCCACGTTCCATCGTAACCAATGGAACGCGGCGCGCGCCGAGGGCTGGATTGGACCTTTTCGTTCAAAAGGGGGTGTCGCCAGAGCGCGGAGAGATTCCGTGTTTTGTCCAACTGGGGCCATCCTGCATAGTACCCATGTTCTCAGGTGCCTCCACAACCGATCGGCAGCGTTTCCTGCCACGCTTAATGTTGCAGGGTCCGTTTAGGAACATGAATTGGATTACATGGAAGGGGCTCACGAAGTAGCTCCGGATGATAGTCCATAATAGCTACATCTTATCTGCTCACGTGCGCCATCTTTGCGTAATTTAATCACAACTGTGTAATTGTTATCCGGGCAAC
This sequence comes from Rhipicephalus sanguineus, assembly GCF_013339695.2. NCBI lineage: Eukaryota > Metazoa > Arthropoda > Arachnida > Ixodida > Ixodidae > Rhipicephalus > Rhipicephalus sanguineus. The sequence goes on along the minus strand of NC_051178.1, from coordinate 151,830,704 downwards.
AAGTACAAGCGCATACATCCCTTGTTCGCGAGTTTACCCCCTTACATATAACTCTGAGTACGGTAACAATTGTGTGAGAGGAAAAAATTGGCCGCGTATCTGCGTGCGTCGCTGCAAATGTCGTCTAAAAACGATAGAAGAGGCGCTGCGTGAGATATGGACGCCATCTGGCAATACGTCGGGAAACATGAGTGCTGTGTTGCGGGCTGGTAGTCCCGGCGCAGCAGCAGGCGAAGACCTGCGGTGACCAACGCGACCGGCGGGGACGCCAGCCAGCCCGAACACGCGGTTTGGCGGGAAGCGCCGAAGCAGAAGGAACGCCCGCACTCAACGAGTACTCTCCACACATTCTTTTATTTACACGTCGCCTGAGTAAAACAGGAATGCCAGAGCGGCACCCCATGGCATTCATACAGTGCAATACGGAACCGAAACCGAAACACAACAATGAGCTCGTGCAGAGGGCACGGAGGAAGACAAGTTTCAGCGCAGTCGCATTTTCAGCACAGCTTAAGAAACTAGGGTCTCTAGAATTACGTATCTATGTATTTTCTATTAAAGGAACACAGCACCTAATACTTACCTAGTGATGTTGCGCCTCAGATATGCGTAATGTTTGCTTTTTGATCAACAATGTACACAAGTATAATTCTAGTCATCTGTTCAAGGTGGCTGGCCCTTGGGCAAGTGGTTCAACTTTGGCCGGGTGGCTGAATCGACGGACGTGCCGACAAACAGAAAGACACACCAAAATTTAGGCGTTTAAGTTCCCCAGGAAAGACTATCGTGTTAAAAAAAAAAGATAACGGGGTAATATTCGAGTTCTTGCCGAAAAATTAAACATAACATGGCTGGCTTCCGATTGCCGAAGTTCATTCGCCGAGTGAAATGACTGGCGTTAAATTTACTTCCATCGAGTCAAATTGCCGAAAATGAATTCGGCGAAGCTTAAGTCGTGTAGTTTTTTTTTTCTCACGCGAAAACGCCGACCCTGCTGCCGAGTTGCTGCCCAAATGGACGGCGTTTAACAGAACACGTCGCCGCATCAATTTTCTCTCCGTGACGACTTGTTCCTGGCCGCTGGAGGCGTGACCCGCGGCACTTTTCGCTCAGCACCAGCAAGACCGAAATTGCAAGAAGTACGACTCTTGCAGCCATCGCGGCCTGATTATCGCGGACCTGCGTCTTTCTAGGTTGTTATCACGCGGGGCCAGCGATGACCGTCTTCGTTCCAAGTTCGTTCAGCAGTCCGGGCCGACAATCACGTTTCAGAAGGTCGAAAGTGCACCGTGTCTACTTTTTGTTACATATAAACGTTTTCCTTTTCTCCGTTCATTCCAAAAGTATAATATAATTTTTCTTTCTCGAGAAAGAAACAAAAACTCGCAGTTACTCTTCAGGAATGGATGTGGCTAAGAAAAGTGCCGAAGTCTAAGGCTATATATACATCGCGTTATTGGATTGAGTTGCGCGTTCTATTTTTTGTGCAGAGTCAGCGTGTTCGTCCCATCATCCGCGCACGGAAGTTGCCCGTGAGGCAGATATAACCGTTAATTTTCTGAAACATTCTTTATTTTTATTCTTGCCTTCACCATTTCCGTTCTTCTGTTGCTTATCAATGCAAAATTACTTGAAACTTCGCCTACAATGCTTAGGAAAGCGTAATGACTTACCTGACGTAAGGTCTGTTAGGCTAAATTTATACAAAACACGACAAAAAAAAAAGAATGAAGAGCATTTCATAAGGATGCATTGTTTGGTGTAATTTTCTCCCCTTTTGAAGTGTTCAATCAATATTATCGGTTAAGAGAAGAATAATACTGCTAATAAAGAGTAGTTATTAATCTAAATTGCTTTTAAACTATCTTGCGTAAATTGAGCTTTCCGAAATATATGTATACACGCCCTATTCTCAGCTAATAATTCTGATCGGATAGATGTCATTGCTTCTAGGATCATCAACAATGATAGATGTAAAAACTTATATGCGTATCTAGTTTCGCAACACTACAAATTGAATCCGTATTTTCATCCGCCACGGTGGTGTAGTGGTTATTGTGCTCGACTGCTGACCCGAGGGTCGCGGCCGCATTTTCGATGGAGGCCGAAATGCGGAGGCCCATGTACTTAGATTTTTAAAGAAGGTGGTCGAAATTTTCGGAGCTCTCCACTACGGCGTCTCTCATAATGACATCGTGGTTTTGGGACGTTGCCCAACACTTATTATTATAATCGCGTATTTTATGCAAATTTTCGTAGTGTAATTTTCTGTGAAAGAAAACTTTAGGAAACGCTAATAATAATAATAATAATAATAATAATAATAATAAATAATAATAATAATATAATAATAATAATAATAATAATAATAATAATAATAATAATAATATTTATTATTATTATTATTATTATTATTATTATTATTATTATTATTAAGTACACGGGCCTCTAGAGCTGATGCTGAAGATGTTATTAGCGAAGGCGGAATGATGACAGTAAAAGGCGCTTAAGACGAAGAAGAAGAAAATAAAGCCAGTCCTGAACATGGGTCTTGTTGCTTCAACAGGAGCCATTGTTTTGCAGTTTACTTTACTTTGCTGAATGATGATAATGCTCTTGCTGTAAGCGTCACACTTTATAAGCAATCTGCCATGCATTTCCGGCATTGAGGAAACCAGCTTTAGCGTATTAGAACCGGTACCCTGAATGATAAGAACAGCCATGGTGCCCTTATCGCCAGTGCCTGGCCGCCGTGCCTAGTTTCAAATTCAATTTTTTTTTATTTTGCAGACGTAGAACATAAAAATTTAACAAGCACTGGCTGGACCCATAAACTAAGGCTATAGTTGGAGGTCCAACGAAAAAAAAATATATAATGATTACGTTGCGTGCGTGCACATTTTTATTATAGTGTAGAAATCGCACGAGAATACAATATGATGCAGCATGGCGAAAAGCATATTGAGTGTTATTCCTTTTTAATGTGAAAATTTGGAAGCACTGGTTAAGAAAAGGAATGTTAGCAAGTTACAAAAATACACTTTAAATGTAAATCTATCAAAACTCTAGGTGAGAAAAGTAGTATTTGGAAGTTTTATCAGTACACAAACACCAAAAACAATACATCACGACCGTTCACGTTATGGCTGACGTTATCGTCGTTGGAGAGCAGCGTATTCCTTCAGGCAGAGCTGCGCTCTTTTTGTTACTGTTCCGAACGCCTTATGATAAACACACCGCGAAGCGTCATTCACTGAAGGGATGAGGCCGCAGTCTGAGAAATTATCAATATTACTTTTCTTTGCAGTCTTCTCGGTGCGAGTATGAGCGCAGCTCGCTTCGAGGCTGGAGAGCGAAAGTGTGCGGGGAGGGTAATTGGTAACACATTATTATGTGAACTTAATATGCATATGGGACGAGACACCAGGGTATTTCCAAGTGCAGTTTAAGTTCACATAATAATGCCGAACGAGAGCGGGGCGTTGGGAATCCTTACAGCCTCACGGGTTGGCGAGATTCCGTCGTCGACTGCTGCTGTAATGATTTATTGCTTCCTTAGCTTTCACGGCGATTTCGTTGCCAGGCGGCCACCTATATTAGAGAGGGTGTATATTCTCATATTTACGTGCCAGTTTTATGACGTATACAAGCGCAGTGCCCTTTGTTGCAATCAATCAATCAATCAATCAATCAATCAATCAATCAATCAATCAATCAATCAATCAATCAATCAATCAATCAATCAATCAATCAATCAATCAATCAATCAATCAGATAATTATTAATCAATTAATTAATTAATCAATCAAAAGTACGTACCCAAGAACACTTCGAGGTCGATGCGGGGGCACGAAAAAGAAATTGAATCAGGAAAGGTAAAAAAAGAAAACAAGCTTGATTCTTAAGCTATGGATATAAAATATTCGAATGAGGAAAAAAAAAGTGCACAGAATAAACAGGTATATAATAGAGGACAATCTAGGAATCAGACAATATTGAAGGACAGGCTACGTACGTTGTATGTCATATAATATATAACGAAGCTTGAACACAAGTGGATAAGACTACGCACTCAATGAGGCGATGGATGAGGCGACCAAGGCCCCTGCATGGGCTTCGGTGACGTCTTGCTGTGATGCCACCGGCTTTTTGTGACGTCCTCGGTCGGTGTCTGCAATAAGAAGACGAAGAATCAGGGGAACGCAGGTTGTGGGGTTGAATTTATGTTGTTACAATTTCGAGCGTCAACAAAATAAACGTTAGCCTTCTTACAAGGGGTAAGCAAAAGCATGATTACTCATTAACAATTCAGCACAATATTTTCCTGATAGTGCATATTATAGCTAGGGCTCCGTGTTTTCGGAGCTTACTTTTCTTGAAAGTCGGAGGGTGTTCTTAGGAGTTTATTTCTGGTCAATCCCGAATTCTCAGTAATTCGGAGTTTAATTTTGCATTATTCTCAATGCTCAAATACCTTAAATAAAATTATATCCGAACGCAAAAACACCAGAACACACGAAGCGTATTTTAGTTGCCGGGAAGGTTTGAACGTACAAACACATATACAGACAAGCACAAATACTTGAATACAAAACATCCACGTGTGTGCGCATTACAGCCTTAAAGCTTGTTGTAATAGACGCAACACCGGCCAAACCGGCCGGTGGATCAATGACCGCATGTAAAAATTAATGTCCTTCTGATAAATAACGAAACAGAGTCATATCGGCGTTAAAATCGGAGTTTATCGGGTAAATTTTATTGCCAAAAATTTTACCGGCGAGTGTTTATCAGACTTTTCCCGTTTTATCCGAAAACGCGGAGTCCTAATCTCTTACCAAGTAGCCCCCCAACACACGCTCCTTGAACGTGGGTATTGTTGTTTTTGTCTTCTACGAATGACCGACACCAAGTTCGGGGTATTAGCTAAGAATAGGGTGAGTTAGAATAGCTAGTGAGACGTAAATCGTAGAAATTTTGAGATTGATCGAAATAAACGTAACAGCAGTTTGAGAGTGCCAAGCAGCATCAAAGTAGACGCTCGCTCCAATCATTTTTCGGCTTCTTCCCGAGACGTTCTAGACTGGTTAACATTCCTGCCTTTCCTTTCTCTCCTATTTCTTCCTTCCCGAGATGCTCGCCTAACCAAACCTAAGCTACAATTGTTCAACCTCATAAGATCTACGCTTTCCCGGTCTTATGCAGGGATATTGTTCAAGACTAATAATTTATTACCCGAACCTGCTAGTCTGCCGTCTACAAGAAGCCATAAAACACAAAATAGGAAAGGAATAGTTACGGGAACACCACAAATGTAGGAGAAAAGCAACAGCCGCTATAGCTCAGTGGTAGAGCACTGGTCTCGTAAACCAGGGGTCGTGAGTTCGAACCTCACTGGCGGCAGCTTTTTTTTTTTTTTTGTGGACAAAAGCACTTCACTTTTTTTTCATTTTTCGTGGCTTCTTCTGGCACAATGTTTTGTGGTGTACATGAACGTAAAGCAGGAAGATATTACAACGTTCTTTGGCAGCACCAAGCTCACACCTAGTTCAAGCAATGATGTGTAATACGCTGTGCATTGAGAATCAGCCTGGCTGAGTATAAGTGTACTTACAGAGAAAGGATAAGTTAACTGGATGCTTTCTAGGCCTACTCTGAGCACTCCATTCATCCCTTCCTCCCGGTGTAGGGTAGCGAACCGGACGCGCTTCTGGTTGATCTCCCTGCCTTTCATTCCTTTCCTGCCCCCCCCCCCCCTTACAAGATTAGCTATTGATAGACTACGACAATACATTCAGTTTAGTTCATACATGGCAGCAGATGTAAATAAAACCACTGATAATAAGAAACGAAAAGAAAATGCATAAAGCCGTTTAAGTATCGCACAGTGGATAGCAGATTTTTGCAGTTCCCCCTTAAACCTTGTTTTCATTATCCCCGTAGAGGGGTTGCTCGGAGCATGGGTTAACTGAAACAGGATGTCCCGAACTTCGGTTTAGAGGGAAGGCTTGCCGGCAATTGCAATACTCTCACTAAGTGGCGCTGAAACAGCTCAGTCAAAGGGCTCAGGGAAAATATACACGTCTCAGCTGCACTGCATGTATAGCTTTCGGTGGTACCCTTTATTAAATAAGCAGGGTTACACTGGTTATGCAATAAATTGGGCGCAAGTGTACTCAAAACTTATTATTTACTATTATTCAATATTTTATTGCGATAGCAATTATATGGACAGTCTCGGCTGGATTTTGCCGTCGCCGTCATGCACCGTATGTGTATAAGTATGTATATATATATGAAAGCCCCAAATAAAAATAATTCAGAAAAATGCTTCGGAAGCGCGGAATCGAACCAGGGACCTCTTGCTCCGCAGCGTGTGGCGCTAACCACTACGCCACGAAACGCAGATCCTCCACGTAGCTAACGGCGAGCGTTATATACACACCCTTTAACGCTGGACGGACTCAGAGACGGCCGGCGCTTATAAGCGTTTCTTCATTACCAGCGAGATGGCGCTAGGAGCGCGACGGGCGCATTTAAAAGTCGTCGGCGAACTCGCTCGCTTCTTCTTGTTGCGCAGGGAGAACCTTGCCCTTCCGCTGTCTGCTCGCGCGGTTTTCTCGTGGTGAGGGGAAGAGGGATGTTTCAAGCTTTCACCGTGATGTCCGCGCTCATGTTACGGAGCATACGAAAGTCACTCGAGCTCAAGAGACGCCGCTAAACGAACAAACAGAAGATGAGCGCCAACTATCAAGTGTAACAGCTCGACATTTGAAGCACGCTAGTTTCCTTCGCTGCTTCGGCCGCCTTTGCAATAAGAGCGCTGTTCAAACTGAGAGTATCCATTGGCGAGCCTCACTTCGTATAGCATTATAGTTTCTTGCTATCGCATTCATTGCTTCGCCCTTGCGGCGAAACTGCGACTTTTTTGCTTAGGTGGTGGGCAAACTGGGGGACCCGACAGGGGTTTCTCGGTTTTTAGCGCTGTCCACGCTAAACGATGAAGGCACTCCCCTTACGAGGGAGGATTCAAAGGCGTTTAACTGGCAGTGCATAGCCAGCGTTCGGCCGTCACTCTGTATCTTGGGTGCAATAGAGGGTAGACATAGCACACAATATGATTAATACTAACGCTACAGAGAGAGAGAGAGAGAGAGAGAGAGAGAGAGAGAGAGAGAGACAGAAATGTTTTAAGGAAAAGCTGGAGATGTTAGCCTAACAACTGTCACATTTGTTACTTATTTCTGTTTGAACAGCGCGCTCCTTTCGCAAACGCGGCCGCCGTAGCGAGCGAAGTGATCTTCGTACACTCTGTAACTTAAGCGCGGACATCGCGGGGAAAGCACAAGACATACAACCTCCCGATCCCCTTCCCCCGAGATAAGCGCGCGCAGGCGACCACGCCCTCTAGGGCGAAGAGCATCGGCGTGGCAGGAAGCACGCACGCAACGCAACGAGCGGGGCAAAGACTTTTAAAACGCGCCTACTTCGCGCCGTCTCGCTGGTGACCAAGAAAGTATGCTAAAGTGGCGTATATAAATTGCTTGCCGCTAGCATGCTGAAGGACGTATTTCTCGTGGCCTAGCCATCTAACGACGCGCACTGCGGAGCGAGAGGTCGCCCGTTCGATTCCTGCCTTCAGAAAAATTTTTTGCTGAATAATTTTTTGTGGCTTCTATATATATATATATATATATATATATATATATATATATATATATATATATATATATATATATATATATATATATATATAGTTGAAGGAGTGGTTGCCTTTGGTTGCCGTATAAGTATGAGAGGTGGCACTTCAAGAAAACTTCATTTATTACGTCGACGTTTCGGTCAGAGCCTCCTGTCATACTTATAGTGCCACCTCTCATACTTATATATATATATATATATATATATATATATATATAACGGGCCCTGACGGCGACGGCAAAAACCAGTCGATAGTGTTCATATAATTGCTATCGCAATAAAAGCTGTATACCTATCGTGGTGTCGTAGTAGTGAGACGAAAGGAGCTTGCGAGGCCACGGCGGCCGCATTTCAATGGGGGCGAAATGCAACAACACCAGTGCGCTGAGAATTAATTACATGTAAAAGGACCCTAGGTGGCAAAAATCATTCAGAAGACCCCTGCTGCGGCGTTCGTAATTTTATCTTGGTATTGCCTTGTTAATCCCCGAATGTTCTATTTTTTCAGCTGATACCACCGCGAGCAAGTATGTCTTGAGCAAGCTTTTTTTCCTCGCGGGTGCTCATTTTAAAACAGAAAACGCGTTCAGGAATGTATTTATGCATGCTCAGTGCTAAAGGTAAAAGTTAAAATGCCGAGGCTGTGTCACACACAACCCGAATAATAGCAGCGTTCGCATCGCGTTTCAAGCACAGCTGCGCCTCTGGCGGTGGCCGCTGGCTCCATATGAAACTAACACGGCAGTTTTGTGACCATAACAAGCATTGGATGACTCTGCTACCACTGAGCTGCGACACGGGATTGGTCCGCCGACTACATCACCCATGCATACCGCGCAAAAACCCCTTGTATTTTATTTTTCAGCCTTTCAGTGAGGTTTTATAATTAGTCTGTGTGTCGCCTTTGTTGGTGGATTTTGCTTGTGTATAGTTTACCTTTTACGTGTACTGTCCGTATGAATAGCATAGTCAGAAATTTTTTTCGGGGGGGGGGAGTATTTGGTTTAACCGTACTTTATGTATGTTCGTGCGCGCGTTTGTATGCGTGCCTGTGTAAATGCACATGCAAAATTAAAAAAAATCGAGGGCGGTGACACCCCCCCCCTCCTGGCTGCGCCAGCGGCGCATAGGCTTTCATTTCTCATCAAAGCACTCGGATATCGCGTGCTATGAGTGGCACCAGAGAAATCTTTCGACGACTGATTGAAGAATCCTATCTCATTGCCCTTTCTGTCTGTCTCGTTGCCCTCCTGCTGAACAATACATGTTTCTTCGACCTTTATTACATAGTGCACGAAGGTCTGAAGGAAACTTGAAATTTTGTAGTTTTTTTAGAGCTTTCTCTACGGCAAAAGAATAAGTGTGATGAGTGAAGACCTCGAAACATCGGCGACTCCCAACCATTATTACACGCATCTCGCTTTGGGCGGAATATTCAGCAAGAAAACACCTAGCACTGAACATTTTCTGTACCGACCAAGTATTTTCTGGGAAAATGGTTGTGAATGCAGTTTTGAATACGTGTTTCCCTCCCACACAGGGACCTGTCGGTCCCTGTGTGGGAGGCTCCCGGTAAGCGCTAAGCGCGTCCTGCGGGACCTAAATAAAGTTTTTCCAGTCCAGTACAGTCCTAAGTAAACTCAAAGTGTAATCTTACTGAGTCATGGATACGTATCTGCTCGAAACCCGGTACATCTGAATAGAAGAGTGGCAATGAAATGTCGCGCCCCCTTCAATAGAAGATGTATAGTTAGCATATTTGCACAAATTCGGGCTAGGAATTTTTCGGGTGCTGGTACAAAAAAAAGGGAAATCCGATTCGAAACATAAAGGCCTCGCTGTTATGCATACACCCGTCAGGTATTATAGACATTATTTGAAGCATAAACCATGACCTGAACTTCTAACCTGAGCTAGACGCGTGGTGCATTCAGTTTCTCTTCATGTTATATATCGAGCATGCTGTCTAAAGTAGGAGGCTCCACATACAGTAAGCCCGACATCTGATGTTCTCTAAAATATTTCTCTCTCTCTCTCTCTGTCTGCCTCTTCAGGAAACGGTAGCGCTTAGTGCGACTGATCCGGGCAGGCACGAAACGCCTATTTACACAGCGTATTTGACTGGAATTTGTTAAGCCCCTCTCACACGCGGGCAGACCGAGAGAAGGGCTTTGTGGCGAACGGATCGGGCTTAATGAGACCTACCGCCCGCCATCTCACCGCACTGTAAATAGGCCATCATGTAAACACGATTGCGAATATAATATGTTGTGCATATATTGTGCAAAAAATAGCAGTGGAACCCAAGTCCACTGAGGGAATTTAGAAGTTTAAAGTTTATTTATCATAATTTGAAGCATGCATCTCTTATCTAATGGTTCAATGGGAAGGGTTGGCGAAAAGTCAACTGAATGCTCGACAATGCACGAATCCCAGCCCGGACCATGATATTGCACAACACTCAGTATGTCTATGCAAAACATAAATACATAAATGCAATACAGTGAAAATACAGTAAGTACAGTATGTACAGCAAAAAAAGAAAAGAAATAAAATGATGAGACACCTATAAATGCACTCTTTACACACAAGAAAAAAACTTTTTAAAAACAAAGCCGTGGTTGTGAACTGCTGCGAACAAGTGACGTAGAGAAAAGTTGTGAACAACTGAACTAGATCATGCCTGACTTGAACGACCTTAAGGCACAACGCATTTCGCAGGTGTCTAATCAACAAAGCATTTACTTCGTAGGTGTTGTCATTTGCCGGTTACCTAATGATATGTGCGATAATAAATCGCTAATGATATGTCTACCACCATGATTGACTCAAATTTTCTCTCACGATGAATTCTAGCTTAAGAGATTCTTGCAAATACAGGCCCCGGATTTCGCTATCTCTCTTAGCGGCTCCTTAACTCCCCGTTACTCGCCACGGTGTCTCAGGGGCTACGGTGCTTTACTGATGAAAAGGAGATCGTCAGTTTAATGCCGGGTAGAGTTTTGTAGTCCCATTCTTGTTTGAATGAACCGGGAAGCAAGAAATGCTTCCGTGACGTGGTACAGTGGCACGCTAAAGAATTAGTTTGTTGAAGCTACACTATAGTGCCATTCATTAGATTCTCGTTTTCATTTAGTTGTAAAAGCATGAAAATACAGGCCATGTCAGAGCGAGATAGGTAAAAATCGGGAGGCTATTATTATCCGACGCGAAGTTTCGGAGCGCTATACAACGACAAAGCATTATCATCATCGTCAATATATTACAAGCAACATTTTTTTTTCACGTTCTGTGATACTCCTGAATTTCTTGTTTCCTGCAATTTTCTTATTGTTTCTTTACGAGTTACAAATTTATAGTTTTGGTATAGCATGCACTGACGTTGCCCACCTTTCCATGTTGTCGCGTGTACATACAAAAACCGACAAAATTCTAATGATTTCATCAATCCCGCTATGGATTGCATGCTCGCGTGCACAGGAGTATACACACGTAAATTATTCCTTGTTTTACTTCTATTTAAGTTTGCAGTTTCCTTTAGCTTCATAGGAATGTACCTTAAACATCCTGCCTCCCGGTTCTTGACCCATCGCCATTTGTGGGTGCGTGCCACGAGGAAGAGGATATCGTCACCATCATCATTCTGCATCTATTCTCTCTCAGGATGTACCCTTGGAGCTCTTTCTGCGTAGCGGAATCAACAGCGCTCCTGTTGCTTTGGTGCCGACGAATGGTGGAGCTATTCGGATGAAGAATCCCAAGGCCATCCAGACCGAGCTTCGCACGGTGACCCCTCACTTTCTCCAGATTACCGAGGTCCGGCAGTTTGGACGCGGCGGTATTCTTTGCTGCCCACCAGACCAGGCCTGTATCCAAGATCTTCTAAAGTGTACCCCTTTTGCCAATCATCCGGTGAGCTGCTTCATTCCTCCCCACCTTGCTTGTTGCAAAGGTCTAGTCCGTGGAGTTGATGTTAGTCTAACGCCGGCGAAAATATTGGATATTTTTGCAGATGCAGGGGTAGCGTCAGTGTACCGCTGTAACATGCAATCCAATAATGTGCGGATTCCCACCGAGACAGTTATCGCTACATTTTCAGGGACATCGCGTCCATCAGAGATAAAGGCATGACCCCTAATCTACAGGGTTGAACCCCTTGCTCCACGACCTCTGCAATGTAGCAAATGCTGGCGATATGGTCACAGCTCTAACGGGTGTCGCTCTAACGTCAGATGCCGTATATGTGGGTCTGAACATAGTGTTGACGACTGCAAATCTGATATCCAGTCATGCTACCTATGGCAAATTAATCGCCCGGCCGACCACCCCGATTGTCCTGCTAGGGCTAAAGAAATGCAGGTTCTCGAAGTCATTGAGAGAAGGCGATGTTCGCGCAGAGAAGCTCTAGCTGAAGCTCGGAGCAGGACCCAAGGATATGCAGGAGTTACAGCCCGTCAGCCTCTCGCTATGGATGCATCAGTGGCACAGTCCATTACTTCGATCGTAGAAAAAGCAGTGGAAAAGTCACTAGAAAAACTCCTGATGAATTTATCAGACACTCTGGCTCAAGTAATATCCATGCAGTTGAATGGGTTTTCGGAACAGTTAGACAAAAGTATGCAGAATCCTTTCAGTGTAATTCATTCTTCCTCTGCGCTTTAATGAGATGCTGCCAGACATAATGATAACCGACCTTCTAATTCCCAAAGCACTGAACAAGAATGCCTGTCTGAGTCTAGCTCGCAAGAGATTCAGGATATGGATGTGGATGCTCGACTTCCTAAACGCAATAGGTCACCTTCAAACAAGCATCAGATTTCTAATTCTAAATCAATGAAATGTGTGAAGGAACCCTTGAATAATAATGATTTTTTAAAAGATAGTATTTTGGATCAAGCAGTTGCGGCTGCTTGCCTACCATCAAAATAGGTCTTCTTAAGGTTCTTCAGTGGAACTGCCAGTCTATACTGTCTGCTACCACAGATTTATTATACCTTATTTCTCAACAGTCCCCTCAAGTAATTTTGTTACAAGAAACTTGGCTGTCATCGGATCAAAATTTTCATTTACAGAATTATAAATGTTTTTGTTTGGACAGGAACTCTAGAGGTGGAGGATTAGCGTGTTTTATATCGGCAAATTTTTGTCATAAAGCGAAAGTTCCTTATCAGTCAATATCGGGTGAACACGAAGTTTTGGTATTGGAATTAGCTATACCAGGCTGTGCACCACTTTCTATTGTTAACAGCTACTTTCCGATTGGCGTACAAGATGAAGGTATTCTTGACATCACTCAGAGCTTTTGTAGACCAAACACATTTTTTGCAGGAGACTTCAACTCGCATCACGTCTCTTGGGGTTACCGCACAGACTCTCCCGGTAAATTATTGTGGAACTGGATAAGTAAAAATAATTATACTTGTTTAAATTCTAAAGTAGCTACATTTATTCGATGTAATACGAGATCTGTTTTAGACTTATCATTCGCCAGCTCAAGCCTTTTTATCTCTTCTTGGGCTGTGGTTGATGCTGCAACAAACAGCGATCACCGTCCTGTAGTTTAATATTCCCTTGGTCCCAACGGAATGTCAATCGCACACTTTTGTAAATTACTCACAATTTTAAAAAAGTTTACAGTCAACACTATCCTCTCTGACTAGCACTGAAAATGAAATTAAAGCCATGAGTTTGTGTTCTGTTTTAAAAAGCACTATGAAAAAATCACAGTTTACGAAACCTTCCACAAATGGAAAGTCTAAGTGCATGGTGGAATTCTGATTGTGATCGAGAGTACAGGCGCAGAAAGGCTGCATGGAAAAAACTTTTAATTAACCAGAATCCTACTAGTTGGAGTAATTATAAATATGCCAAAGCTAAATTTAAGAGAACTGTTTGCGAAGCTAAAGCTAAACATGACGATAATCGTTATGCTTTTCTATCTAAAAGCAAGAATAAACAAGCTCTTTTTAGATTTCTTAGATCTCGTAAGGCTATTCCTTCTCCTATTAACGTAGAATCAGTTGTTCCAACTTCAAAAGAATTGGCTGATTTATTAGATGAAATTGCATTGGGACTAAAACAGCGATTTGCCTCTCAATTACAAACAAAATTCCAAAAACCTTTATATGTGAATGATTTCGTTGACGTAACCATAGAAGAACTGGCGCATGCTGTTCAGTTACTCCCGAATTAAACCCCCCGTCCTGAGGGTATTACGTCAGGCATGTTAAAAATATTATTCGATGTGTCTCCTCAGAACCTTCTTAATCTTGTAAATCACTCGCTCGGACATGGTTGGATCCCTCCAGACTGGAGACTTGCAAAAAATCACAGCATATCCACGGAGTGAATGATGATGAGTGGGCGAAGCTGTGGAGCTTCATCGGTAAACCGTGAATCTTCCGTGAATTCTGCCCAGTACATCATCACCGACGTGAGATCGGGCGCGTTTATACTAAAGGTTCGATGAGTTATGACGACTTGCAGCTCACTTTAATTTTACATGTACGCTGTGAATTTTCATTGTTTAGAAAACCATTGCTTTAGAAAACATCTGGTATCTTTCGTTAAGCAGCTGGCGTCTTTACGTTTTGCTTTAGAAACATCTGGCGTTCTTTCGTTTTGCTTTTACAAAACATCTGGCATCTTTCGTTGGTTTATTTCATCAATCAACGGCCTTTTGAACAAAATTTTTATTGTTTAATCACGCACAGGAGAAATCTCACCAGGCACTACCTTGGAGGTAAACAATGGCTGCTAATGGGAATGAGAAACAGAAGTAGTCGGCTTTTAGCTAACACTTACACTTCTACTTCTACTAACGTTTCTTGCTGGAACATGCCAATGGCTGCTAATGGGGAATGAGAGACAGAAGAATTCGGCTTTTAGTTAACGCGCACGCTGCGAATTTTTTATTGTTCAACAACGCACAGGAAAAATCTCCCACCGGCACCACCTTGGAGGTCAAAGCGTAAGACTGGTTACGCACTACGACTACTACTACGACTACGAGGGACGAACGGGTACCGCCTTAAGGAGCTTCGCCCCTAAAATAATTCCCTTGCTTAAGAAACAAGGAGCAGGTATGAATATTGATAATATAAGACCTATAGCATTAACTTCGCATGTCATTAAATTAATTGAAAGGGTATTATACATTAGAATCATTAAATTTATTGCAGATAACTCGTTATTGAGCCCATGTAAGATAGGATTTAGACCTGGATACTCCATCTGGCATGCACATGTAGATTTAGAGGGACGTATTAAGCTTGCTCGTCACAAGCGGCAATTGGCAGTATTAGTCACTCTAGATTTGGCTAAGGCGTACGACAGTGTTGAACATGTCATCTTGCTCAATGCCTTAAAAAGCTTAAATTTTCCGGGATATATGATCAATTGGTTGTATGAGTTCCTAAAGGATAGGAAATTTTACTGTTCCCAACATGGCTTATCATCCTCGAAATATGATCAATGTAGAGGGGTCCCTCAAGGTTCAGTTCTTTCCCCTGTTTTGTTCAATATTCTATTAAGCTCAATTCCGTTGAACAATAACGTTACAGTTTATGTATATGCAGACGACATTGCATTCTTCGCTTCGGCAGGTAATATTCACCCACTGTATGCAGTATTACAATCACACTTGGGAAGTTTAGAATTCTGGTTTGAACATATTCGAATGACTCTAAACGTTAGCAAAAGTTCCTTGATTGTTTTTCCATTGAATGCTTCAGTTAACATTTCCCTTCAGTATCGTCAAGAAGTAATTCCCCAAAATGACTGTGTCAAATATTTAGGAGTTTTTTAGGATGAAAAACTCAGCTGGCGCAAACACGTTGAGCACGTCAAATGTAAGGCAACACGCGCTGTTGAGATGTTACGTAAGCTTGGTCACCACCCTTCTGGGCTACGCAGATACAAGCTACTTATGATTTATCGGATGTATGTTCGACCAATTTGAGAGTTTGGTTGCATATTATACTCAGGGGGGCCTGCATACAAGTTTCATCCCCTGGTTCTCATAGAGCGAGAGGCCCTTCGAAGTTGTCTAGGGGTACCAAAATTTACAACAAACAGTATTCTATACCTAGAAGCCCGAATCCCCACTCTAGTTTGCAGATTCCGCATTCTCACCGTCAAAACATATTTAAAAACTTGTGCGTCCTCACAAAGTCGAGTGCAGTTCGTATTCGTATCTGAATCGTCAACGTTTTTTAATGAGCCTTGGTCTCGAATATATAAACCACAAGTTTTGTTCGTACAGGACCAACTAGAATCATTAAATGTTAATATACGCGACATCGTAGCAAACGATAAATCATCGGCCATAGCAAAAATTGAATTTGATGATCTCTTCCCATCTAATGCCAAACTTTTAGCTTCTAGATATTTAATAGGATTGTTAGAGGATCATTTACTTCGATTGGGTATAGATAACATAATTGCCACTGATGCATCGATGTGCGAAGAGAAAGCGGGAGTGGGCATATTTTCAGAGGCTTTATCATGGTCGTACTCCTTGCGCCTCCCAGATTATACTCCCATATTCGAAGCTGAGCTCCTCGCAATTGTATTAGCGCTTCGAAAACTACCAGTAAATGAGTCATCAGTTGTTATAGTTACTGATTCGCTGACAGTATGTACATCTTTATCTTCTACTGCTTCTGAGTCTCCTGTTCTGAATGCATTCACTTCCTTAATCCCAAAAAATTTGACTACAGTGCGGTTGGTATGGGTCCCAGGTCATTGTGGCATACTAATAAATGAGATGGTAGACACTCCCGCGCGGTGGTCTCTGGGTGGTCCTATTTTGTCCATTGTACCTGACACAGCTTTTATTACTGATTCGAGATTTCGGAAGTATTCTTTAATTCAAGATGCCAAAAGTATGAAATTGCCAGTTCCCGAATATGGTCATCTTTCATTCGGCTGAAATAATAAATGGTGTCCCACTCGAAGACTGGAAGTGGCTATTACGAAATTGCGATGCCGGATACCCCCACTTAATTTTTATTTATACCGGTCTGGTCTGGTGCCATCTCCTATGTGCTATTTTTGTCAGGAATTTGAAATCATTGATCATTTCTTGCTTACCTGCCGTCGATTCATTAGGCATAGAAAAAAGCATTTCGAAATGTTAATCAGAAACTTAAGAATTAGTCTGAATTCTCAAAATATTCTTTCCCTTGGGGCGTCTTCTCTTGGCTTCAGCAACAGGAACGTCTGCTCAGCCCTATGCGAATTTCTCGGTGAGACACGAAGAATTCCCTGTTAACTTATTCCTTAACAAAATTTGGTACTCCAGACTTCCTTTCATTCATTCGTTCATTGTTTCTCATATAGTGGTATTATTCTGCTCCTTATTCTACATCGACTAGTCATTCTTAAAATTTCGTTTATTCATTCGGCTATTGATTGATTCCTCATTCTTTATATATATAAAAATTATTAACTCAACCGCCGGTTTCATGGCCGGTCCCCCGTAGTGGGTAAGTGCCAACAAATGGGAACAAGCAAGCAAGCAAGCAAGCAAGCAAGCAAACTAGTGCGTTCTGAGCCAAGCAGAAGAAAACGCAGAAGATCGAGAGATGTCCGGCGGTAGTGAAGCTCCTGCGACTCCGTGGGCGGCCCCCGCGGCCACGTCCATCTTCCCGCCTCGTTCTCAGCCTCTTCGTTGGCGACTCTGCGTCGTCTGCAGTGCTTTGGGCGTGGTCGTCATTGGCATCGGCGCATCGCTGGCCTTGCAGAGAATAGTGAGCGGCCCTGGAGCTGGATCTCGTGGCTTGCTTGAATCCGGCCGGCGAAGCCGTGGGTCCACGTCGTCACCGTCGATGCCTGGTCGGCGAGACTCGGCACCGAGTTGCGTAGGCGAAAGCTGTCGTCTTCTTTCAAGGTGCGTTTACGCGGTGGTTCGGGCGTAATTTTAAGTTTCTCTTAAAGTAGGACATACTAGTGAAATCTAATATAATATTTATGAGTCCTAGCCAAGAGCGGGAGAGATAGAGAGAGAAAAAGATTCATTGGTAGAATATTTTATTGGAAAGTTTTTTATTAGCTCGTCTGATCAGGCACACCCACTGTGGAAGATAAGTGATAGGAGTTGGGCTGCTAATCTTGAGGACTCGGGTTCGATTCTCGTCCATTGTGACCGCATTTGAAGGAAATCGAAATGTAAAAAGAACAAAAACCTGTATGGTTAGATTAAATTGCACGGTAAAGAGCTCTAGGTGGTTGGTAGATTCGTCAGGCGGGTTAGCGGTGGTTATGACGTCTTCTTGTAAGTCAGCGAAGCACAAGGAATTTATTTCCTTTTTATCGTGTTACTTCCTCCGGCGCGCTTTTCGACGTTGTTTGATGTGAAAAACGCGAAAAAAGAAAGACTAAAGAATTGCTTTACAGCAGTTCCTGAGTTTATGAGGAATCTATAAGCGGCCCTCGATTTCACAATATGTGAGAATGTCTTTTTAATCGCTTCTTTCAATGTATCTTTTTAAATTTTACACCCCATTTTTGATTGATTCAGGTACATTTCGGAGTCCCTCCAAGACGGCGACCCCTGCGACAACTTCTATGAGTACGTCTGCGCAAATTGGAGCGCCACCTACCAATTACAAGGCGAGGCCATGTACTCCGAGGCTGTCATGAGCACGCGTGAATTGGAAGACAAGCTGACAGCCATGCTCGCGGTCGGCATTGAAGACACGGGAAGCCGCGCCATGTTCGACCTGTACAATGCCTGCCTGAACATGTCGACCTCTGGTTCAGAAAAGCTCGTCTTCCAAGAGATCCTCGACAGCGTCGGCCTTAGCGGATTTCCGTACGCCTGGAGCCTCGCCAGTTCAGCCGCTGTGGCCGGCAGGCTCCTGCGAATCACCGGTGTCGCACCGTTCGTGCACGTAAGCCTGACGGACAGCGGGATCATGCTGCACGGTGCACGAACACTCTTCCCGGACTTCGTTTACGTGGCCAACGCGCACCGTGGTTGGTACATCGACGCGGCTCGCCGTATTGCTCACATGCCCATGCCGGAGCTCTTCGATTTCGAGCAGGAACTCGTGGCGCTTCTCAGCGCGCCCCTTGAAGAGTTCGTGACGGTGTCCGTCAAAGAGCTCGAGTCGACTGCGGAGTGGAACTGGGCAGAGTTCTTGACGAACGCCATGTTCGGCATCCGTACAATTGCAACCACTACCAAAGTGACCTACGAGCCCAAGCGACTCGGGGTTGGCTTGCTCGGGCTCGTGTCTTCTACGAAACCAGCGCTAGTGCTGAACTATCTCGGGTTTCGACTAGCGCTCGCGTACGCGCCGATGCTGCCGGGCAAGCGGTTTCGCAAGCTGAACGACGTAGCAGTTGCGCACACTGTCGGCTGGGAGGACGGCTGGGGCGAGCGTCGCAGCCACGTCTGCACTGTAATAGCGGCGCGAGCCGAACCGGGACTCGCGGCTTACCTGCTGGCCGTCCAGTCGAAGCACGACGAGAACGAGCCAGTGTTGAAGAGCATGGCGGAGCACGCCAAGAGGGACGTCCTCGAATTCCTGGGCGAGATGTCCTGGGTGACGGAGTCATTCCTGGCCAAGCTAGAACACCGCCTCAAAACGCTCAAGACGGCCTTCTTCGCGCCGGCCGAATGGAGGAAGTTCGCGTTCCGCACGTCTCAGTGCCGACCGTTCAACTGCGCTTCGGCTAACCTTAGAGCGGTTGACCTGTTCCGGAAAATGGTGGTACAGCGGCAGCGCCGTCGCCTGGCGGCCAGTCGGCGGCCGTTCCCAGACTACCCGCTGGACTTGTTCGAAACCGACAGTCGCGTGCTCGGTGACGGCACGCTGTTCGTGCCTCTGGGCGCCGTGCGAGGCGCGTATCATCAGGACGCTTTTTGGGAGTACCATCTCCCGCGCGTGCTCCTCCAGATGAGCTCCGCTCTGATGGACGTATTCAGGGACGTGTCGTTTGAGCTGCGCTCCAACTACACGGACTTGCATAACCGCTTCGCAGTGGCCGAATCGTGCTTGCGCGAGGACCGGCTGTCCATGAGCGAGGCGACGTCGGTGCCCTTCTCGTCCAATGGTACGGCTCGCGAGGACGTGCGCGATCTGCTGGCTGTGGCGGCGGCCTTTCGAGCGTACAGCCGGCTTATCGGTGCCAGTAGAGAAGGCACGCTGCCTGGTCTGCCGTTCAGTAATGACCAGCTGTTCTTCGTGCACTTTGCGCTGAACCGTTGTGAGAGGTACGACACCGCCTACGAAGACCAGCTGCTGCGCCATGGGCGCCGGGCGCATGCCAGGTACCGAGTTAACGGACCTCTACGTCACTCGATCAGCTTTAACCGGGCGTTTCAGTGTCGGCGTGGCTCGTACATGAACCCGCGGCGGAAGTGCGTTTTCTGAAACGTACACGTGCAAAGCTTATATACGAGTATGTTGTGGACGTGCGGCGTTGCGATCATTGGAATTACTTAAGCTGAACAGTTCGGTGTCACTTAAAATAAGAGGAAGTTGAAGAATACTAAAGAGAACTTCCTCTGTTGTCTATAAATATCAAAATAGCGCATGAAGCGGACTTGTGCGAATGTATACCTGCGTCGCAGATAAACGTGTTCGAGTACAATGAAGTCTATTTAGTGCAGGTTCTTGCAGTGATGCTCGGAAGTTGCGCGTAATCAAGACTCCATATATCTCCACAGCATTTTGTCCTACAAGTTGGGGCTGCTCATGCGTGCCTAGTATGATACGCGTGCGCACACACACAGAAGTAGAAGACACGCAGAGAGCCTACTAGTGAGCCAATGAAACCAGCTAACATGACAACCCGACAGCGAGCCCGACGAAAGAACAAGTTAGGGTTTACAAATCATCTCCGACCAGTTTGCTGAAAAATAAAAATGAGACCGGATTTCGCTGGCCGGAAGGCACTAATTACCGAGGACAAATGTAAGTAGATGCAATACACGCAAATGGAGATGCTCCTTGTTGCTTTGGTTTGTTAAAATCACCCCACTTATATACTCTGTTCCAGAAGTTCCGTGCAGCACTGTGGAAGCTACAGGCCTTCTCAACCAATCAGGAGGGCGAATACATCTAAGTGTATCCTTCCGCGCCCTGTCGTCTGC
Source organism: Rhipicephalus sanguineus (assembly GCF_013339695.2). Lineage (NCBI taxonomy): Eukaryota > Metazoa > Arthropoda > Arachnida > Ixodida > Ixodidae > Rhipicephalus > Rhipicephalus sanguineus. The sequence continues at coordinate 151,809,898 of NC_051178.1, read as the reverse complement.
TAGCGGCGAGCGCTAGCAGACGCTGCTAGCCCGAGAGCCTCTCGGGACACTGTGCAACTGCGCAGTGAGATGAGCTGTAATTGTTAAAGCGGTTAAATATTCTCGGCACCGTAAAAGCGCGCGTCTTCAAGATACTTGCACGTAGACATTTGAGGGATAGGGTTCAGTGGCTCATGTTTCGGTGGAAAGCGCCGCACTAGCCAAATTGAATATGAAAGCACCACGCTTCATCAGATTTCGTATACGCATGCCTTAACGCACTGTCCCGAACACATTTAGAGCCAACTGCTTCGCTCCCTTGTCGTAAAAGCTGATCCGGGAGCGATATCGCACAGGTGAACCAGGCGCCGCCATTTTGACTAAGGAGTTGCCGTGACCAAATCTGCCACCGCGGACTAATCACAACCCAAGACTGGGTCCTCCGCGGCGCTGTGGACGCCCGCGGGCTGTTCGGACTACTCATAAAAGTTTAGACAGTGTCGTACCATTCCTTCGTACTTTATAAGTAAAAACATAACACATACGAGCCACAACAGCGTTATTTCTTTCGTCATTTGCATGTTATAACACGTACAAGCAAGAAATCTTTCTTCAGTATCATGGAGCCACAAAAATTGTTTTATACAGAAAATGCGACAAAATCGCCATACAAATCACAGCTACAACACGCATAGAAGCCTTCAAGTAAAAATCCTCCGACGAGACCGCTTGCAAAAGTCATGAGGACAAACAACGGGCTACGTATATGGGGCACTACATCTCGCTTCGCAACAACCTGCGCTCGAGGGTCGTGTAGCCTTGGCTCTGCTGCACGGAACTTCTGGAACAGAGTATATGTTCAGTGTGTTCTCTCTTCAAATGCCTTTGGATGCTATCCCGTTCAATAGCTAGAAAATAGAGCAGGCCGTCTGAACCATTTTTTTTTGTAGCGGCCGTGCTTGAACTAAGCAATAACCAGCACCTACTTATTCGAATCATCATGTCGATTATCGTTTCATCTTCTATGTATAACGCAACTTTGCTTTCGTGTGTCATCAAGATGTATGTGTAAAGCCCCAGCCGTATCGCTATTCCAGAAATACAAAAATAAAAAAGACAAGTGTGATTAGGTTAAGCGTTAATTGACGTTTCTCAGTTATAATCTCCAGTTATGAGCGAAAGCGACCCCGGCTGGAATTAGGAATTCAAATCAGCCGTGATTATCGCTCCTGTGCACCGCTAGCGCGCATCGCATCGGTGCCTTTACAATACTCATTGATCATTCACCGACATGCACTTCCCTATTATATATTCATGATTTTAACAGCAAAGCTATTGCAGCTCACCGTAGTTTGTACAGTGTTGCAAAAAACTCCATTGGTGGGCCTGCGCCACGGGAATCGGACAAGCCCTACTACTGAGTACAGCAGGTGGGAACGTTACACGCAAACTCTGCTTGGAGAAGTGGAGCCCGTGAAACACGTGAGAAAGAAAGAGATAGGAAGAAAGAGAAAAAAGAGAGAGGCGGAAAGAAAGAAAAAGAGAAAAATAGAGATAAATAAAGGGAATAAACACATAAAAAGATAGAAAGACAGAGAAAGACATAGAAAGAAACGGACACAAAAAAGACAACGAAAGACAGAAATAAGAAGAAACGAAGAGAGAGAACGAAGCAGAGAGAGAAAAATAAAAATAGAAAGAGAGAGAAAGAGAAAGAAAGAACTATCCATAAAGAAATGGAAACCAACAAATACAAAAAAAGAGATACAAGAAACAGACAGAAAGATAAAGAAAGAGAAGAAAGGAAGAAAAACTAAAGAAAAACGAGGAAGGCCACCCAGCTGTGCTCCTCCTACAGGCTTGGCACCACTAGTACGAAGCTGCAGCTCTTTGACGCCGGTTCCTGCGTTGAGCGGCGTCGCCGTCGGTGTAACTGACAGACACGAAAAAATAAAATGAGAAAAAAAAATATCCAGGATTGAATGGGATTTGTACCCGGTCCCCCTGCGAGGCAATCGAGTATTCTACCACAGAGCCACGCTTATTTTGTTTCTTCATTGCTACAGAGCCACGCTTGTTCTTGAACTTGTGGCTTGAAACTTATTTGCAAAAAGTCTCTATAGAGGTGTCATGTCGGGCAAGTAATCGCGTTAACCCATGTAATATAGCGTGGCAGAAGAGTGCAATAACAACTAGGCATGCCAGAATGCTAGTTGCGCAACGAGTGTGTGGTTTAAATCTTCCCCTCCACTGAAATGTGCTAAGCCAAAATTCTTCATCGTCATCAGCCACATGCAGCATCAACAAGGTGCACATAATACCTTACAGATGTGTAGCGGGTACCTCGCTTATCCACAGAAAGACGAATAATGGCGTAGGGGGTGCTCTCCTACTTCACAAAAATTACGATTTATGGCGTAGTAGATACCTTGCATGTTTACTTGTATTTGTTGCCCCAAGGGAGTTTAGAACGGGCTCTATAAGGACGCTCTTCCAGCTTTCACTAGGACTGTGCTGCGCGTTCCGCGCAGGTCTCACGTTTTAGAGAGCGTCCGTCCCTGCGATGGGCGGCGTCGGCATCGGCGTAATCAATAGAGCGAACGGGGACGAGAGAGAGTGAACGCGGAGTCTGTCGTTATCCCGAGCCACTGGCCTCTAATCACGCTTTCTTTCTCTGTCACGCGCTCTAGCCCCTCGGTCGGAGCTCGTGCGCATGCAGGGCTGGCTACATTGCTACGACTGCGGAAAGCCAAAACTTCAAACACAGTTGGCGTTGCCCCAATACGAAGCTGCGCTCAGAATTTGCATTAGGCAGTATCGTAATCGCTGGTGAATTGTTCTTACTTTGCGATATGCATAGAGGACGTTAAAAAGAAGACAGGCGCAGAGATCTATTCTATGGCCTAATGCGTAAAGAAACGCATACTCATGCCCGATAACGGATATGAGCGTACCAATCGATAATATATCTGTCAATGCAATCCAACCAGAGAGATGTGTCCATTTGGGATTTCGCAAATGCTAATAGACATCCCCGCTCCAAAATAAATTGTGCTTTACTGCGTAACAGATTTGCTTGAAGCATGGTGGTTAAAGGGACTGTCTACCGTCTTTCATCGCTTTTCTCTTTTGTACTGCAATAGAAAGCATACAGCCTGAAGTGTCCAACCATGCAGCGGGCTTCTCTGGAAAGTGAGTAGAAATTTTTAAAACGGAATTTTTCGATCTGCGTTCGGTCTTCTTCCATTGGCGTGAAACATGACCACAACACTGGTTGGTGGACGCGATGACGATTGTAGTGCCGGTAAAAATTAAAACCGAAAGCACATGTGATTTCTGAGGATTACATTATTTTCGCTGAACATTAATGTAATGAATGTAACAGTCGTTTTCAGCGCGCTAGCGGTTAAATGAAGCCTTATTATACGATTACAGAACACTTCTTTTGCTTTAATCGCAGTCCATGCGTTTATTTTAGCACTGCTGCTGCAATCCAAGCGAAGTTGATTCATCAAAAGGAGACTATAAATGCACGCCTTCACGGCGCAGCACATGTGAGACATCCTAACAGCAATACATTGGCACGGTACGACCAGCGCGCAGAGCCGCATGGCATTACGCATGAGTTGAAGCAGACGAAATCGAAGGCGGCGCCGCAAGCAGCGCCATCCGGGCGCCTTTTTTAGACGTGTGAGGAAAAAAAGGCAAAAAAATCTCTCTCACGCAACTGAAAGCTGCCTCAAGCGCGTAAAAAACAATTTTAAGTTAGACATGTTTATTTTTTAGGCAAAATGATTTTACCTGCGAGGATTTTTGTCCTACCAGTAGATTGAACCACATCGCCGTTGGATGACGCTAGCGGTCATTCTTTCATGATTTTGAACATCAAATTAAAAATATAATTCCTTTTTTATGGGACAAAAGCATGCTCGTTGCCGCCGATGTGACGAACGATCTTCTCATTTTCACCACAATCAGAAAAAGATTTCAGAGTGGTAGACAGTCCCGTTAATAAGTCATAAGAACGTTTTCAAAAGTTTTTCACTGTGGGACCGCCTCCCGCCCCCCGACCCCTTTCCGCTGAAGCAAGAGGGACTTCATTTAAAACTATGGCGAGTTATTTGAGACAGCACTAGATAATTAGTTTTACCCAAAACACAGTGGTGATCGGTGTTGCGTTAGGCTTTCTGTATCTTTACGCCGATAACCTAGTCGACTTTTTACACTGGTTGTCTAAAATAAATGTATTTCACGTTTTACCAATGCTCGCAACAATGTCTTAAATCCGTGCATCATTTCACCAACTCCACTGCATTTGAACCAATTGACTGACTAGGTTATCTAACACCTGCGAGACCTGATGCGCTTTAAAACCATAAATGACGTCACACAAGCGAGTGCGCGAGTGACGTTTGTACAGCGCGTGTCTACACCCACTGATCTCCACCTAGTGGAGATCAGTGTCTACACCGGATAAACATAAACAGACATGCTTAATCAGTTCCGAAATCCAAATTTGAACTCCGGGCTTCCATTGAACACTACGCTATGGTCTCACGCCTCATCAGGCAAAATAAGTCGTCTGTACGAAATTCCTTCGTGAAAACCAGGGCATTCAGACGCTAGGCGCGTTTTCGCAACGCTGGCAGAGTGTCATCTTCTCGCCGTTCAATCGAATATGCGAACGGATAAGTACTTTTAAAAGCATTTAATCAATTATAATGTTATACGCATCTACTGTAAATGAAATCGTTCACTTGTTTCTGCTGCAGTTTTTTTCGTAGACTTGACAACAGCCACACGTCGGACTAACTGTGCTCAAATGTCAAGAATGATCGAAAAATGCACAAAATGAAAATGTCCTCAATAACAAAGTGAGGATAATGCCGTTGAATTTTTGTTCAGCCTCCCAACAGCCGTAACAGATCTTTTTTAGGGCTGTCATAACTAACAAAGAGAATTCTTCCAGAGTACCATTTGCACGTGTCGCATTGAAACTACTCCAGATCCACCTCAGAAACTACTTCAGAAGTTTATGTTTTTCTGTAAATTAATTTTCTTGTTTTTGTCCCTGCAAAGAAACTTTGCTTCTATAAAGAACTAACTGTAAATTTGTCATTCTTTATATATGTACAATGCGACAAGAAAATGCTAACTCGACTCTTACTTATGTGGCACCAATCTTTCAAATTTCTCGCTTCCCAGGCAGTCTAAAAATATCCGAACTTAATCACTTCCTCAACATTAACGCTTTTCGTTTCATCACATAAAGTAGTATAGTTTGCAACAGATTCGCAAAACATTAGGATAGATCGCGACGTTCGTTTTAAGGTCAGCCTTCTGACGCCGTCTGTGGGAGAGAAACACTCAGCGTCGACTGCGCACCCACTTCACAATTGTTAAACTTGGCACTTTCGAATAAACTCCAGCAAGCACTGAACACATTAGGCTCTGGGTGACAAGTTTCTTCGTAATCACAGGCCTCCGAGAACGCCCTGCAGTCGAAGACTTATAGCCGCCATTATGGGGCCAGCTCATGAAGGCCTCGAAACTCTGTAAAGTTATTTCATCGGGAAGTACAAGCAACACAGGACGTTCATCATTAAATAAGTCGACAGCTTGCGTGAAATAATTAGAGAAATGACAGCAGAACCGCTCTAACAATGAATGTTACCGTCAGTGGTTATAGAGTCGTCGTTGATGAAAGATTTCTTGAAGGACTTGTTTGTACGCACATCAGAATGAATGGCGAGTATACGATACTCCACCAGCGCTGTGAAAACGCGCCGAGCCTCTACGTGCGCTCGCTTGCACGAAGAAAAATTTTCAGGAAACAGGCAGCGTTGTCGAAAAACTCGCCAGCCTATGAACGCTCATGTTTGCACGCGGGACATTCTTAAAGGTGTCCTACACCCCTCGATGAGGCATGCGCCTGTGGACATGCGGTTATATCATGGTCATGGGGGGCTTCGATGAGGCCCAGAGTTCAAGTCCACGTTTCGGAGCTGACTAAGCATATTTACGTTTATCCTGTGTAGACGTGAGTTGCTCTAACGTTAAGCACGCATTCGCTCATGTAACGTCATTTATGGCTTCAACTCGCATCAGGTCTTTCAGGTATCCGATACCCAGTTGGTCGGTCGGTTCAACTTCTGCGGAGGCGCCTAAAGAAATGCTATACGCATTTAAGACAACGTTGTGAGCATTGGCGCCAGGCTAAAACTAATAATCTATTGCCGTCTCAAGTTACACGTCATAATCCTAAGGTGAAGTCGACATTGCTGCAATGGAGGTCGAGCTCCGATAGTGCAGAAGCGTTGAAGAGATGTTGTTATGGCTTGATAACCACCATGCTTCAAGTGCATTTGTTACGTGGTGAAGCGAAATTTATTTTGCAGCAATGTGTATGCTAGAGCTCGCGAAATAACAATTGACGCGCCTCGCTGGTAAGATTGTATTAACAGATATATTATCGAATGGTAGGATTACATGCGTCAGCCTGCGTAAGCTTGCGTTCCATTATTCATTAAGATATATAATTGATCCGCGCGGCTGTGTTCACTAGAACGTCTCTTATGCATATCGAAAAGTAAAACTCATGCATATGTAACGGGAAAGTGCATGTCGGTGAATGATCAATGACTATTATAAAGACACCAACGCGCTGCGCGTAAGTGGTGCACAGGAAAGATAGTCGCGGCTGATTTGAATTTCTAATTTCAGCCGGGGTTGCTATTTCTCTTGCCTTGAGATTTTAACCGAGGAGCATCGATTAAGGCTTAACCTAATCACACTGAACTCTTTCTTGTGTTTCTGGCGTTCCGATATGGCTGGCGCTTGACGCATACTACTTGAGGACAAAACAAAAACAAACTCGCGTGCTAGAATATGAAACTTTGTCGGCTTAATGATTAGAATAATTAGGTGCTAGTTATCGCTTACCAAAATTGACCTGTCGTTTTTACTAATTACTGATTGGGATAGCATACTAAGAATTTGTGAATAGATAAAGATACGCAACGCGGCATGGCGACCGGTCGTATGCGTGGGTAGTCTTTAAGCACTCCATTAACACTGGCTGCTTTAAAACACCCTAGACATGTACAGTGGGGGGAACTGTAAACAAACCTAAGAAACAAGGGAAATCATGAATCCCGTTTATTGCATTAACTTGCATTTTTCCCTCTTGCGTTCAGTAAGGACAGCGTGAAAGCCGGCCTCATAGCGGAAAGCTTTTTTTTTTAGCGCCTGGAGATGCTGCTCTCTGGCAAGGTGTTTGTTTATGCGGCAGAGCAAACTTTACGAACATGCGCGACGAGGACGGCAAAGTTGCTTCCTGAAAACGTGCGATAACCACGCGAACGCGGAAGCAAGCTAAGTTATACGCGGACATTTATAACGATATAGAATATCCTTGGGGAAAAATCAGACACAGTGGTACGCTCTGTAACTGTGATTTTAATGACAAGAGAACTAAAAGAAAAGAGGTCAACAGAAAGATTGTGAGCAGGCAACCAATAAAAATGTAAGAAAGAAACGAAAGAAGGAATGTTGTTCAGAAAGAGAGAGAGAGAAAAAAAGAGAGAAGGAGACCAGCTGCTGAAAAGAAGGACGTCGTTTCTCTGCGAAAAAAGTATTCTCGAAATATCGATTCTGAAAAAGAAAGCACGCACGTCTGTGTGCGCAGGCCTGGTTTATTCGATATGCGCGGGATATTCATTTATTCCCAGCCTTTTTCCCTTCTCGAGGAATTTCAAACCGACTTTCGTTCAATAATATCGGGCCATACAGCAGCAATACGTAAAAACAACGACCAAAAAAAAAAAAGCTTCACCGGTTGTAGTACGTACCTTACGATTGGTTCGTCCGTCTCAAATATGTGCGATTTAGGAACGCAAGAAAAAAAGAAAGGTCGCATTTCATATTTGCTCGACGATGTTTCGAAGGAACATGGTGCTTTTACCACGAACGCAAATTCTGCCGTAAATTTAGTCACGGCATTTCCTACACGATATTTTCGTCGCCAAGTTTTGACATCTCGAACGAGAAGTGGCGCAAAGTTCAGAATTTTGAAAAGGGCGTTTCAAAAAAAAAAAAAGAAAAAAGAAAAGGGGCAGCAGTGAACATAAAGTGCAATGGTTGCGAAAAAAGAAAGATCTGAAGGAGTTCCTACTCCCTCAGAGCTTGATAGCAAAGAACACGGCAGTGCCTCAGAACGCGGTGTCTGGCAGCCGCGAGATGATTAATCGTGCACAGAATGATGAGAACGAGTGAGCTCTTTTTGTATTTTGGTGTGCACGTAGGCGACATTTTGCTTATAGTCGCAACGTCTCGGTGTTCGCTATGCGCTGCCTTGCATTTGAAGAAAGGGCTGATGTTGTACGTGGCTCTCATTTTGGAGTCAACTCAATGTTCGCCTCAAAGTTCTCGTTCTCTTATTCTCGGTGTCGTGCATTTTTCTAACAGTGCAAACACGTTCAGAGGCTGACGAAAAACCTGTCTCTTTTTTTTGTTTCGTTTTATCACAAAGGGCAAGTCGGGTAGTCCGACTTTTCAGCGCGAATGCTTAAAACTAGGCTAGGGCGAACACGCTTTGCGCAGCTGTTCGTAATGTAAATTTTGATGTTCAGACGGCGCATAGAAACTTGAAATTCGTTGGTTAGTTATCTCAGTGCGAACATCGCAAAAGTGTGAAATATTATAAGCACTGATAAAGTAACGCTCATATTGCTTTCAATGCTTGCAACTCAAGTTCCTTCTCTTTTATTACTTTTTCATTCGCGCTACTGTTATCATGATTACACTTGTCTGTTCCTCATAAAAGCTTCATATCTTTTCTATTGTCACTCGATTTGATCTTAACGTTGTATAATATGTGTAACTTGCATTCTATCTTGTAGATATTATTATTATTATTATTATTATTATTATTATTATTATTATTATTATTATTATTATTATTATTATTATTATTATTATTATTATTATTATTATTATTATTATTATTATTATTATTGAACTTCCGCATTCTTCACTTGTATTTATGACATTCATGTCCTCTTATTATGCTTGTATGTGTTTGCTTCTAACTTCGTTTCTTTTTAAGAAATATTTGTTAGAATTTATTGTATTGCCCAACTGCCACACTTGCAAATTAGCAGCAAATAAAAGTAGCAGCGTTGTCAATAAATAAATAAATAAATAAATAAATAAATAAATAAATAAATAAATAAATAAATAAATAAACTATTGCGAAACTTCTGGGAGTAGCTTCAGTTTTGGCATTGGAGTCCCCACACTAGAGGGTTACTAGTGTTTTAGTTAATAACCCAAACAAAAGGTAGAGCAGAAAAGTAACTCTGCATTGCGCAGTCAAAAATGGAAGTCAGTTGAACATCATGAATGTATTTAGTAGTATCTTTTAAAGGCCGTCATCCCAACGATCTTGCTGTTCTCATGATGGTCCTGAGTTTTTATAGTAAAACCCTTCACTAGCATTTCTTTAGTTAGAGAAAGAAGTGAAAGCCCCGCTTTGAAGAGAAGCGAGATTTTTAACCATTCTATTGTATAATAAGCTGAACTTGTTGGCTAGTTGGCTGAACATCTTGAATCAGGAAACAGCGCGGTAAAAACGAAGTCGAAACAGAGGAACGAGCACACCACACGAAGCGCTGCCTATCAAATGAAATTTATTGTGGCGAAAGACGTGTACGAATAAATACGTAAGAGCACCTCGTCACAAACAAAATACAAAAAAAACCAAGAAATAATAAAGGGAAGAAAAAAAATGGGATGGCCATCGTCACATGAAAGTGGTTCAATACTGACAAGTTAGCCGAAAGATATATAACTTCTATGTCAGAGAGTAAAATAGATGGTGTACTAACACACTTATCTTTTAGCAATGTAATATTGAGCGCCTCGATAATTTCGCTCGTCATTTGCTTATTGCTCCTTGCTGGCACGACATTTTTCAAATTCAGGGCAACAACTACATTCCTTGCAATGTACGCCTACACTCACAGATGTAGAGGGAGTACTGCAAGAGTATAGCGACTCTATTACTCTCGCTAGTGTTCTTTAACTCCGTGGGGGAGAAGTGGAGAGTTAGCCGTGGAGCTTACTCTTTCCTTGAGGGCAGAGTAATAGAGACCGCGAACTCTCTGCCACTAAGATGGAGTTCACAATCCACGGAACTGCCGCGTCGACGTAGCGTGAACAGGGTCGGGAACTCCCTCCCAAGCAGACGGAGTACAAGCTAGCGCAAGCTTCTGGCCGACGCCGCACAGAGATATATAACTGTCGGTTAACCATACTCCTCCGAGCGTAGACGCCACAGACGTCACTTTAATGTGCAAGTTAATAGCATATCTCTCAGTGATAACAAAAGAAAGTGTTCGTGATCCGTCAACCTTTGGTGTCTGAAACGCCAACAGAGGCAGCTTCGAAGCCTCGAACACCGGCAACTTCTAACGTATCGCCAAAACTTAGTTTACGACACAAGCCGATTCCCACTGGAATGAGGTAGACACTAAAAACATTAGTGAAATATAAATAAAAAAACAAAAAAGCCAAGAAAACAAAACTGTGTCAGGAGGAATCGAACCCGCCACCTTCACATCCTCAGCTGAGTTCTCTACCACTACGCTACGCTCCTTTTCCTTTTTCTGTATTGCCAGTTCTACTTCATAGACTACGCCACGCTGCAACACACCGCTCTTACTGTAAAAAGACTAGTCAAGACAGCTCGCCGCACGGTTTCATCTTTACGGTTCACCTACTGAAGACAGTTGCTATCTTCCTGATTCAAGACATTCTATTGCATGCATCTAAATATTAATCCCTACCATACTGGATGTATATCTGAACAGCCGCTCAGCACACTGTTGGGACGTAGAAATATGTCCCAGCTAATTCGAGGAAACAGTATCGAAAGAATTTCTTCCTATCGGCTTAGTTTAGTAATTTCTCTGTTGGTTTCAGATTAAATTTCTCGAAATTCGATGCTTTTGCCTGACTTCCGTAGAGGAGAGGGGATGGCATCAACATGCTTCGTTGAGCAAAAGTAACGCATAATGTAAGATACAGAACATGTCCGCTCGTCATAAAGACAAAGAGCGGCTTTTGGTCATTTTGATACTTGGACTAATCATTGTAAACACGTATGCGCCTGAAGTTTACTTTGACATACACTTTTCCTATTAAACCTGTTCGAAGTTGGCGCTCGTCCCGTCCTCCATGTCCAGGCTTTCTTGTCATGCCCCTCTCTGCTTGGTCTTGTGATTCAGAGGTTCAGATGGGACATACGGTCGCCACAGAGTTTGATAAACGTTATGTTCAGCTTCAAAGCTAAATAAATTTACCGTTGAAAAGTTGTGAGGCACGAAAAAGAAAATATCTGTAGCAGTCATGCTCGTGTAAATGCGCGGGTGCTAAAGCATCCTTCAGTTTATGTCGCAGTGTTATTTTATTAGGGGCGAAGCTCCTTAAGGCGGCACCCGTTCGTCCCTCGTAGTTGTCGTAGTCGTAGTGCGTAACCAGTCGTAACGCTAGTACCAGATCTTGACCTCCAAGGTGGTGCCGGTGGGAGATTTTAGGGGCGAAGCTCCTTAAGGCGGCACCCGTTCGTCCCTCGTAGTCGTAGTCGTAGTAGTCGTAGTGCGTAACCAGTCTTACGCTTTGGCCTCCAAGGTGGTGCCGGTGGGAGACTATTCCTGTGCGTTGTTGAACAATAAAAAATTCGCAGCGTGCGCGTTAACTAAAAGCCGAATTCTTCTGTCTCTCATTCCCCATTAGCAGCCATTGGCATGTTCCAGTAGGAAACGTTAGTAGAATTAGAAGTGTAAGTGTTAGCTAAAAGCCGACTTCTTCTGTCTCTCATTCCCATTAGCAGCCATTGTTTACCTCCAAGGTAGTGCCTGGTGAGATTTCTCCTGTGCGTGAATAAACAATAAAAATTTTGTTCAAAACGCCATTGATTGATGAAATAAACCAACGAAAGACGCCAGATGTTTTCTAAAAGCAAAACGAAAGAACGCCAGATGTTTCTAAAGCAAAACGAAAAGACGCCAGCTGCTTAACGAAAGACGCCAGATGTTTTCTAAAGCAATGGTTTTCTAAACAATGAAAATTCACAGCGTACATGTAAAATTAAAGTGAGCTGCAAGTCGTCATAACTCATCGAACCTTTAGTATAAACGCGCCCGATCTCAAGTCGGTGATGATGTACTGGGCAGAATTCACGGTAGATTCACGGTTTACCGATGAACCTCCGCAGCTTCGCCCACTCATCATCATTCACTCCGTGGATATGCTGTGATTTTTTATTAATTCTGCATTTCTTTTGTCTAATTTATATACCGATTTGCGTCTGATTTTATTTCTACGTGAAAGAAACATCAGACTGTTTCTTAAGAACCAGGAAGCCGTCAGCCAGACTTCACCAGCGATGAACCTGGCAAACAATGGGAGCGCGAATTTCTTCGAGGCCTCAATTCTCGAACTTCCAGTTTTGAGCGTTGCCGTATTAAGTGAAAACAGGGGAATTATTTTTGGTACAAATCCTTCGTAAGTCCTCGCTCGACTGAACTGCTTGCATTTGTATTCGCGCCTGTCTCGACACGGCCGTTACATTTTCCAGATCGCCGAAAATTGCTTCGTGCGCCCCTACTGTGGCGCGCGGGGTATTAAGAAGCCTTTCAAAACGAGGATTACTAAAATAAAACAGCACTTTTGAAGAAACAACCGTAGCGCGAAAGGAACAAGGACGACACAACAACGCAGGACTGGCGCTGACGCAGGGCCAGTTTTTGTGTCGTTCTTGTTTATTCGCGCTACGGTTTTAACAGCATAGCTGTTTAGGCTCGAGGTATGTCCGCGTAGCGTATAGACACAAAATTAGGCGGCAAGCAGCTCCCATAGCATAGCCATGCATAGTATTGTGTAGCAAGGGGGTGGGAAAGGGAAGTGAAGGTGACGAGGAGGAGGGAAAGGAGGAGGGAAAGGAGGAGGGGAACGCCAGCTGCTCCACTGTTTCCTCGGTCTTCACAACTGCCCCAATTTGTTTCTTCAGAAGTCATTAACAAACTTGCAAAACAAAACGTTTTACGAAAACAACACGTTCGTCAGTTTCGTTTCCTTTCTTTACTTGTTTGTTTAAGGGAGACAATTTATGTCAACCGCGTACTCAAATGAAAATTTTCGTGAGTTAAAGATGGAAAGGTGAAAATGGATGTTGGGCCCTGCAGTCTATGCTGCAGTTGAGAACAATGTTTTTAAAAAAGAGGAGATGATAAGAAGGAGATCTAGCTATACACATACAAGCATTTATCAGACTGCGCTTTGTTGGCGACACATATTGGGAACAAAGCTGACAAACACTTCCGCCCGGAACGCTAGCAAACTGTTGAGAACAAATTCAGACAACGTGTATTCGTAAGACCGGAACGAACATGCAAGCAAAAAACAATGGTTAGGTCCTCGAGCTAGCCTGTGCGTTGCTTTTGCAATCACTCGTAAAAATATACACTGTCGCAGGTTACGAACGTTTCAAACCGGAAAAACGTAACGTTAGCGAAAGCACGGCCGGAACTTCCGCGCAGCTTGTTTGGTAAAACGGAAGAACTCAAAACCAGCGCAAAGCGGAAACTAATATCCGGACCGACGCAGGAGAGTCCAAGGGCGAAGCGCGAATCTCGGTCGGTTGCATAACGTCGCCAGCCGGAGAACAATCGCGGATATAAACAGGCACTAATACTACGGATGTTGCATCCACGTTACCATGGTGATACCGAACGTTAGCTACGAGTTTTCAAGCTGTGTCTCAGTGAAAAAAAAAGGCTTCATTGTCTGATAAAATAAGATGGGCTTGTTACTACCAAGTTTTCGACGCGTTTTCGAGAAAAAGGAAAGAAAGATAGGTAGACAAAGAAAGCCAAAGAAAAGTAAAGGACGCTGTTTCTTTGCCTTTCTCTGCCTGCGCATATTTTTTCCCCTTTTCTCGTATGTGCTGGAAGCACATAAAATTCAGTGTTCCAAGTATATATAGCCCGGATAGCAGCTTAAGTAACAAGTTTTCCAGTGCCGAGGGTGTTACAAGTGTCACAAGGCCGCGATTGCAGCCTTTCTAACGTACTTCGCATATTAGACCGCGTTGATTTTCGACTTCAAACGATCAAAATAAGACGAAAGAAACAGAATCACACGAATAGTTTTGCCTGTGCAGTCTGATACCAATATCAGCGTGAGTTGGTGTTAGCGCGGCCTGCATGCTAGTTAGGAAGCACGCGAAAGCGCGCATGCGCGCTTTCGGTGAGCGGAGAGAGAGAGAGAGATAAAGGTAGAGTGAAAGGCAGGGAGGTTAACCAGAAGTTTTTCGGTTTGCTACCCTCCACTGGGGAAGGGGTAAGGGGGGATAGAAAGGTAAGGAAGGAAAAAAGAGTAACAAAAAAAAAAAAGAAAAGCGCACACACACTCAAGCCCGGGAGCATCATAGTCGTTTAGCGAGGTCAGTTGAGCGGAGAAACTTCAGCAGCGCCTTCGTCGCTTTCTGGTTGGAAGCTAGAACGTTCCGGCACTCCAAAATTGATTGTTCAGAAAGCGGCTGGTCGTCGAGGCGCGCTAGCGTTGCTGAGAGCTGTTGTCTTTGAGGGCAATAGTGAGGACAATGACACAGGACGTGCGCAATGGTTTCCTCGCTGCCACAGTGAGCACAGGCAGCACTGTCTGCCATTCCGATTCGGTAAGCAAAGCTGTTCGTGAAAGACACTCCAAGCCACAGGCGGCAGAGGACTGTTGTTTCGGATCGGGAGAGTCCGGACGGAATTTGAAGTTGAAGTGACGGATCCAGGCGGTGAAGGCGGGTATGCAGAAAACCGGACGTATTCAACATTGAATGCGTTAGATCACGTGCGAGCGAGCGAATCTTTGCTGCTGCATCGGTTCGTGATAATGGAATGGCTTCCAGCACGCCACCTTCATGAGCATTCTTTGCAGAATTATCGGCATGTTCGTTGCCGTCGATGCCACAGTGGCCTGGAAGCCACTGAAAAGTTATGTCATGCCCTTTGTCTCTTAATTGCTGATAGATTTGCCTTATTTCCAATACTAGTTGGTCTTGTGCACCACGACGTAAAGCTGACGACAGACACTGCAGGGCTGACTTCGAGTCTGTAAATATGCCCCATTTCAGTGGCGACTGTCCTTGAATCCTTCGAAGTGCACTGCGGAGTGCCGCAAGCTCCACAGCAGTTGACGTAGTCCTATGAGACGCTCTAAAATGATAGGTTTCGGCTTTTGCAGGAAAGATAACAGCTCCTGCAGATCCCCTAGCATTTGTAGAGCCATCCGTGTAAAGTTTAACGTGGTTTGCGTATTCTTCGTGTAGCATCAGCAGAGACAGCTGCTTTAAAGCTGGCGACGAGAGATCCGCCTTCTTCCGAATCCCTGGCACTGTCAAACGAAGTTTAGGCTGTTCCAGGCACCAAGGGGGTGTCATGATTCTTTCAGGAGGTGTGTAGCCTGTTGGAAGGCACTCTCGGAAAGTCGAAATCCTCTTGCAAAAGGAGGCACCGGGCCGGTCTTCTGGAAGTGAGGCTAGGTGATGGGCAGGGGCGCGAGCAAGGTGTCTGATGTGTGCCCTAAGCACCTCCAAGGTTATGTGAATGCTAGCAGGGTGATCCTTTGCGATGGCAATGGTCTCCGCTGTTGATGCGCAGCGTGGCAGTCCGAGACAAACTCTGAGTGCCTGACCCTGAGCATTTTCGATTGTACGTATGTTGCTTTTACAAGTGTTCGTCAGCACCGGTATACTGTACCGCATATACCCGAGAAATAGAGTCCGATATAACTGCAACATAGCGTGCACCGATGTCCCCCACGTTTTCCCTCCGAGGAACTTGAAAAGATGTGAGATGGCTGTCAGGCGCTTCTTAAGACCAGCCACATGGGTACTCCAGCAAAGGTCTCTATCGATGATGACGCCCAAGAATCTGTGAGTCCTGGCGTAACAAACATTTTGCCCATTGATTGATACGGCATATGCTGTCATTGGCTTCCGCGTAAATGCGACCAACGCAGATTTCTCAGGTGAAATCTCGAGGCCTTGTTCACTAAGGTACGCCGATATTGACATCGCGGCTTTTTTGAGCCTTGCACGCACCAGGCCGTGTTACACCTGACGTCCAAACACTTATGTCATCGGCATAAATGGATTTATGAACTGAACTCGGTATACGTTCCACGAGTCCGATCAACACAAGGTTGAATAATGTGGGACTTAAGACGCCACCTTGAGGAACACCACGGTATGTGTAGTGCTGAGACGTTGGCCCATCATCAGTTTGCACAAAGAATGATCTCATGTGCAGGTAGCAGCCGACCCAACGGTACACTCGACCACCAAGACCAACCGATTCGAGGGCGTCAAGTATGGCTTCATGAGAAACGTTCTCGTATGCTCCTTTTACATCCAAGAAGAGCGCGACGGATAACCGCCTGCTCATTTTCTGCTGTTGGACGTAAGTTACCAGATCAATGACATTGTCAATGGAGCAACGAACACGTCGAAAGCCGGCCATGGCATTTGGGTATACATTATAGCGTTCCAGGAACCACTCTAGCCTGGCAAGGATCATTCGCTCCATCAGCTTCCCTACACAACTAGCCAGTGCTATTGGGCGGTATGATGCCAGCTCTAGTGGAGATTTCCCAGGTTTTAGAAGCGGGACTAGACGGCTCGTTTTCCATTCTTGTGGGACTTGCCCATCTCGCGAAGATTCGTTGAACACATCTAGCAAAGCTTCTCGTGCCCGCTCATTGAGGTTGCATAACATGCGGTATGATATGCCATCTGGACCAGGTGCCGACGATCGATTGCATAAGGCGATAGCCGCATCCAGCTCCTCAATCGTGAAAGGCGTGTCCATGCGTGAGTCCAATAAAGGAGGTGTGAAATCAGCAGCAAGGGCTCCTGTGCAAGTCGAACGGCTCACGACCTTCCTGCAAAAATCTTCAGCTACTTCGATATCCCGTCGATGTTGGAAAAGTGCCTACGTACATTTCCTGAACAGCGGTGAACGGAAGTACACAAGACGGTTACCAGCTGCTTTCGCACCATAGTTCGGCAAAAAAACGAGCTCACTCAGACTCACTCAAGCAATATATTTTGCTCTGATGACTCACTCAGACTTAGAATCACCAAAATTTTCCTCAACCGGACTCACTCGGACTCAGATTCACTAAATGTTTTCGCGAGCGGACTCACTCGAACTCAAACTCACCAACATATTACTCAGCCGGACTCACTCAGACCCAGGCTCACGGCTTGACGTGAGCCTGAGTGAGTCGACGCATGAGTCCGTTAACGTAAAATGAGCTTTTTCTATCATGGTGTCTATGCTATTTAACGCCAATATTTCACACAATTGGTACTCTACAACACGCCTTTTGATCCTGTGCCTTCAAATACTTATTATGAGGGGTATCAATCCAGTAAGGACATTTTTATAAAATAAGCGACTCACACAAGGTATTTTTATCAAAAACTTTCGGTGAAAGAGCTTGCGGGGGAGGCAAGGTACCCCCTTGCCTCCTAACTCACGCCTCTGATAATAAATGTTTAAGTGGCAAACTATTTGCTTAGGCTCACTTGTGCTTAGGGCGCACTCGGACTCAGACTTACCAATATTTTCCTCAACCGGACTCACTCGGACTCACGGCCCTATCTGAGTCTGAGTGAGTCGACTCATGAGTGAGTTTGCCGGCCTATGCTTCGCACCGATAATTGTATGGCATACGACTGCACTAGTTCGTTTGTATACGTTGCTCTTAAGCTATGCTACTTATCGACTTGACAGTAAACTTGTCGACTTCACAGTAAACCGTTGTTGCAGAAAAAAACAATAAAAATGATAACACGTTCGAAAAGTAAAACAAAGCTGAAAAGAAGTGGCATTAAGTTTACAGAGATGAGCTTCAGAAAAACGAAAAAAAATCTAAAAAAAGAGGACGAGTTATAAGCGGGAAAACAAGCGGGTAGAATAAGTCCGCGCTGAACTCGACACTTCATTAGCGTATACGCGTCGGAATAAAATCCCGCAAAGATGCGACCCGCGTTGATGTTCGTCTTTATCGTCGATGCGGCAGCATAAATGATTGTCGCTGTGCTTGTGGACGGGCGAAGCTATTTGCACTCGGGATTTCACTGTCAGCGCACAGGCGCCCGCTGCAATCACGGAAGTAGTGTAGTCGAGCACTGCTGGAAGCTGCAAATGGCAAGTAGTTGCGCTGCTGTAAGTACTCGCCCCGCTCCCGTTTCGAGCTAGCGGCGTGATTTGCCTTTTTGTTTCGCGCATTCTTTATTTTTAGCGAAGCGTAGAGGTTTGTCTGGGCGGTATATCACTGCGAGCTCTGCAGCGTTCCCCGAATTTCGCGCTCCTGTAAATCACTTAGAGGAATCTAAGCCACTAGGGACTGCAATATCAGTTCTCTCGCTATTTAGAAAATGTCAGCAAACAATATGAACCGTATAAAGTTAATGGGACGGCCACATTACCTAGTGTATGGCATACATTTACGACGTAGCTTCAGCTCAACAAAAAAAGGAACACTCTCTATAAAGAAGCAACGAAGAGGAGAGAATAGAATGAAAAACAGTGTAAATATATATGTACAGTATGGTCCACTGTTAAAGGGAACACTCGAATGAGCATCTTTCATTTTGTTGGCCCCCTAACGGCTAGTGGATGCGGAAAGATTGTTCGTGGACGTTACTAGTGTATCATAAGGATTCGGAACTGTAAACCACCAGTAGTGTTATGTAAATCTAAGCCATTGGGCTTTTGTAGAAGAGCGAAATCCGGACATACCCGAAACGCAAGTGTTCCCTTTAACAGTGGACCCGTCTGTACATATCTATATTCTTAACTGTGCAAACAATATGGATATGTTAATGAAAAAGCGCTTCTTCAGATAGAGCCCCATGAAAAGTGCATGTTGTTGCAGTTGTGCTTTTATTAAACTAGAAACAAGCGATTTCTTGGGTCCTTATGATGGTAAAATTGAAAAGAGATATTGTACTTGTGTTTTCTTGCAAGACACTCAAGCGCACTGTGTTGGTCGAATTTTTGTTCATTGCGTTTCTTTTAGAACCACCAATTTCCGTTTACATATATTGCTTTTAACATGTCGTCATCAGACGCCACTCAATCACGAAAACTCACGGAGGAAGGAAGAACTGTACATGGGCCCTGACATCACTCTCCGTGAAGTCTTGGTGAAGCCGGAAGTCGGCCATACCTACTGGGCAGATTGTCCTTTCTTGCTTACATGTGAACTGCGAATTAGAAGGCCTGTCTCTCTCTCCAGCTCGAATACCACGTGGGCTGAGTGGCGCGCGTGCCGTGCCGATTCGAAACCAACGGAATGGAGCACAACACGCTGGGTTACAGCGATACCGTTGACAAAATCATTTCGTCCGAGTATTCTGTCTTGCGCTGAAAGAAGTTTATATGAGCACTGTAAATTATACCGTTAGATCTTGCTTTTATTAGCTTATGTAAAAATAATTTGCTTTATCGGACCAGCCAAATTACTGTTCCGACGACCAAGCGCCTGCAGTTCGCATAGCTCTTGTTAAATGCTTTAGTGTTATGGTGTTGCTTTGTTTTCATCGGTTCGGGCTTTCAGTCAAACTGCGAGCTAGAGCGGAAGTTTACGAGCAGAAACGCGTATTTTGGTCGTGGCTTGAACAATCGATTTGACTTACCGAACAAGTTTCGGGTGGTCACACACAGGGGAATTAAATGTGGCGAGCAACAGCGCGCCAACAAGAAGCCAAGCAAACGAGATCGAACGCTGTGGACTAAATACACTGGCTGCGGCATATGGTGTCATTGTTTATACGGCTTGTATTCACGCACTGTACACAAGACACGATCGGCCGTGCGCCGGCTGGTTGTACCGGGTCTCTCTCACGCGACGACCCGTCACAGTGCCCATGACCCACGTTAAAGCACACCGGCATCAACTTTGTGCAACTGGTGACCTTGTGCACATTGCAGGTGTGCGAAAGGCATTGCAACGCGCGTGCTCTAATGCAAGAGTACACTGCTGGGAGCGAGCATCGTAAGCATACGGCATATATATAGAACACGACACTATGTATATATGATGTCCGCATTTTCTCTAGCGGGGCACAGATGTTTCGTCCGCTGTCAAAAGCAAGAACACTACGCGACCGTCATTGACCCGCAAGGCGTTCATTGTGCAGATGCTGTAGCACCGTGGTTACGTTCTGTCATGGTGCCTTAGCACGATTTCGCTGAGGACTACAAATCCTTCATCGGCTTCACCCGCTGCACGGTACGTGGATACGTTATCGGTCCACGTACTGTTCAGATGCCGTGGCTATCAACAGGTGTTACGAGCGCTGCTGGGAACTATAATATCCGGGAGAACACTGCGGAGCTAACAACGCCGTACAAAGAATGGTCCGCCACGGCTCGCTACGAGACTTACGGAAGCGCACATGCCGCCGCCGCTACATATAGTGTGCCTCCGTGCGTGCGCGTAGAATGCGCGCATCGAGGCACCCTGCCGCTACACAACACGGCGCGCCACGTAACCATAGCAACGCCACCATTGTGCCCATTGGATGTGGCCGCTAAGGCGTCATTTTCTCCACATTTTTTTTTCCCGTGTGCTGGCTGGGCAGGCCCTCTCCTAAGTTCTTTCCTTCTTCCGTGACGGAAACTACAATCTCACGGCAAGCCGAGTAGTCTATTCAGCTTGCGGATTAAAGCCTTGTGTACGTAAGCTGCGGCCAGTTGCATCACTGTCACTCACTCACTCACTCACTCACTCACTCACTCACTCACTCACTCACTCACTCACTCACTCACTCACTCACTCACTCACTCACTCACTCACTCACTCACTCACTCACTCACTCACTCACTCACTCACTCACTCACTCACTCACTCACTCACTCACTCACTCACTCACTCACTCACTCACTCACTCACTCACTCACTCACTCACTCACTCACTCACTCACTCACTCACTCACTCACTCACGTGGTATCTCTATGGATGGACGGCAATGGACAACCTTCTCTCTCAGGACAGAAGAACATCGTAGCCGTGTGTGGCAGCGGATGCGGAGATTTCTTGCCCAAGTTCCCGCTCCCATTTGTCGCGAGCAAGATTCTGCTCACGTTTCCGTTCCTCCTTGAATAGAACCTCAAACAGCGCTTTCCGGGAAACAAACGTAACACGGTCGCAAATGTCGAGCTGTCATCTCTCGTTAGCGACAGCGTTTGGGGAACTCAATATAGGACAGGGTAAGCCTAATCTCCGCTATAATGTTTCGTACGACCTGCGTAGCATTCCGCTTCGCGCTAATTCGTTCGATGCAAAGAAAGAGGAAACGTGAGCGTTGCTGTACCCGCAAGCCTCCGCGCAGCAGCGTAATTCTTCGAGGCGATCTCTGATTACCACGACGTGCATTGAAGGGCCCTGGGATACGCTCCATCTATTTGCGCCGCGCAAGCCACCATGGACTCGCCGCGAAACACAAAGCTCGCGATTGTATTTGGTCACCACGCACGAATAAACGATCGCGCCGCCGTCGTCGCTGTCAAAGAAATCATCCTATACTATCATTGTTGGCTGCGCCTTAAAGAACAAAGCGTTATCGGCGTTAGTCGCAAACATTCGAGAGAAGGCCTTCTTTCAATTCGCCTTGAAAGAATTGCCGCATTTGCTCAGTCGGTTTTTTTGGTCGATGGTGTTGTCGCTCGCTTTGTGGTTGAAGACGCCGCCGATTGTTTGTGCAGACTGAGGCCTTAAAAACGCTTCCAGTTTACGGGCAGTCGAAGTGCCATGGAGATTTGATGGTTTTAGATTTAAACGAGGCGCATCTATCGAATGGTATTAACTAAGAAATGAGAAACAAAATTGTTCCATTGTTTGAATTATGTACACGTCATAAACATTCTCGCGTGTAAAAGCACATGCAGGGTTGCGGGAGTGTTTTAGAAAACTGATTATATGAGTCGCAATTCGCTTACCATTCCGCTAATTCCCACTTGCACAACCACTTTTGCGCACGTGCTGGTGCACAGAGCCTTGCAAGCTCCAAACAAAGAAAAGTCTTTGACTATAAATGGAGTTCCGCTGCAGTCTTGCTACAGGAGTTAATTTTACTTTTTCAATCATGCTGAATTATTCATGAACATGATAAAAGTACCTTAAACTTACCTTTCCTTTACGGCACAATGCTTTAGTTAAAGAGGGTTTTCATTTCCCTTCTAACTACATGAAGATGTTGGTGCGATTGACAATTCGAATTTTGTTTCGACCAATACGAAACTTTCAAGAATGCCTCGAAAGTATGCGTGCGCTGCTGCCTTTGTGAATGATAACAGAAAACGTGATCGAGTCAATAGCTTGCAATAAACTTCTAGCATAAAGTTTTAACAAATATATAGGAGCACGAGCTACGCCAAAGCTATATCTTTGGTTTCGCTGTTGTTAGGACTGGGTGTTTAGGGATGTCGTAGGCTTCTTCGGTATTTGCGTTTTTAAATGCGAGGCATTACTTTTATCTATCTATCTATCTATCTATCTATCTATCTATCTATCTATCTATCTATCTATCTATCTATCTATCTATCTATCTATCTATCTATCTATCTATCTATCTATCTATCTATCTATCTATCTATCTATCTATCTATCTATCTATCTATCTATCTATCTATCTATCTATCTATCTATCTATCTATCTATCTATCTATCTATCTATCTATCTATCTATCTATCTATCTGCCTACTTTGTGTAGACCAAAATAGTTATAGGAGGGTAAGAGAGTTTGACGAATATGACTATCTTGTCATGACACGAATACCATGAAGATCCCGCTTAAGTCGTCAAACCCTTTCCTCCAGAGACGTGTGGCACATACCCGTATACCACGGGCCGCGGTATACGGGTATGCGCCACTTGTGATTGACAATTTATATCTACCCAAGAACGGTGGGAACAGACATCGGTAATTTAAATGCGAGAGCGTTATTTCACTCTCCCACCACGCTATATAACATATTTATTCGTGAGAAAGAGAGAGAGGGGGGGATTTTTATTGAGACCGTGACGAAGTGGATCATAGGTGCCTTACGGGCTTCCTCGGCAACCAATACAAGTGCACTTGCGAGGCACCCACTAGGCTATAAATCACTGTAATTTTTGTGAAGTAGGGAAGCAGCCACTAAACCATTTTTCGTCATTCTGCAGAGAACCGTGGTACCCGCTAAACACCCGTAAGGAATTATGTGCACTTTGTTGATGCTGTGCCTGATGACGATGAAGAATTGTGGCAGAGCCCTTTGTAATGGATTGGAAGTATTTAACAACTCACTCGCTGCGCAGTTCGCATTGTGTGACGTCTGGTTAAAGAATTCGCGCTGTGTGACGCCCGGTTGTTAGTTTACTCTTCTACGACGCTATATTGCATATGTTAATGTGGTTCCTTCTCGACATGAAGCCTGTATAGGGCCTTTTTGCAAAGCAGTTTCGAGCACCGGCATGGCTCTGTGGTAGAACACTGGTGTCCCACGCAGAGGGCCCAGGTTCGAACCGCGTTCCATCCCGGATAATTTCAATTTTTTTAATTTCGTGCGATAGCGGTTACGGACACCGGCGGCGGCGGACAACTACGGCGCCAAAAGCGACCGTTGCTGTATCTCATAACAGCTTTCGCTGTAAAATCAGGATCCGAGTAGGAATTGAACTCCAGCATTTTGCGTGGCAGTCAGGTATTCTACCACAGAGCGACGCCAGGTCTTGAAACTGCTTTTGAAAATGACCCTATGCAGGCGTAATGTCAGTGCAACTTCAACTGTGGTTGCAGCGCTTGCTATCTAATTTTATAACAAAGCAATAGACAACATATTTACTCCTATCATACAGGCGTCATGTCGGGTTAACATCAACTGTGGTTTGAGTGTTGACTCCGCTTTTATACCAGTCTAATAAACCTTACATTTGTATTGCTATGATTCAGCAAGCTATATTCAAGCGTTGCTCAACACCGGAGGAATACGCTAACGATAGTTACATATGATATTCACATCATCGCACCGTAAAGTGGACTTCGTTTTGATAATACTGACGTCTGTGCTCTAACGCGAGTTCTGACGTTACGTAAGACCATATGTTACCCTTTAAACCCCAGTGTAGTCGACGTTCCTGGTAAGCCCCCGATGTGCTCACATCTACTACACTTACAGGTCGATTCACATTTTTTTGGCTCAAAGCCAAAAAAATGCAGCCTAGACAATCACTGGGAGGCTGCTTCGCATGAAACCGATTCCCACAAGGCGTGGAATCTGCCGAATGTTTTTAAAAAAATGACCTTCCCCCCCATTGACATCGGTTTTTATTTGCCAATGCGCGTGTCATTGTGTTATAGACATGAGAACTTTGTCATGACTTCGGTAGTCATATTTCAGGATTTTTAATCCTACCTCTATATTTGCGGGCTGCTATGCGGCACCACAGCGCACTTATGCAGGCGCTTAAGCATGTCTATTCACTTGTTTACTGCAGCTATACGGTGTAGAGGCAGTCTTTTTTTTTATTTAGTGGAAGACCCTGAATTATGGTTAGAGGAAGTAGTGACAGTTGGGCGAGTTGCGCTCATGGCGTTTTTTCTCGTCCGTGTTTGCGCTGCGCCGCCAGTTATGAATGGCTAGAGGAAGATCCTAAACGATCTTTACAGGTTGAGCTCGCGAAAGTGTTGACGAAAAAAAAATTAATTCAGCTTCGCACTAGTGGCGCCAAGCCTCGAGGAAGTGCGGAGCTGGACGGCCATCTTTGTTTCTCTTTATTTCTCTCTTTCCTTCTTCTTCTCTTTCTTCCTTTCCCTCATCTCTGTCTGTTTTTTCTTTGTATTTTTGTCTCTGTTTATTTTTCTTTCTTTATTTGTCTGTCTATGTACTTATTTCAATTTCTCGCTCCTTCTATCTTTCTTTATCTTTCTTCCTTTTCTCTCTCTATTCCTCTCTTCCTCTTTCTTTTTCTATATTCCTCTTTAGCTCTGTATATTTCTCTCCTTCGTTCTCTTTCTGTTTTGCTTCCTTTTCTTTCTCTCTATTTTTCTCATTCTATTTCTCGCTATGGTTTGCTTTACTTTCTCCCCTCCACTTCTCCCTCCTCTTCACCCTCACATCTCTCCTCCTCACCCACATTTCTCTTTCCCACCACATTGATATACTATACTATACAAGGTATAGTATGGTATAGTTATGCTCTGCTAGCGTGCCTGGAAAGCCGAGTAGTTAGTTACCATGCTCGCCTTCGAATCGGGGGCACGCGGGTTAGAATCCGCCTCGTGAAGAAATTTTTTTTGACAAGATTTCTTCTCTTTCTCTTTCTTTATCTGTTTCTCTCTCTCTCTCTCTGTACTCGTTTTCTCGCCCATCAGAGCAATTGCATCCCACGTCGGACAAACCGGAGCACGTGTTCGGGGGACGAAGCAGAAAACGTAGGATAGGACGACGAATAAGAAGAGAACGAATATAGCGCGTGTGGGTTGATAATGATGATAGTTTTCTGTTGACGGAAAACGACCAACGGCTGGCATAAACAGCTTCGCTGTTAAAAGAAAACGAAGTAAAAAAGTCAGCTAGGCCTTTTCTATTTACAATGATATATAGAGGGCGATGTTGAGCAGAATACAAAGTTCTTTCAGCAGTATAGTTTCTTTCTGCGGAAGACGCGCTAATGAAAAAAGAATAAAATTATTTCTCAGACAACCAGGAAGCATAAATCGAAGAAGGCACCCTGGCTTTAATAACATTTGCTGGCAGGCTAGTTGGTGATGCATAGTTCAGGGGTAAAAATACAGCACAAACCAGACGATTAACACAAGGAAGACACGGGGCAGAGTGCTGACTTCAACTAACCATTAGTTGAAGTCAGCACTCTGTCCCGTGTCTTCCTTGTGTTAATCGTCTGGTTTGTGCTGTATTTGTACCCATGAACTCTGGCTTTAGCCCGTGTGTTTCTGCAAATCTGCAGATATATACAAGATGAAACAGATATTACCGCTCTTCAATCTTCCATCGAAAATCGCTTTGGAGCAGCGATGTCTTAGCCCAAGAATCTGGCTCCTAAAGAAAGAAAAGGAACGCTTTCGGCATCAAGCACTCTATAGACATCTGAGCCTAGACTTACGTGTCGCTCTAGTTGTATAGAAAGATTACGACGTAAGCAGCTTCTGGGAATTGTTTGCCATTGCGGTTTAAACCCCGGGACGACAGCCTCCTGTTACGTTCGAGCACTTTGTTCTACAAGGTGCATTCTCCTATCATAATCTCGTTATAATTTTTTTGTTCTTTCCAGTGCACGTTTAGCCCAAGATTGCAGCAAGGAAAGTAAGCCTCACATGGCCTAGATTATGCGGGATGGAAGATAAAGCGCTTAAGAGCGGAAGATGCCGGTAAGTATGATCTTCTCAGTTATCTTGAGAATGCTTCTGCCTTGAGTGCCAACGAGAATGTATTATATTAAACTCGGTAGTTTCCAGTGTCGCCATGCATAGATTAAAACTTCACTTTGGTTGGGCTTAGAGGCCTAAACGTATCAAACGACGGATTGGCTTCCTATATATCGGCACTGGCCTGGTTTTCAGCAGACACAATTAAAAAAAAACAACAAAACATGCAACATTGTGCAACATCGTGCGACATGCAGTGGGCACTTCTGTGGATCTTAGCGCAATGAGCGAGAATTCTTCCTCGTCCAAACGTGAAAGCATACTTATTATTGCACGTCCGTTGTTCAACATACTAATAATATCAGAGGTATCCGGACAATGCCACTTGCCGAGCCATCCGAGTATCGTAGAAATGCTTCTCGAATGCCTTTTTGTTTGACCGTGATAGCAATCATTTGAAAGGTTCGTTTTGGCAAAACAGTGTACTGTGCAACTGCGCGAACCTTTTGTACGATATGGCCTTCAGTGGCGTGTCTTCGCGTACACTGCAACGCCTGCGTGGAACCTGCGTACTTTATGCTCTTATATAAAAGCAGTTTCCCTGGTACTGAATACAAATTAACTTTCTGCAGGCAAATGTTTGATATATATATATATATATATATATATATATATATATATACATATATATTTGCGTGTGTGTGTCACACATTAAGAACTAGATACTCATACATAATAGAATGATTTCTTTCTTGGGATACTTAAACGGAGCAATTTTGGTCTCTCTGTCTGTCATCCTGTTTGTCGGCACGTCACTAGATTCAGCCACTCGGCCGAAGTTGAACCACTTGCCCAAGGGCCAGCCATCTTGAACGGCTGACTAGGTTCATACTTGTGTACATTGTCGATCAAAAAGCAAACATTACGCATATCTGAGGCGCAACATCACTAGGTAAGTATTAGGTGGTGTGTTCCTTTAATAGAAAATGCATACATACGCAATTTTAAAGACCCTAGTTTCTTAAGCTGCGCAGAAAATGTGACTGCGCTGAAACTTGCCTTCCTCCGTGCCCTCTGCACGAGCTCATTGCTGTGTTTCGGTTTCGGTTCTGTATTGCACTGTACGAATGCCATGGGGCTCCGCTCTGGCATTCCTGTTTTACCCAGGCGACGTGTAAATAAAAGAGTGTGTGGAGAGTACTCGTCGAGTGCGGACGTTTCTTCTGCTTCGGCGCTTCGCGCCAAACCACGTGTTCGGGCTGGCTGGCGTTCCCGCCGGTCGCGTTGATCACCGCCGGTCTTCGCCTGCTGCTGCGCCGGGACTACCAGCCCGCAACACAGCACTCATATTTCTCGACGTATTGCCAGATGGCGTCCATATCTCACGCAGCGCCTCTTCTATCGTCTTTAGACGACATTTGCAGCGAAGCACGCAGATACGCGGCCAATTTTTTTAAGGTTTCGGCCGTGGGACCGGTCTTCGTCAGAAGTTTGGTCCCACGCCTGTCGCAGGATGTGACAGCCCGAGCTTGCCACATCCTGGATACTGACTTTATAATTTTTTATGTCCTGTATGTGACACGTACACACGTGCTTCTTTGTCCATCTCAGTGTCATATACGCGTACTTCTCAAACATTCTGACGTTGTAAGTTAGCTTTCAGGTGCGTCATGGGTAACGCTACTGCTCTTTCTTCCACACGCACAAAAGAAACACACTGGTTTGCTGTCTTTCATTTCTATGGTGATGAGTAAACCGGCACCAGCGCCACCGTGTTCTAAGTGGCGCGTAGCAATAAAACACCGCCTGGTTGGAAATAGCGGACACATGGCTCCGCAGTTACACGCTGAAACGAAGACAGCGCCAGTAAGGAAAACGAATGGACGACGTGCTCTGGTGCCTCATATCACTCGAGGCGGCGATTATGGTTTGCCGACGTCTACTTATGTTGCCGGGAAGAGCGAATAATTCATATCAAGGCATGGACACGGACACTCTAGCGTGGAAAAATATAAAGTGGCTTGCGGACGTTCCTCACCACACTATGTCATGCCATCTGCAAAGAGAGTGGGTGTGCTTCGTCACCACCACTGGTGCCAAGCCCATAGTGGATTCACGTTGTCGCAGAGCACAAAAATGTTTCGCAGACTGCAGTTGGCCCTGTTATTTATGACACTAGCTGTTTGCATTTACCTTGGCAGTTCCTGGATGGTTCTTAAAATTTTTGCCGCCGCTGATCTCTGAAACATCAGTGCGCGTAGAAAAAAATATAACAAAAAAATAGCATCTCATGATAAGGAAAGGTAGTAACGCTCAGGTTTCATTTCCTTAATATAGTGTTTTGTCGCAAAACCAAACTCAATGTCCTTCTACATTACCCTGAGTCCCAGCCGCAGCCTCAGTTCAAGGTGGCCCTAGCCACTACAGTGTACTAGAATATACTGGGTACTGCCGCCAAGGTCGATTCAAATAGGTCACGAAGCTTCGGGCTAAAAGAGGTTCAGAACCTATTGCCAACGACACCAGCAAGGGGAGTTATGGGTGCTGCGATTGAAGCGCGACTATGTTTGGAGGGAACAGTAATAGCAAAAAACCAAGTTTTATTCAAGGGCGAATCAATCTTAATTTTTTTACAAATGACATTTATTTTCCGAACAATATTATGTAGGTGCAATGTGCCAAGAATGCATGACAGTGTTTAACTATTACGACAAACCTCTTTCTTAGCGCCCCCTTAAGAGAGGCGCACGTCATTCTTATTCAGTGCAGCTCTTGCGGTGCATGGAAAGGCGCGCTCGTAAAGTTCATCTGCTACGACACGCCCCCTCACGTGCTTTGGTGTTTCGCACTTGCATGCGCTCTGCGATTTATTGTGGGGAGGATTAGATTTTTGCTGTGCGCGGAGTTGCCAGGTGCGTTTCCTCGTTGGTGAACGTGTTGATTACGGTGTTCAACGGGCAACGGGACGAAGCAGCTAACATTTACCGTCGAACGCTTTCCTCGGTATCCGCAGAAACGACGTGGTGTGCAAGGATGCAATAGCAACACGCTTACGCATGGCGACCCATCTCTTCTAGATAAGACAACGGGGCAACGGTTCGGAGTAGTTGCTCGATTTTCATGGATCAGTATTCCTGCTGCCCGGCTTTCTTCGTGAACACGCAGTGACTACTGTTATTCCTGTTATCGGTGAGCAGATCGCTAAGTTGTCTGCCGCGCTACAATTCGTACGCCTGTATACGCTACACGTCAGGTTAGTTTATCGGAACATAAGGCAAAACATAGTGCACATACTGTAGGTACTTTTTGTGTTTTTTTACGAGACTTGTTGCTCATTGTGTAGGGTGCGATTAAACTGCGTTATTGTGACGTGACCATTGAATAAAACTGAAATGTTATAATTTTGGGGGGGACCAGGCGTCATTTCTTCTGGTTAGAATTGAAGCACACATGCAATGCGATCTTAAGCCTCTGCGCATGTGCGAAGAAAATAAGCAACGCTGCAAACATGAGAGGTACGCCGCTGCGTTCTTTAATCACGCTGAGGAAGATGACGCGAATGCAGAATAAAAGCTTCAAGAATAAGGTTTCCTGGTAAAACCAAGGCGAATTAAACGGCGGCACACTTAAACACCGCTGTTTACTCATGAGTCGATATTAGTTTAGCTAACGTTAGCTTCAAGCGCATTCGCCAAGGACTTGCCGGCTCGCCGTAGCGCGAGTCCTTCGCGATCAGGGGCCTAAGAAAACTATTTTAAGGTCAAATTTCGCACTAGTACCAACATAATGACGTCACTTTTTTACCAGATATTGCGTCACATCCGCTTTATTTTTTGTTCCGCCGGAAGAGTTTCCTCCTCAACAGATCGCGCTAAGCCCCATGAGCAGCTGATGAGCCGCCATTTTCTGAACGTATGGGCTTCTATGGATGCTTCGCTACCAGTTACATTTACCTTGCTGCCGCTCCCAGGAGCGCCAGGCAGCCCCTGGCCGATATCCGACAACGGCACGCGCTTCTAGCCACACGCGATCTTCTTCGTCTTTGCCTCCTTTTAAGCAAACCTTCTATGAGTTACAGATTTCGGTGGCGGCGACGGCGACGTTGGCGGCATAATTCACGAAAAACCTGGCGCCGTCGAGTGTACAGAAATGCGAGTGCACACAAAAAATAGGCGTTAATTCGAAGTTGCGCCGGTCAAACGCGTATCTGTATGCGCCGTTTTCCAATAACCGATGCTCTCTCGATTGCAGGCTTGTCGGCTATCAGCAGTTTCTGACGTGGCAATCTGATCATTTATCGGGGTAACTTGTCATTTTACGCTGCCACATTTCATTGTTGCCTTTCATTGTTTCACACATTACAGTTCGTTGTTGCCTGTAGCAACAGAAGTGCTGCGCTGTTCAATAAGCACGTGGGTGAAAGTCCAATTCCCGGCAAGGAGGAAGAAAAAAGCTAGGAGAGAGCATTGCGCAAGCGATAGAAAGACAAAAAGAGAAAGAAAGAAAGAAAGAAAGAAAGAAAGAAAGAAAGAAAGAAAGAAAGAAAGAAAGAAAGAAAGAAAGAAAGAAGAAAGAAAGGAAAAAAAGAAAGAATAATAGTAGGAGAGGCACGCATACGCCAAGCGTCGCTTGCCCACATTTCCTCGATAAGGAAAGGGCTTCTAATTTTTTTCCTTCCCCGGCGTATTCCTGGCGGCCTTCCCATAATGCTAACTCGCGCTACCCACGAACACGAAAATGTCGCGTGTGACCTGTTCATACTTAAAGGGGCCCGCAACACTTCTTCAGCATGGTCAGTAAACGCTGTCGATCGGTAATCAAGGCTCCCGAGAACACACGAGCCAAACATTATAGCGCAGCACGCGGCCTGCGATTCACAATAAATTCTCAAAGTCAGCTAAAAATCTATTCCTCTTCTTTCGACAAATGATGCTATTTACTCAAAATCGCTGCGTCATTGACTCAAATTCCACGCCATTGGGTGACTTGTACATGGCGCCGCGGGAAACCGCCACTTTTCCCCGCGTGCGCGCGATCGCATTGAAAGTACGCCGCGAGTTCGGAGGAAAAAGAAAAGTGCTCAAGGTCACGAGGCGCGCGTGACATACCTTTTCGCCCGTGCCATCCCTCCCTGATTAGCTTTCAGCGCTTTCGTTGGGACGAGAGAAGAAAGAAAGCAATTACAGCGTGCGACAAATCTTCGTAACTCCGCCCGTGCTGGACGGATTCTAAAATTTTTTTGCGGTGGTCGATTCGTGAGGCAATAAGTGCCTTCAGTGAAGCCATTCCATGGCTACCTGTAAAAGTGCTGCAGGGCCCCTTCAAGTTTCGACACTCTTGTTTTCAATAGGTGTTGTCTTTGGCTTGTGAAAAGAAATGCTGGCCGAGTTTCCTGTCACATTTCACGCGGGAAACAATAAACCGAGAAATCAAGCATTTTTTTTTAATTACACGAGATTTTGATTAGCTGCGAAGAAAACACCCAAAATAAAAGTACGCGTAAGAAGTTTTTTTTCCTATAGAACTTTCGAAAGCAGCATGTTACAAACAACAGTGAACGAAGCTTGACCAAACAATTTTTGAACAACCGGTTATTATCACACATTATTGCTAGCATCAGTCAGTCTCCGTATCATGACTTAATGATATGACTCAAGAATAGTCGCACCTTAGACGCAAGTTCGGAAGGCGTGGTATTGTAACTTATGAATTTACTTTATGAGAACATGGACAGAACTACAGTCTATGGGTAGAGGTTAGAAGAACGTACGTGGCTTCCATAAAGCTGGTTTTCCCAGGGTTACGGGTGCTCTCTAGAGTTTCCGAATTTCGAATACAATTCTAACAGTATTTTTTTTTGCATAGAGTTCTAAACAATACAGTCCATCTTACACTTATTTCTTCATCGATGGTTCATCTGGATTGCGTGCGCTCTGC
The DNA here is from genome assembly GCF_013339695.2 of Rhipicephalus sanguineus. NCBI lineage: Eukaryota > Metazoa > Arthropoda > Arachnida > Ixodida > Ixodidae > Rhipicephalus > Rhipicephalus sanguineus. The sequence goes on along the minus strand of NC_051178.1, from coordinate 151,777,480 downwards.
TCTTTTCGTGGTAGCCGGAAAAGACGGCCACCGTCCGTATTTGGGCGGGTGACTTGAGGCACGGAACGAAGGCCCTCGCCTAAACTACGCAGTCTGAATGGATGGTTGCCTGTGACATTTGATAAAACAGGTGTTCCTTTGAGGAAGAAATAAAAAGACAAGGCAAGAAGTGAAATATTGACTTATGGAGTACCAAGAAAGACGCTAGATATGCGTATGGCGTGAAGGGTGGGAGCAAAAAAAGAAAATAAATGTAGGAAATGACAGTGTCTTGGGAAGCAAGTCTTCATCTTGTTGGCAAACGTTATGGACTAAAGAAAGTAGCAAGAGAGTAACTTGTTTCAGTCGGCGTTCAAGATTCGTCAATGTCCTCCTTCGTGTCTTCCGTATTTCTTTGCATGGAAGTTATTCAGGACGCCTCCCGTTACACGAAGCTCTGCCAGTTCAATCACGTCGACGCGGATGACTGCTCCGTGCACGAGGTTGTCTGTTCAGTAGTTCATTTTTTTGCTTTTGTTCTTGCTCTATATTCTGACACTATTCCACTTGTCTACGGAGGCAGTATTTGAAGATGAACAGACCTCTAAAGTTTCATTTCTGTCGTGGACACGCCTGAATGGTTTGAATGCTAGAACTATGCTTCGCGCTTTCTTCGTCTTGTAGCGCTCCGCTTGAACGCCCTTGGTTTTGCTTTTGTCCTTCTTATGCAGTTATTCGTGCTTCGGGAATGTGCCTGGTTAACCTCCCTGCCTTCTCTCTTGTTTTTTTCCCTTCCTTCCTTCTATTCTTCCCTTCACTCCCACCATCTATCTCCTCCTTCCCTTTAACCCCCCTTCCCCTAAAGTGACGCGGTTGTGGTGTCCTCGACTGAGAGACAGCTACTGTGTCATTCCCCCACCTTTCTATTTTCCATTTTCCATCAAGAACCTCTTCTCAGTGTTATAACCTATGATGATTCTGTGCACAAGACTGAAGTGACGGCCTGTCGTATTCTTTATTACTTAGACAAAAAACTTAGATGCCTAATCGAGCACGCAAATTGACCATCGGGGTTCTGCGGCATCGGCGTCAACACGAGGGATGGAAAAAATCATCATCACATGAAGACGTCGCAGATCGCGTGACAGATCACTGAAGCAGTGCAAAACAAAGTGAGGTGCACAGAGTTTGCAATTCCTCCCATCCTGGAGGCAGTGGAAAACCACGTTAGGAATAGAAATATCTCGGAGGGGGATGAGAGAGGATCAATGCATGAACTGAGAAGAAAAGGAAGATAGATTTCGACTTCCAGTCACCTTACGTGAATGAATAAGGGACTCTGTGAGTTTTCTTTTAGGGGCGAAGCTCCTTAAGGCGGCACCCGTTCGTCCCTCGTAGTCGTCGTGGTCGTAGTAGTGGGTAACAAGTCTTACGCCTTGACCTTCAAGGTGTTGCCGGTGGGAGATTTCTCCTGTGCGTTGTTGAACAATAAAAAATTCGCAGCGTGCGCGTTAACTAAAAGCCGAATTCTTCTGTCTCTCATTCCCCATTAGCAGCCATTGGCATGTTCCAGTAGGAAACGTTAGTAGAAGTAGAAGTGTAAGTGTTAGCTAAAAGCCGACTTCTTGTGTCTCTCATTGCCATTAGCAGCCATTGTTTACCTCCAAGGTAGTGCCTGGTGAGATTTCTCCTGTGCGTGATTAAACAATAAAAATTTTGTTCAAAACGCCGTTGATTGATGAAATAAACCAACGAAAGACGCCAGATGTTTTGTAAAAGCAGAACGAAAGAACGCCAGATGTTTTTCTTAAGGTGTAGTAGTAGTAGTTATATGTAGCCACCTCGCCCGATCGTCAACGGGCGAGGTGGACCGGCAACGGCGCGAGGACCCTGCCGTACGAGAGTTAAATCACACTAAAAGACATACTTTGCGGGCGATACACTCTAGTGAGCTTTCAACTTTTCGTCTTAATGTACATGATAAAGAAATTATTTCTACGAAAAACGCAAGGCACACCTTGAGCAATATGTTTGGTTTTGGGACGCTAAATGGAACCATGAGGCGATGCGAAGCCGGAGCACTTGCACGATCGCGTTCCGTTGGCTTTCGTTGGGCATGCTACCGACCTCGCGTCGTGGAACGCGCGTCCTGTCTTCCCTCTAGCCTTGCCTTTAATTCGCACAGGGCGAGCGGGGAATGCGGTCGCTCTTGGCGCTCTTTCGCTCGGGAGCGGACTTCTTCCTTGCATTTCACCGATCACACGTGATAATGAAGGGACCACGTAAACCAACAGTACAATAAAAGTTTGATGTTTAATATATACACGATGTTTCACACTCTTTATATTATGTACTGGGCGCATTTCACGGAAGAGTTTCACGGTTTACAGATGATTCCCTCCGTAGCTTCGCCCCACTCATCATCATTCACCCCGTGGATATGCTGTGATTTTTTTTCTTATAGATCCAGTACACACAAATAAATCTGGATTGGACTGCTTCGGTAGCTGTGCCTGCTGCAGTACTCTCTGATGTATTCGTTGTTAGCAAGTATAAAAATAATTGCTCCCATTAGATATCGTTTGACTCACATAAAGGTTACACATGTTGTTAATGTTACATTCACGCTATATGACGCATCGTTTGACCTGGTAATAACGTGTCGCTCAAACGAAACTCGAAGTGAGAGAATGCACTGCTCCTTTAACCAAATATTTATTTAGGACATTTGAAACACTGAAATTGTCAGGAGTCGTGTTATTTGCAAAATGTTCGTGCTTTAACATTAGTCGTGAAAATATGTAAAAAGAAAGTTCTGCGTCTAATATATCGTATTTTTTTGTACAGTGTTACGAACATCAGCGAGATTATTTTCAACAACTTCGCGGTGTCCTCTAGTCCAAAATAGCGTGTCAGGCCTTAACTACACTTCCCACCGCCTGGTGTGAAGGAGTAACACACACTACAACAGCAATATCTATTTCTTCGTTAACAGAATGAGGTCCTTCGCCAAGAAGGCCGTCAATATTAGATGCTAAGCATCTTATGGCGGAGTTCAATCCGGTGGTGGTGTGCGGCGTGACCACCCCTACTGCGCATGCGCGAGCCCTCTCCACACGCCTCCTCTCCCACTTTCCCCCTCTCCCCATTCATTTCCCCTTCCCTTCTCCCACTTTCTCCCTCCCCTCACCCCCTCCGCCACCCTCTCCCACTTTCTCCCTCTCCACTTCCCCTCCCCCTCTCAACTTCTCCTCTGAAACGCGGGCTCGGTATGCCGAAACGCTGCTTCGCATCGCCTCATGATCCCCTTTCGCGGAGATGGTGTGATTTTATTTCCAGCTCTCTCTCCAGAACAGATAACGAAGGCATGAGCTGGTGTTATTTTATCCCGCGCACTGTGGACGGAGCATTAGCAGAAACCATACCGCAAAATCCCACAGACTCTGTGGCGCACTTCTTTCTCAACCAGGGAAGTCCCTTTCATTACTCAACTAGTAAAGACTCTATGGTGGAAACATGGGTGAAAATGCAACGTATTTAATTTCCATTATCTATCCTGTAACTTCTTATAGATCGAATTTTTACTTCATATTGTACGTACACTTCGCACTTCGCACACCTATGAGGTAGATGTTAGTTTTGGTTAAAGTTTGGTTTAACCAGAGTTCACAAATTGATGATTTATGTTTGATCAAACTTTTCTAATATTGTACTATCGGTGGCCAACTATCGTCGTTGCCATCTTTCCACTTATTGGACATTTCCGTTTAGGCAAGTTTCATTTATCCGGAGGGCACTAGAATTATTTATTCATGCTTTACAGAAAAACGTTTCGTGCACGAACACATGTGAATTGTGCATATGTTGCTGAATGTATTCGCCCTCTCCAAGCTTTTTCTGTTATTTCTTATATTATATGTGCTGCTATGTAAAAACAAAGAAAGACTTCTGAACGCTAATGTAACTGTCACACGCATTTGTTCCGTTAAATTTTACAACAAGAAACTTAAGACATACAACGAGAAAACGTTGGAAATAATACTATCTGGAGTTTAACGTCCCAAAACCACGATATGATTATGAAGGACACCTTAGTGGAGGCCTTCGGAAATTTCGACCACCTGGGGTTCTTTAGCGTGCACCTAAATTTAAGTACACGGGCCTCAAACATTTTCGCCTCCATAGAAAATGCAGCCGCCGCTGCCGAGATTCGATCCCGCGACCTTCGAGTCAAAAGTCGAGCGCCATAACCACTAGACCATCGTGGAGGGGCGAAAACGCTAGAATTAAGGCTATTTCCCCTTATCTGAGGCAAAGGTATTTTATTATTTAGACAACAGCTACTCATAGAACATGAAATCCCACATTTTTCGTTATATGAGCCCGAAATGGGTTACTAACCTGGTGTAATATGCTCCACAATGGAAGAAATACTAAAACGACCTACATAGCTACATTTCAGGAATGACGCATCCTTCCTTATCTCTTTTTACCGATACGGAGGCCTGAAAACACCATTCTAAATGAACATAAAGTGAACCCACTATTAAGTTAGATTCCTTCACAAATAGTCTGCGACAAGAAATATCTTCAATTATTCTAGTACAACTGGAATCAGAGGCAAATGTTTATCGTGCGCTCCCTCCCAACGGCTTTATCTCTTGTTTCGGTCCCTCGATGTGCGTAGGAATGTAGAGGGGGGGGGGGGGGTTGAGTGGGCGCACGGTGGCAGAAACATTCCTAAAAGTAACATCGACACCTCACGGACTTCGCTTATTCTTTTTTTTTTACCTTTGGACGTGTTGGCTGCTCCTTCCAGTTCAGACGTGCGCGGCGCCGGCATGAGGCGGCACCCCGTGGCAGTAGCGGTACCTACACTACTCAGAAGAACAAGGGAGGCAGCGTTTGCCACTCGCACAACAGGGCTGCAATGGGAGCTCACGCTTGTGTACTCTGATACTGCCGACGTACTACGCGAGCACTTGGTGTAAACTGGCTTTGTTTTGCGCCAACTTGAACGACAACAAGCAGCCATTTTTATACTGAAGCGCTTCCAATTTAGCTAAGCAAGAATCGGTGTCTACCGACGTGTCGCTGATAGCGTCACTGCGTAGCTGATGGCGAAATTACAATGAAGAGAAGAAGCAGCTTTTGAGAGGTGGTTGTGTTCTCCCTGATGTACGCAGCTCGGTGATATTTGACTCGCACGTACAAAGGACTCTCGCCTAAATATATGCGGCGTTTCCTTATTATGAAGAAGAAATGTTTCGGGGCCCTTTCAGGCAGCTTGTGTTTGTGCTATAATTCTTTCTTGTATATATTTGTGCTGCAGACTGCCCAGTTTGAACGTCCAGTATGCACCACACTACTAGCCATCAAAATTGTGTTTAAGCCATTGCCCTAATAAACACGCTAAATGTTTTCGAAGAAAAATTGGGCACATCCCACGTGGCGCGGGAATCGATGTTATGCGAAGCGTACGGCTGGAAGGCAACTGTGGCGTAATTTTTTATATTGAGCGAAACGTAAACGAAATGACACTAAAGATATGTACAAATGGTATACGCACACACATATGTTGATGAGCCGCATATGTGTTACATAGCCCGTTGTTTACAGTTGCGTAACAATGCCAACAGCAACATAGGCATTGCCAACACTAGAAGCGGTAAGCCGATATGTAGTGCTTATACTTGTCCGTTTGACGGAGAACGCACGTACGTTTCAAAATGCGCATGTGCGAAAGGGGTTCTTGACATATCTTGAACAAGGTCATCAGCACCGTGATCAGTGACAGGACTTGTTATCGGATCCGTTCGTGATAGCCGCGACGAGGGGTCTATGTGTAGTGAAGTATGCGGTTGGTACGGCTGTTGGAAATCGTGGATGCCTCTTGCGAAGAAATGATTTATGGTGCCTCCTGTCCTGCACGTGGGAACGATGTCTTGTGATGCCCTGGCCACATCAAAAACGTCTTTCATGTAGTGTAAGAACCAGGCGTTGTTGGGTTTTGATAAATCAATGTTGAAGTCACCGGTAATGATGAGGGGCGTGGTCCTCTCGGCAGAGTTATAATATGAGGCACTGACCCCAGTTTTTTCGTAATAGGTGAGGTACATTCCTAAGAACCACCAGACGGCCTCTTTTAGCGCTCGGGGGCTCAGGTAGATGGCGGTGAGTTCAATGTCTTTCTTAATGTGATTAACGTGTGCAACGCAGACGTCGCCGATTCGGCTGCTTGTCTGTGTGTGTTCGGTGTCTGGCGGCCGGCGAGGTGTGATGCGGCCTACGTTGAAGTTGCGCATCTTCTTCGCGTGTCACAAAGTGGCTCTCAATCAATCTGGTATCCCCCTCGGTTAGCATAAGGCCATTGTCCAGCCTCGTAAGAAACAAAGAGAACACTCATTCTGGAGGACCACGTGGACGAATGGATGGCAGTCGAGTGCCTTCCAGGGATGTTCTGCCTTCAGCTTTCTCACTTGGGTTGCGTTTCAATGTGTATGTTCACGGTCAATGTGTTGATTGAGAGTGTGAATCACCTGTGGCGCATACCCGTTTATCATGAACAACGGTATGTGGGTATGTGCCACGCGGGACTGAGGGAAAGGGTTTCATGACGTACGCGACAGGCATTTTGCGTTATTCATTTCATGATCAGTGAATCGTGTTCGTCATACACTGATCCACTCCTATGTCCGTCTTGGTATATTATAAGTTATGGAGACTGCCAGGAGAGCGCCAAGACGTAGTCGGTTAGATAGATAAGTAGACAGAAACGGCCAAAGTGCCTTAGGTTCGCTAAGAAATGCTTCGCATTTGAAATACCGATATAATAATCATTCGAAGTGCTTTGGCCGTGCAAGCTGGTAGCCCAAAATGAAAAGAATTTGTCAAAACAAAGTCGAGAACTAAGGCATTCAAATTGAAGGACGCAATAAACACGAGACAAAAACAAGTGGACGACACAGGCGCAGGGCCCACGTCTTGTCGTCTCTTGTTTATTGCGCCCTTAGATTTGAGTTTGGATTTCCAACTTGCCCAGTATTTAGTAATAAAAAAAAATTAACTTAGATATTTAGCTCCGGTTCTTGACATGACTTCCCATAAAGCTGATGTACGCTTAGCTAATATTGAACGATGAACCCTGTAGTGTGTGACACTTGTTCACCATTTCGGTCCTATTTTCCTTTTTTTTTGTTTTTGTTTTCATGCTCCCTTTTCCCCCAGTGTCGGATAGAAACTAGGTACAACTTAGTTAACGCTATTTCCCTTTGTTTGCCTTTTTCCTTTCTCTCTCTTCCTCTTGCACCATGGAACCACGTCGGCCTTTTGCATCAGGAGCGAACCGCTGCCAAAAACGTCTGAAAAAAAAAAAAGAATTCGAAAGCGATAGCGCAGACGGCGAGACGAAGCCTAACGCACGGGTAGGAAGTATAAAAAGACGAGTGGTTTCCACTTCGCTGGAACGGCGAACATGAAAGGAATTGTCGACTGGCGGCGTACTTGTGTCAGCGCCACTGTGTTCTCATTTCTTCTTGTTTCCTCATCTGTGGTGCTGGGAATGGGGTCACAGTGCTTCCCGGCGGCGTTTTTTATCGTGTACCCGTATGTAACGGTGGGTCATTAAAGGGTGCCAGAGAGATCTCCCGACCATCTCTTGACTGGGCTGTGCGTTGGACGCTTTCGATTTGCCCTCTCTCCATCAACAGCTTGCTTCAAAGCTTGTTTTGCCATTTTTTTCCAACGCGAAGTTATTACTGCGAGCACACTTAAGGCCTCGTAGATCTCGAGGGTATCTTATGCGGTGCGTTCTTCTTTTGAATAAAATAAAAGACTAGATTAAGGAAAACCGGAAAGCGCTTGCTCACTGCGCGTACGAAACCCCGCATTCTTATACCCATTTATCGAGAGTCAAGTGATATAAGGGACACAAGAGCCTGATCGAAACGTTGCGAACCATCACGAACGATCCCACTTGTTCATTTTTGAAAAAAAAAAAACAGAAGTTCTTTTGGCAAAAAACGTTGTTTGAAGTTGTTGGAACCTTTACCGGGTTTTCGCACTCTCGAGAGCAGAATACGGGAGACGAGAAAAACTAAGGCACGGTGGATGCATTGACAGAATGAAAGTATGTGATCACATTCCACGTTGCTTGTAAGTGTAAGGGTTCAATAACCCCTTCACGTGACTCGAGGACATTCTGTTGACATGAGCGCACGTTCACGACAATCCTAGCAGAAATTTCGCTTGTAGAGCGCGTCAGAAATATAAACGACGCTGAATGAAAGACATATCTGGAATGGCTAGTCTAAGCACTGGTACAACGCGAAACGTGAACATTAAACGTGGCGGAGTGCGTCGTTTATGTAATGCTTTAGGCAGGAGCAGCGTCCCATACTTGCTAAATAAAAAAAAAGCAATTTCGCTTGACACTGGAAGGACTGTGCTCTAAGCACTGGAAGGGCAAAATGAAGGCTCTGTTCTAATGAAATACGTTAGAAGCGTTGTAGCACGTCGGAATAAAAAAAAAATAAGTACGTTGGTCGTTATTGAAGCTTGCCTATGCCCAACGCTGCCCAAGAATAATTTTGACCGGCACTTTTGCTTTTTTTTTAAAAAAAGGCTTTGCCACATGCTTAGTATGCTTGCAGCAAAGCACGCTCTACAGGCCAAGGACAGGAATAAGATAAAGGCGAAGCAAAGAGCGGAACTTTACCCAGACTTTATTAACGTTTAGCTTCCCTGCACTATAGAATAAGGATTCCATTGGCGCTTAAAGGAATTTTGCTAAAGCGCAGCAGCACCAGAAGAGCGTTTGCGGCACGTTTACAAGGGCTGTGCTCCCAATATTCGGGAGCTGGCGCTGCTCTTCTCTCTTCACTAGCAGCTGTAGGAAACCAGTGCTAAAGCTTCGCGTACTATCATCACGACTTACCTATTAATTTATGGATTTCGTGGTATTGTCACAGAGCGTACTATTCATTACAAAACAGAGTATTGTATCCTGGTATTGCGCAGAGTGTACCATTCATTACACAACAACTTCTGAATAATTATTTCAATTATTATTTATTATTAGTCCTACTTAGACCGTTATTCGAGTGATTGATTTATTTATTTCTGACAAAACCAAGTAGCCAGTACTAGCAGTAGTTATACTTATTTCTTACCTTGGAATATTGGCTATTGTGTTACTTCATATTTTCACCACCTGCCGGTAATGAGCTTTTGATTTCTCTAGCTACTTTAGCCTTAAAAGACAAAGCTGTTTGTACTCAAAGTACTGATAAGTGGGCTGTTCTTCGTACAAGAACAAAACTATGGAAATCAAGCTCTGCAATTCATACTACCAACAATCTTGAACACATGAAACAGATAGTCACATACGCACCCTGACACCTAAAGAAAATGAAAAAAAAAATATTTTGTAAGGTGCAGTGCATATGCTTCTTGGTTTTGTTTGTTATTATACCAGTGGAGTATTTCATTTTTTTTCCTGCAATTTGCAGATATCTAGTTTTTTTTTTAATGTAACCTTGTACCTGTATGTATCCTGTAATCAATTTTGATTGTTCACTGCCTTAAGTTTTTTTCCCGTCACGCATGTAGAATGTATGTAACATGTTGGGCCTCAGGCGCACTCAAGATATAATTTTCTAGATTTTGGCCTGTGGTCATTTCCCCTTTGTTGTATGGGAAAAATAAAGACAACTTTAAGTACGAGTAGCAAATAGCAATATGAATGCAAATGCAAGCTGTGAAGCCGTCATGTGCGAGCTCGTTGCTTTTGATGTGGAAATTCACGTGCTTTGTTGCGTAGTTGTCTTTTTCTCTCTGATTTACGTAATTCTGTTCCGAGTAGGTGCTTTTTGAGTCACGCGCGGTGCATGAAGTGTTACGTAAGTGCTGAGGTTGTAGTTTGGCGATGGGCATATTCTAATGCGTTTGATGAAATCACCTCATTAGTAAAACTGACAGTTGGGTGAGTTGGTTCATATTCATCGCAAAATTTCAGCGCGCACAAAGAGACAAGGACAGAGTTGAGGGTACAAACGAGTGCATAAAGTCTCGTTAGTGTCCTTCAATGTGTCCTTCTCTTTCGTGCGCGCTGAAATTTTGCGATGAAACTTATTAGCACTCGAACGTTGAGAGCATTGCATGTTTATAATAAAACTAAGAAAAAATAAAACTATTATTAAGACTAATAATTAACGTAATCGTGTGTCGTATCAAACACACTTTCCCCGTTAAGTAAAAAAAGCGCGTGCAGTTATATTAGCTTAAATACTAAAGAAGTGCTTCCTCTAAATGTGGACGGCCTCGTTTCGTATACTGCAGTTCGGCGCAACGCGAAAAGCGGTGGCTGTGGCCGCTTAGCTGGGTTGACCGGACATGAACCCTGCAAAAACGTTAACTGCATCAACTGCACGATACTCTCTTCTTTCACCATGAAAGTGAAGCTTTCGAGTTGACGCTTCCTGTTTTCCGACCCTCTTGGTGGGCGTGATTTCACACGTACTACACGCCCGCATATACGAGACGACAAAAAAATTGGATTTATAACACCTGGGACCCGGCTTTCCCCCGGTACCATACCGACGCATACAACCAAGAAGGGTTGCCAGATAGCATGAGCGCATTCATCCTAATTCTAGTCGGTGCGCTTTCGCCGCATCAAATGCGACCAGGAGACGAGAAGTCAGCCAATCAATTCATTTTAGTTCTTGGAACTGGGCACAAACTTGTGATGAACATCCGCCAGTACTGTTTATAAATAACACAACGAAAGAAAATTGTCTCGCCCTGCGCCTCTTTAAACATACTGACCAATTACGTACCTATATATTGTAACTTGATACAAAATATGACAATGAAAAAGTGATATCAACAATAGAGGCAAACGCACATCCGAGTTCCTTGCGACACAAAAGCAACCCCGATATCCACGGGAGGGCGGTTGTTTCTCGAATCGGCTATTTATTTCTTTCTAACTATAAGTCTACAAAATACGACAAGTATTTAAGTAATTTAGAATGACAAAACAAAAAAAACTGCGTGGCTTTGAAGCGCTAGAGATTTATGGCGGAGAACATACCACCAGTATTTCTTTGTATTGATTTCTTTTTTTTTGGTAGAGTTCTTTTATTTTAATTTATCTTAGCTTCTCATTTTACGTTGCCGCACAAAAAAAGTTTTTCTGGAGGCCTCGAACATAGCAGCAAGACCACGGTTACTCTTTTATTTTTAGCATATCGTGGTTGGAGCTATTTAGAAGGCCGCTTCTGCACATAAGTGCCAGGGGTCGTTTCGTACGCATCATTAGGGTGTGATTTATCTCTCGTTTGAATAGGACTCTGGGGATTGGCCAGCCGCCGGATGAAAAAAGAAAAGTTCTTGCTCATCTGTGAGGCAGAGACATAGCGTGAAATCCTAAAAAAAAAAAGTCCGCCTGTCCTCCGTTTGCTTCTAACTATTACGGACGCTAGGGTAGTTTGTAATACCAAGGACAAACAAGTTCACTGATGGATGGGTTTGTGTAACGACAGCATCACAAAGAACCACATTGCTGCAAATAAGTAATGTTTACACTTATGCCTCGCACACGCGCGCTAATACATTCGTACGCACAACGCTTTAAACGTTATATTCTTATTAGTTCCCTGCTAGGCTTTCTCATTTATATCCGTTTGTTAGGAGCTAACTGGCGCTTATCTAGCGCGTGCTGCGACACTTTAGAATGAATATCTGGACAGTTGCGGCTTTGCTGCACACGATATTTTTTTACTCTATTAAGTATTTTTACTAGTAGAGAGTGCAGTTGCGGCCTTGTCCGGCGTGTTCAGTTCATCCGAAGTGACTGTGTTATTGTTATTATCGTCGTCGTAATCATCGTCATAGTCATCGCAATCGGAGCTGAAAATGTCACGTGAGTAGCTGCAAACATTGTTGATGCCGTGGCAGGTGATGATGATGAAGATGAATTATAGCTCAGCCTTCTGTAATGGGTTGGCAGCTTTCAATTAGCCAATCCTTGCGCAATTCACATGGTGTGACGTCTGGAGCGATTCCACGCATCTACCACACAACGTTACATGACGACTGTATAGGGTCTTTTTCCTAAGCTGTTTCAAGCACTGGCGTTGTTTTGTGGTAGAACAATTGACTGTCCCACAGAATACATGATTTGAACTCCGCCCCGCCGCGGTGGTCTAGTGGTTATGGCACTCGACTGCTGACCCGAAGGTCGCGGGATCGAATCTCGGCCGCGGCGGCTGCATTTTCGATGGAGGCGAAAATGTCTGAGGCCCGTGTACTTAGATTTAGGTGCACGTTAAAGAACTCCAGGTGGTCGAAATTTCCGGAGCCCTCCACTACGGCGTCTCTCATAATCATATCGTGGTTTTGGGACGTTAAACCCCAGATATTATTATTATTAATATGATTTGAACTCCGGCTCAAACCATGGCAGAACTGGAGTAGCCAGCGGGCGATCCCAGGCGGCTCTTCCAGTCCGGCCATGCTCAAACCTTGATTTTCTATCTGATTTTAATACCGGCGCTGTTTAAGCTGTCAATTAATCCGTGCAGAGCTAACAGAAAACTATCATCATCATGAACTGGCACGTGCTCTCTTCGGTCTCTTCTTCCTCTTCTTCATCTTCTGCTTGGAGAACGTAAAGCAAAACGTCGAAAGAGAAAGAGAAAGAAAGCTAAGAAGGACAGAAAGAGAAGAAAATAGAGAAAGAGAGAGCGAACAAAAGAAAGAGAAAGGAAGAAATAAAGAGAGAGAAAGAAAGAGGAAGCGAGAACAACAGAGAGAGAGGGAGAGAAAGGCGAGAAAGAGAAAGAAATACATAAAGAGACACAAAATAGAAATAAGCAGAGACAAATGAGACATAGAAAAAACAGAAAGATGACAGAAAAAGAAAGAGAAATATAAGAAGAAACAAAGAAGGCTGCTCAGCTGCAGACTTCCTTCAGGCTTGACACCACTAGTGAGAAGCTGCGTTAATTTTTTTATTAAGTTCGCGTGGTTTTTTGTATCGACCGCCGCGGTTTTCTGCTGATGAGGCATTTAAGGCTTTCGCCTTAAGAAGGTTGCATGAATACTTGGAAAAAACTGCAAAGACTGCCTTTGGATTATTCGCTGCACAGCATTATAAAATTGCTGATCAATTTTTTGTTTTCCCTTGCGATTGAATACACTTGTCCTATTCAGCGGCTTTCGCCAGCGTCGTTAATTTAGGTCGCCAGCTACTGAGGTTCCGTGACACAGATGCGTATGAGCGGGGTTGATTTATGGTTGGACAAAGCGTTGAAGTGTGCGCTGAGAATTCCAGGGGATCCAGACAGCCCACCGGGGAGCAATATGCGATCGATGGACACACATCGGTTACCCCGCGGTGGCAGATAAACGCGTGGATCTTTTCTTACGAGTAAAAGACTTTGGGTGTTCGCAGAGCAATTGACTCTGCTTCTATACGCGGTACAACACAACGCAATGCACCTTCTACTCTAACTGAAGTCATCAGCGAGAAGCCAGGGTTGGCATGGCGTGTACCTAACAAAAATGACCCACGAACAAATCAAACACGTGTTGGTTTGTTTGCTTGTTGGTTTGTTTGTTTGTTTGTTTGTTTGTTTGTGGCGAGCCCTAAGTAGAACTCGAATTCATGTGAGCGTTCCCAAATTTCATTTGAAAGGTGCGCACATGTCTACGGGTCCAGTTCTACATATAGGAGCTTCCGATGGAGCTCTCCCGCTCACTGCAAGCCATACAGAGAAGCAACGGCATTTGAGAACTTGATGCAGTGCTTCTCTCACAGTAATGCCCAACCACAACTACGCTTTTTTTACATCAGTCTGCGTTAAACTGAAATATGTTCTTCGTGTTGACAAATGTGCGCTGCAGATGTGTGGCCAAAGCGTCGCTTCCGTTTTTAGGGCAGCATGGCCGTCAGGCGCAGCATGCACTTGTCAGCCTAATGGCCTTCCACAATAATGTCTGCGCGGCCGTGACACACTATTCACCAGACTTGATCTATAGCACTACGTGTATTTTTCTTTATTTTATTGTTACGCCATCCTTCACATTGGGCTTGCCCAGGTTTCTTCGAGTAGGAAAGGTGTTTCAGCGCGCGATATGCATACGTGTTTTTGTTGCGTGAAACGCTTTTTTCTCTCTCTCCCTCTCTGTGCGTGTGTTTTGCGTACGCTACAAAGAAAAACGTTCATGCAGTTTGATTTACTGTACGTTGTACGCACGTTACGTGTTTATGTGTCAACGATCATGGACGCACGCTGAAGACTACCGCAGAATGAACAGAAAACTTACTAATAGAAGATTATGGTTACACGGTTACATTATGATTTTGTATACTAATACATGTTTCTTTTTAGTTCTTCTTATTCACCTAGTGTGGAGATTGCCCATAAATCCTGTTCTTCGGAACCCATCGCAGCATCTACATTTCTTGTTTATTTGCATAACAACACTATCATAAACGGAATCACATGGAAGACGTTGTTATCTTAAATGTTTTCTACGGATTACTTTATGTCTGTAATGTTTGTTTAGTTTTTCTCAAAGAGCCCATGTGGTAGGCGGGCTGTGAGGATAGCGGCATAAAACAAATAGAGTATTCTCCATGAAAACCTAATCAACCTTATCGAATCTTCTCATACAGGATATTTGAGCAATGTTGATATTTGAAGTCGATCTCCGCAGCTCCACTTCAGAGACAGTAGGGAAAACAATCAAAACGGCAAAAAGGAGGCTGTTGGAAGTGCTTCGCCTAACGTGCACTCATACTTACCTCTTTGAACATTGCGAGTTTTTTTTTTACCAATAATGATAGATACTCCATTAATCATGCTTAGCGTTATATGGAACGAAACAACGAACGAATAGTATAGTAGACGTGTAAACCTATACAAGAGTTTATGCTGAACAGTCTCTTTATCTATGAAGTAGTACAGTGACTTGGTTGCTTGGTTGGTGTCAGGTGAAGTTCATCGCGTGACGGTTACAGTGGGTTCGACATGGTTCCTTTTCTGATGAGCGTTGGTTACTAAAAAGCTCTGTATTTAGTAATGTG
>NC_051178.1:151683783-151762304 GCF_013339695.2 Rhipicephalus sanguineus | reverse complement strand
CCGGCCACGTGTTCTCTATGGGATAGTGAGATAACTTGGAATAGCTTTTGCATGATACTTTAAATGATTCATTTCTTCGTTCTGTTTATCTTTCATCTGTATTCATCTTGAGCAGCAGGCTCACCTGTGTAGCTGTGTTCATAGACGGGCGCAGGGGTAGGGTAGGTAGTGGGGCGGCCGCCCCTCCTATTCACCAAATGGGGGGGGGGGGGGGGTAGGGAGGGGAGTCTGCCCCATTCCTTTACACAGTCGTACTTGCCCCATCATTGTTTGAAGAGTAGGGTTATGGCCTACGTAGGTTTCTGACGATAATGGTGGCCGAAGGCCTCTTATCTTGCATTCCAAGAACTGTTTACTTCCTATATTTACTCCCGGAAAGCCAGGGACCAAAGGTAGGCCATTGTGAGATGCACGTCAGCGGTTCATTTTAATTTTTCATCCGTTACTTTTGTACACGACCAACTGGGTGAAGGGGGGGGGGGAGGGTCTGGGTGAGGCGCTGCGATGAAACCTTGCCCACCCCCCTCCCCACCCCTTGATGGTGAACCCTGCGCACGCCCATGGCTGTGTTGACTTTTCTACTTTACATTAAGACCAATCGTTTACGTGTCGTAAGCGATTCGTCTGCACTGGGAGACTGCCGCTACTCGCTAGCTTAAGAGCGAGCGACGGGCGGTGATTGCACTCACCTCCTATGAGCATGGTTAGGATGGAGAACACCTTCTCGGCGTTTGTGTTGGCCGCTACGTTCCCGAAGCCCACGCTGGTGAGCGAGCTCGTGGTGAAGTAGAGCGCCGTGATGTACGTGGCGGCCATGTCGAGGGGTCGCAGCACGTCGTACTGCAACTTCATAGAGAGCTGGTTCAACCAACCTGCGTCATCCGTGCAAAAAGTTCGTGAGTCGAGGAGAGAATATATCCTTGGCTATGTTATCTCTGGCCACTTTGCTATTGCAAAAGCGCAATGTCTAGGATATATGAAGGTGTGGTGAAGAAATAACACAAAGGCAGGGAGGATAACTAGGTTTGCGTATCTTGTTTGCTACCCTGCACCGGTTGTGGAATGGTTGCCCAAAGGTTCGCCCTGGTACAGAGAAGACAAGAGTGGAAGCTTAGAAAAATGCTCGAAATGCCTTGCGGAACTCAAACCGTGCACGAGCTGGAGGCTTGTATTGATTGTTTCCACTTATAAGTTTAATTAGAGATTGCTTTAATGCTCATTTGTCCTTTGATTTTAAGGTATTTTCGTTGTGGGAAATTGTTTCAGAGCTAATTGAAGAAACGAGTCGAAGCTGAAACTAAGTCACTTGTTCTTTCTAATGAGTAATCGTGGTGTTGTTTTGTTCAGCGCATCGCCAGCAGTGTTGTTGAGGTCGCGTAATTTCAGCATATAATTTATGCTTGCACTCGAGAGTATGTGGTGTTCTGAAATCAAGACATCACAGTCTAGAACGCACGACGCGTTCTAGACTATAGTGCCTTGACAGCATCTATTCGCGGCGAGATCGACCTATAGGTGGCAGCACCGTCACCCCGCTAGTGTGGATACTGGTTTCGTGTGGTGTGTGTAGAAGTGCACGGGGCATCTGTTTTCACATCGTGATTTTGTGTTCCGCACCCGCAGAAAACTCTTCGTTATCGATGGTGAGGTTGTGTTCGGTGCCACAATGCCGCACATACTACACAGAGCCAGGGATAAGCTTCCATTTTTATCCCACCGACGCGGAACGGCGCCGACTGTGGCTCGTTAGGCTTCGTAACGGCAGGACGGCTTCCAAGTACGCGATGGTGTGCAGCAAGCACTTCGACGACGGTGCATTCGCATTCGCAGACGAGAAAGAATGGTGAGTAGTCAGCGATGACTTCGCTAATGTGTGCATTTATATGCTTGTTGCTGCTGTGCACTACGAGCGTGAAGACGGTCGCAGTAAGCGAACGCTCGGGGAAGCTTCCCTGTGCTTTGATTTTCCTACACTTCCGCAGGAAAATTAAGCGAGAATCAATCGAAAAAGAAGAATATTATTTCATGGAATTTATTCTTTGTCATTCAAGTACCGTCTGCGCTGTGAATGCAAAGTTTGTTCGCGCTTGGCTATGAGTCTGTTTAAACGAGAGTCCCCGAGCCCTTTTGTAGTTCGCGGATGTTCCTTTGAGTTTACACGGCCGCGAGAACAGTTCTCAGTATTCCGCAGGGCAAGTACGTGCACCGAAACGCGGCAAGTGTGTATGCATGATCTGGTGCATAGTAAAGGCTATCGTTTTATGAGCCCTCACTCTCCACGTAAGCGATGAAAATGCGCGAGCGAGTTTATCGCCACTGCTGATCTTGATGAATATATTTTTCTCGCTCGCTCTCATTTTTTTAAGGGTTTTCGCGGAAGAGATTGAGGCCTGACGCACTTCCGACACTGAACTTGCCAAAGCGTAAATTTTACAGGCATAAGCTACCTCGCAAGTACACGGGTGCCCTTGTATACATTTCGCCACAAGTTATAATTGCGCAAGGCAACTCAGTTTTGCGATTTCCGTGTCATTCCATTTTCTGTTCTGTTTAGGGGACAATTTAAGTACTGAAGTGTCAGGCGTGACTTGACAGAGATATTTCTCTGCAGTGGGACCAGGACCGTACACAACTTAAGCTCGTCGCGTAACCTACAAAACGACAGTCCCGAAGTTATACACCTAACCACAACGCGCAAGTGCATGAGAGCCTTTTTTTTAACCACTGAGCCGCTAAAAGGCTATATTCACATGGGATTTAATACTTCTCATCTTTAGGACAACGCCAAGTGTACTTTGCAATGCGCTTGAACCACAGAGCGGCACCTACACTGATATGACTCTTGCGAACGGACGGTACGACGACCACACGCAGCACTTTCGACAAGTGCACTCACTGATCTTATTACAGTAAATATACAGCCGATCAAGGCCAAATGCTTCTTTACATCGTGTTAGGCATACGTACGAGCGGTTAAAGTTGCACCAACGCAACGGAAGAAACCGCCTTTTGAGGCCCTGCATGACGTACGCGCACATGCAAACACAACGCGGCTAGCAGACGACGCTTGGAGCAATCCACACTAGGCGCGCTTCAGCCAGTAGCCGCCAGGCGGCGATTCCGCTCGATCTCGCGGCCAATAGTGGATATAGTATTTATAGACGCTTATGAAAGCACGTAGTTCTAAACCAGCAGTATGTGGCCATGCAGGGCTACTTATACGAGGTCCGCTGTCTCCCTCTTGCAGTTTCGGTGGCGTGATTCTTTGAAAATTTCGTTGGTTGCCGAGAGCGCGTTCTAAAAGAAATGTTTCGGCCTTTGTTTACACATTGATATGCTTAGAGAGATATCACCGTAATTCCACAGTGTCAATCCAACCGCATAAAATAACGCGCCGACAAAGTCTTGCATCTTTTTACGTATCGTTGAGACTACAATGACGGTATATAGCAGAGGACGAAGGCTAATACTCACTGATGTTGTTGTTTGGGTATGACTCCATCTCCTGGACGGCGATGACAAACCATATGCATGCGAGCCAGTGCGAGACGAGCGTGAACATGAGCATGAGAAGTGTGAGGACCACCACGCTGTACTGCGAGTATCGGTCCATCTTTTGCAGCAGCCGCGCGAGTCGCAGCAGCCGCGTCAGTTTCAATAGGTGCAGGTACATCTGGTTGTCCTGCACAGAGAATCGATACTCGAATATTTAACACGCATGTATGAAGTTGGTTCTCAGCTTGTTGGTTACTTCGATATCAACGTAACAGCGCAAGAAAGTGGCTAATCAGTTACACGCGGAGGTCACATTGACGTGAAGTTCGTTGAGCGCCGTCCGACTGCGAGAATGTCGATAATAACAATACTGGGGTTTAACGTCCCAAAACCACGATATGATTATGAGAGACGCCGTAGTGGAGGGCTCCGGAAATTTCGACCAGCTGGGGTTCTTTAACGTGCACCTAAATCTGAGTACACGGGCCTCAAACATTCTCACCTGTATCGAAAATGCAGCCGCCGCGGCCGGGATTCGATCCCGCGACCTTCGGGTCAGTAGTCGAATGCCATAACCACTAGACCACCGGGGCGGGGCGGCAAGAATGTCGAGACTAAGGTCTAACTATCGCTTTGTTTAAATGCGACGAATAGATTAATAATAATAATAATAATAATAATAATAATAATAATAATAATAATAATAATAATAATAATAATAATAATAATAATAATAATAATAATAATAATATAATGGTGACACCATGGGTATGATCATAGCAGGAACGGCATGGGAACATTCTTACTTAAGCTTTTAATGTAGGAAAATTAGCCAATTTTGATATTGCAAGGTTGTAGCCTTACTCTGAAAATTTACACAAGGTCTATCCGAACGATGCTCAAGAAGTTGCTTCCCAGGAAAAGCTTCCGTAATAATAAAATAACTCTATCTGTATTTGAAATAAGCTGTATTAATACAGAGCTTTTACACAAGGCACGCTCACTGGAGCAATGAACATATAAAACCAGCAGCAAATGCTGTTGCGTGTTCTCGAAAGAAGCGATAGGTCAGGCGTGTAACCTCTTACAATCTTTATGCATACGTGATGGTGACATTGTACTACGTACCCTTTGTTTCGTCTGTTCTTTCTTTGCGTTTTTCTTTACTCGCTTGCTGCAAAACTGATACACAAAAAAGCTTAGTCTTTCCATTGAAGAATGCTGCGCCAAAAATACGCAAGAAAATTCACATGCTCCGCCATCCCACGCTAATCAAACGAGGCTCGAGTAAGCTACCTTCGAAAGAACTTGTTATCACCGCTTCGTTGATTATTATCCTTCTGCAGCCCCGAGCAAAGTGTTTCGGTCCTCCTTAATCGCTCGGGTAACGAGGGGACCGCGTAATTCCCGATTATCGCATATACGGGTCGGGATCTTCGTCGCAAACGGTCCGCGTGGCAGGGACAGTACCGTCACTTAAGCCTCGCCACGGGGTGAATTCCTTCTCGATTAAAAAGCTCGAAAATAGAAAGTGTTCGACGTCAGAGAAGCACGGATTGCGCGAAGAGGCGCAAAACTTAAAACCCTGCGAGGCTCGAGCTAATTATAGAGCCAGGTCGGCGCGGGCTGCTTTCAGTAGTATCGGACTACTTTATAGGTCGTTGTTACACTGGCTTATTTTTATTTCTTTTAATCGTTTCCGAACCGTTCACTTCAGCAGAGAAAACAACGAACGCAGGAGAGTGAATCGAAAGTGGTTGAATACTCATTACGCTACGCGTTCGCCCGCTAAATACGTAATGATCCCGCACAGGCAGGGATGGGTTGTTACGCAAGGAGAAAGAAAAGGTCGAGTTCAATTAAGGAGAATCGCCTTGGGGAAGCACGAAAGCAGGATGAAATTCTCGTAATCCGTTTCTTTCTACGCTACACGAATCTTGTTCGTGCCCAGTGTGTACGCGCTTCAGCTTTGAATTTGTTCCGCTAGCTCGGATTGTGTGGATAGGACGCAAGGAGGTTTAAATAAAACTTGCTGGAGTGGAGGCCGCCTATACTTACCAATAGGCCGCAGTGAAGCCGCGCCGCGCGCGCGGCGGCCATCTTGCCATAGGCAAGAAACGGGAGCCAAAGCGCGCCCGCCGCGTTGACCGCGTCTTTCCGCCGTAGTTTTTAATGGTTATAATGGCGAACATTAAGGGAGAAGTTGTCAAGAATAAGAAGCAAAATCGCAGATAAGAATGCGGTCAGTTTTATTCTGTTTCTTTTGGCGTTTTCCTTGCAAGCATGCCCACCGAAGGGCCTGTATCACTGTTGTTTTTTTTAAAATAATTATCCTCGTAAGAGCAGACCTCACTTGTCGGCATTCATTTTCCTGTTTATTTCGTTCGTCATGTGACGGAGTCTTATGCATATATGGAGTTCGGCCACTTTCTTTGAGCGGAATATAAATGTGGGTCCAAAGCACCACGCTCGATATGCTCATCACGAAGGATATATATTCGTCAAGGCTTGAAAGCCATCTCTTTTCTCAAGACAAACTCAAAATCTCCAAAACGAATAGTTTTGGCTTTGCATGGACGTGCTTCAAGGGCATTCAGCTTGCAGTCGACACTATTTCAATAGATACAGCTTTTTCGATACTATTTCGTAGGCTCGGCCGCTCTCTCTTACCCTGTCAATGAATCAATTAAAAACGCCCAAGTGGCATAAGTCATAAGTTTAAACCAACGAGCATATACACATGCAGTCTGTCATCATGTATTCCAGTCCCAAAGTCCGCATATCTAACCGTTTAGTCGCCCACAATTTCAACATGTTTTCTCATTTGTCAACAACAACCAAAGTACAGTAGAGTTTTTGTGCGGCATTGGGCTAGCTTTTTCGAGACAGTGACTCATCTGTGAAGCCAGCATTTCTTTTGATGGAATTCTGTACACCGTTCTCGTATAGAGCGCTCTGATGACAGTGCGCGATTAAACTTCGTGCGTACATACTCGTAAGCTGATGGAGAATAGAAGTGCAGCGTTAACGCAAACGCCCGCAGCTCGGATGGAATACGTGCCTTTCTGGTCTTTTCCTGCCCTAGGGGTTGCTGTATGTATGGGGGAAGGCTGCAGTGAACATCCCCCTGCCCTACTCAGACATGAGCTTTCGATCCTTGATCTCCTTTATTATCGCATGAGGATCGAGCCTCGCTCTTTTTGGTTAGTGTGCAATTTTCCTGCTGCAGAATTTTCATCTTGAGCTGTTTTATCTCTTCTTGGAAAAGATGAAGCATTTCTTCGTAATGCTGCCGTATAGGTGATGCAACTGTCACATCTTCAACAACTTTTTTCAATTTGAACGCATCTAACGGCCGGAGTACCCCTGGGCGATCGGTTAGGTCGCTTTATTTGCAGCTGGAAAGAGCACTGCACAGTTCAGACCTGCTGGTTTTACTCGCTGCACTGCATAAAGCAAATACAAATATAACGAAAAAATGCACGAATGTAAGAAAAAACAGGGACGTTACTTAACCTCGTAGTTGCGAGCTACCCTTTTATAGCACGAACAGGGCAACCGATAACGAAATCTCGCCTACTTATATAATTTCAATGAATAGCAAGCGGTGCGTTATTTTCCTATTCGCGCTCTGCACCAGTGGAATCAACAAGCACAAGAATGTGTATCACTGGGTTTTGCAAGTGTTTTACAAATGCGTCAAGCACAGCTAGTCGAAGAACTCCCAGGTCGCAGCCTAGTCCGGTCGGAATAATTTGGCGAAAAGTGCCTCTAACATATGCGATCGCCGTCTTTTGGCTTCCAGACTTCCCGTCAAACAGACTGCCCCGACGTGCTTCGAACATTTGAGTCCTTACTAAACCAGATTGCGGGCTGTCAGCATATGTTCCGGCATATAGAGAAGTTTTCATCGAGCTCGAAATGTTCTGCTTACAACTGAAACTTCATCCCAGAGTACCTTTTCGCTCGATTTATACAGCCGTACGCAACGCACAATGTATCCAACAACGTCCGGACGCCACCACGCCAGAGAACAGCTAGAACATCTATGCGGCCGCTGCAGCATGCGTTGCGGAAGGCGCGCTTTCTGCCTATGGCAAGATGGCGGCACGCGGCTTCAGCTGAGGGGCGCCTCCTCCACTCCAGCAAATTTTATTTTAACCTCCTTGATAGGACGCGGGTTTGCCGAGATTTGAGCAGTCTCTCTCGGTCCCGCCTAAGTGCGCGTTCCCGCAGTTGATGTAATCCGCTTGGCAAACACATGCATGGACCGCAGAGAGAGCAATGACAGACAGATTGATTCGAACTTGATATAATTGTTTTTCTTTTTAAAACATACAGCACAAAGCGACGTAGAAACGCGCGTGCAATAAGGCATGTCGATTAGGAGAGAGCCGCAAATAATTATTAACGAACGCTAAGAAAACCAAAAGAGAGTAGAGGCCACGGTGGTGCATGGTGTGCTGGACCAGTTGGTGCAGCATATTGTAAACGCATGAGCGGAAAATAGCAGGGACAGCTATTTGCCTGCGTTCCTGCTATTTTCCACTCATACTTCTACACGTAGAAGGCGTTCGTAATGTTAGTCGAGTAGGTTCGTAATACTAAGGGGAATAATATTAGCGCTGTAAGGACGAAGCAGGAGAAGAAGAGAAGTAGCCAGCACGATCGCTTGTCCTTAGGATAACTTTTCTGGGCAATCGCATTCAACTACTCGCTGTTCTGTATTCTGTGTCACGCTCTTTCATTCTAAACAGTAGACGTAATTATAGAAAAGTTTTACAAGGAGCTACAGTTCGCATTATTGAATCTGTATTGAAGTGTACGTAACTTATCATTGTAACTTTATCATTGCAAAAAAAAAAAAAACAAACAAAAAGATCAGAAAAGTTCGATGAACCTTCGACTTCTTTATTGTAGTTTTAATGATATGAATTATATGTGGCGGTAATATGCCTTTTGCAATTTCTAACTAAGTTACACCGAACTAGGGTGAATATGTTTTCATAAACTTGCAGATTTGATCTACTGAGAACAAAGTAGGAGATGATTAATGACGCAACAAATGTAAGTGCTACAATGTGTCGTGGTATTATAAGCTGCGGGAACAATGGGAACAGGAGGGGTTTTGGTAATCGAAATTAGATTTTGCATAAGCGATGACTTTTGCGCTGATTTCCCGCCTGCTTGTACTAGACATTATTTTGAAAGCAAGTTCTCCGGAGGACACGCAGGTTTAATTTATGCTGCGAGCTCACCGCGCTAAATAAACGTACTACTGTGATTACGGCGTCAAACTCAAGGTTAAAGGATGTGGCTCTTTTGCTTTTTTGATCACTACTACAGTACACGGCACACGAGCTGTCTAAAAACCTCCGAGTTTGCAGTCGGAGCTAATGCTTTACCGTTATTAAGCGAACCGTCACTCGGAGCTGGGATTGACAGGCGTGTGTTTACAGAGAGCGAGTCGCATTGGAGCAGACGGTCTGGCTCTTTTTGTACACATTGTGTCTTTTTTTTTTTTTTTGGTGCTGTATGAGAATTCGGACCGTGAGGGCAAGCGCGTTTGCCAACCGCCTCTTCGAGTGAGCGTGGATGACAGGGACATTGTCGGCCCATTGGTTGGACGCTTCCATGCCCAGCAGACCGTTCCTTGTGTTTGGTCTTTCCACTTCATCGCTAAGCCGGGCCGTCAGGTATGAGGCTAGCGCAACGGTGCTGACTACAGCGGGTGGGCGAAAAACAAAACAAGCAAGAAGAGAGAAGGGAAGGGAATGGAAGAGCGAGTGGAAACACTCCAGATCATCAAACAAGTGTAACATTGCTCGAACCAAAGCAAATTCGAGATGACTTGCCTAGAAAGGCACTGCGGCGAAAACGGGTGAAAGGAAAGCGCCGACCACGCTCATTACTGGTGGCCCCGGCCCATGACCCCGGCACGAGCTCCCCAGGGCTCTTTTTGCTTGTTTCTTTTCTATGACCCTCCTTTGCAGACACGCCGTACAAACAAAACTATATCTGGCAATGTGGATACTGGATGTCACGTTTTCGGCGAGATTCACTAAGATAGATAGATAGATAGATAGATAGATAGATAGATAGATAGATAGATAGATAGATAGATAGATAGATAGATAGATAGATAGATAGATAGATAGATAGATAGATAGATAGATAGATAGATAGATAGATAGATAGATAGATAGATAAAATCAACTCTGGATAATGTTTCCGTCCAATATAGAGATGCAAATTTGGAAAACGGGCAGGATCGTCTTTTTGTTCCGCAAAAACGTGGGGAGGTGTTGGGAAACGGCGGTGGTTTGAGATTGTGAAAGACGCTAATTCCTGCGACCCTTAAGGCAGCACGGCGCTGCGTCGTCGGGAGGAGGTGAAGCGAAATGAGAGAGAGAAAAAAGACGAAGCGGCACCTTTTCGAAATGTACGTCAACACCAGCTAGCGTCAGGTCGGGATTCCCTTTAGAAAAACCTGTGAACGGTGGCACTGGGAATCGAACCCAGTACTTCCCGCGTTAGAGGCGGACCCTCTACGACGTAACTGCTTCTGCTGTGGGTAATGATAGAGAGAAGAAGGCTGCAGACATTCTCCTCATCCTCCTTTTTTCTTTACAATATAAAAAGCACCACGATTTCACTCCCTTGATTGGAGGTAACTGCGTTAAGTTCGATCTCGAGCCGTCGTCGCCTTGCTCGACTTATCTTTGCGCCTGGAAGTGTGTTGATATGTCTGCGTTCTTGCTCGTGCTTCTGTCTGCGCGTGCGTATGCGTACGTGTGCTCGCATTCGCGCGCTGTTTTGCTGGTGTACCGACGCACGGGTGTCTCGTTGCGGCTTCTGTACTACAGAGGCAGGGATGAACTTAACAGGGCGACGTGGTTGTTTCGAGAGGTGGTTGATAATCCAATTACTGAAAACGAAAACTCGGTTGGCGCCTTACTCGGAAGCATCGCGCGCTGCTTGTTTAGGTGAGAAAGACAGAATGGGCTTGCCGGGGCCTTGCGGCAGAAAAGGCTTCGAAACGTGCGCTGCACTGTATCTTGTTTATTTTTGTCATCCCTTCTTCATCGGGTAAACGCGCCGTTCTTGTCGCCGTTGTTCTTTTTAACCATATTCGGTTCGCCGAGAGGTGGCCAAGATTGATTTCCACTTCTTCCTTTTCTCCTAGTCTTGCCTCCGTTCGCGATGCTTCGTTATAGCTGGTTCACGCTACGCGGTGTTCTCTCGCGGAGCTTGTTTGAGCGGCAAACAAACCCGGTGCTCTTGGAAAGGTGCTACGGTGCTGGAATGGCGCAAAGCATTTTGGTTTCTTTTCTTTCCCCATTTTCTCTTCGAGCTCTCATATTCTCACTTTTTCTTGATTTTCACGATTTTGCTATCTGTTTGCTTGCTGGGTGCCAGGTTCCCGTATATTCCTATTTCTGAGGCCCGTAATGTTATTATTATAATTTTTTCATGGGGGGGGGGGGGGGTGGCTCCGTGTTTGGATTAACCCTTGGAAGCGTCGCATCTCGAATTGTTTATTCGAGGTGCGGCGCTCCAATGTGGGCCGCACGTTCGCGGTTCTTCCCACTTTCGTACGTTTTTTTTTTCTCTCTCTGCTGCCTCGTTCGTACCACAAAAGACTTGGCCTTTGTCCTCGCTTTTTCCCTTTCTTGTTTTTTTTTGAAGTAAAGAAACCGTCTTTTCCTGGCTCTATCCTGTTCGCGTTGTTTTTGTTTACTGCAAATTTAGCCTTCGCCACACCGCCATAGGTATACACCCTCGCTTGCCGAGCGCGCGTCTGAGCTTATTCTATACGGGGCTTCGCCTGTTTACCTCGCATAATGCCGCGGCACGCGAACCATTTCCTCGCCATGGAAATAATGCCATGCATATAGTGAGCGCTAATTTGCAAGGCAAAACATCCGCGGTTTCCGCTTAGACCCACGTGCGCAAAAAAGGAGAGTGCGATTGGGAAAACCGCGTGGTGCGAGGTGCGCAGTTGGTGGCAGCTTTATGAGGACGCAATGCGGAATCCAACCGCGCTTCGTATGACAGGCACACTGCCGTTTGCTTTACCTCGTGGCCCATTCCTTTATGGTCGAGTTATCAAACGTGGAGTGACCACGCACCATCTACCGCAGCGATACATCTGCGCAGTTGTACCCTGTAACCGATATGCGCACATTCCTTCTTGTAAACTTTTTTTGGTAAGCTCTTTCGTGATATATAAAATTTACATTCTATGGAATAAAGTAGTAAACACGTATGTTGACTTTGTTCCATCGCGGTTCACAGACTTCCAAACGGACGGGCTTGAAGTAGAGTCTGCGCACATCATAGTGAACGGTAAGTATAGACTTCAGTAAGACGTCCTAGCGGGCTAGTTGGTTCATTGCTTTTAGACGTTACTAAACTGCGCGAAAAGACGAGGACACGAGTAGGTAACGTACATTGAGCTGAGTGAGATTGGTCGCATGATTTTTGGTGCTCGCTTGGCCGCTATCTTGGGCTGCGCCCTTTTTCAGCAATTTTCTTATGGTTGTCATCGACACATGCGAGTTATACAGGTTGGTCGCGTAGAAAAAAAAAGAACAAAAAAAAATTGCGCTCGCGGTTGTCACAAATTAGCGTGTTATAAAGCGCGCGCGCAGCCGCTTTCAAACTGCTACGAGACAGAACGGCGCGAACCGCTCGCCAAGAAGCGCGAAAAGACGAAAAAACAAGCATCAAAAGACGCCGGCGCGCCGCATCCTCCTCACCCAATCGAGCCAGGCGCAGACGACGCGATCAAACGTCCGGCAAATCCTGGATGTTTCTGGAAGGAAGGGGGGACGCATCCGCGCGCGATGCCGCCGCGATTCGAACATACGAGAAAGCTCTCGCCCTTTCCCCAGGCTTAGCTGTACTGCACGCAGAAGAAACATCCCGACGCTTCTAGAACCCAGGGGAGAAGGGATAAAAGCGTGCAATCGACGGTAGTGAGGTCAGTGAGCGAGTCAGTCGGCCCGGTGATGGTGACGTTACGCTAAGTGTGGCTCCGTTAGCCAAAGAAGACGTGTTTATGATGGTGTGCGGTCAGTCGCTCGTCGATCTGGAAGAATCCGATGTCGACACCGTGTGAGCCGTGACAAGTCACGACGACGGTTGAGCTACGACGATCAACGCTGGAGCTGGCGTGAGTGTTTCCTTGAAGAGAAGCATTCGATTACCGTCCAAGTATTGTGGACTGGATACGCCATTATCTATTCAGGACTCTAACTGTCGTTGAATAGTTGTAATGCATGTGATTGCATTCGTAGCGTGTGATCTGTTTGTTTAGCTCCCGTTGTGTAAACACCATCTGAATTATATTGTGAAGTTGTAACTGGTACCAGCCGAGTGTGCACGTGTTTGTATTATTTGTATTGCCTTAACCGAGAATATATTTCGTTTTCGTTTGTGTTGCCGACTCTCGGCTCTGACTCGGTCTTTGGACCACAACCGGCGTTCGCTGGCGCACCAAAGGACCAACTCTAAATTGTCCGCGCTTTCGTGGTGCGTTTTCGGAGGGCCTTGACGCCAGCCCTTAGAATCCGCCCGGCGATTGCCGCCCCCATTAACGGGATTAGTGACAATTATTCTGGCGTCCGCGACACAGGACCTTTTTGGTGCACAGTGTGTCCAAAGTAGGGAGAAAGAGCCTTGAGACGTTGATAGTGCTTGCGAACGATTTTGAGTGTTGCACCGCGTTCTCGCTAACCTGTGTGCAGAGAGTGTTTTGGTATTCGAAGTTAGGCAGATATTTTGTGCACGCGGCTAGGTTTTGTTTGACGGGCATCATGGATCTCGAAAAATTAGTTGCCCTTGGTGAGAAGATGGGTCTGTCTGGGGCCGAACTACGAAAGTGGGTCAGCCAAAAGGAAAAAGAAGAAAGAGAACGAGCTAAGGAAGAAAGAGAGATGAAGGAACAACAGCTGAAAGCAGAGCTTGAAAGAGAGAGGTTGGCGGCTGAGAGGGCCACCAAAGAGAGAGAAGCAGAACTAGAGAAAGAGAGGTTGGCAGCTGAGAGGGTCAAGGAAGAGAAAGCAGCAGAGCTCGAAAGAGAGAGGTTGGCAGCTGAGAGGGCGAAGGAAGAAAGAGAACAACAATTGAAACTGGAGCTGGAGAGAGAGAGGCTAGCAGCTGAGAGGGAGAGAGAAGAAAGAGAGGCGCAGATGGCTGAGAGAGAAAGGCAACGGCAGCACGAATTGGAACTCGAACGGCTCCGTTTGCAGCAGCGCATAGAGACTCCCGTCCAGGCTAGAGTGGAGAGCAGCGAAAGGGAAGATCATAGCTTCCGATTGAACCCAAGCAAACTGCTTGTGGCGTTTGATGAGAGAAAAGATGACCTTGATGCATACCTGCACAGGTTTGAGACAATAGCTAGAAGCCAAAATTGGCCGGAGCAGCAATGGGCAACAGCTTTGAGCACTTGTTTGAGTGGCGAAGCGCTCAGTGTGTACGGTAGGCTGACTCCTACCGATGCAGCTAATTACGGAAGAGTGAAAGCTGCTTTGCTGAAGCGATTTAGATTCACCGTGGAAGGCTTCCGAGATCGGTTCCGTACGGGAAAGCCAGCTGATGGCGAGACGGCAACGCAGTATGCTGCGCGGCTCAGCCATTATTTTGACAGGTGGATCGAACTTTCAGAGACGGCACAGGAGTACGGTGAGCTTAGAGAGCTTTTAATCAGAGAGCAATTTCTCACCAGTTGCCACCCGAGCCTGTCGCTGTATCTGAAAGAGAGGAAAGCTAAATCGCTTGACGACATGCTTGAGTTGGCCGATCAATTCTTGGAAGCGCAAGGTGGCACGAATCTGGCCAAAGTAAAAAAGGAAGTTGACGAGGAGTCGAAGAAATCGGAACCTGACGAAAAGAAGCGTGCACCGGAGAGTGTTCCGCGATGCTTTCTATGTAACCGGGTGGGCCATCGCGCTAACAGTTGTCGGACTAACTTCTCACGCCCCAGTGTGATGAAGTGTTTTAAATGTGGACAGACTGGGCACAAAGCAGACGCATGTCGAATCGATGCGAGTAAAGTCCACCAAGCAGCTTGTGCGTATGCCCCGCCAAACGAGGGAACAGAAGCGATCAATGATGAATTGGCCGAACTGAAAAGCGGGAAGAAGATGGATTTCATTGGTGCTGCGGTGACAACAGACACAAAGAAAGAAATGCCGACAGTTAAGGGGAAAGTTGGTGGAAAGGAAGTCACGGTATTAAGAGATAGTGGGTGCACCACTGTTATCGTACGAAAGAGATTGGTCCGAGAGAGTGACTTCACAGGCAATAACCAACCGGTTTGCCTGCTTGATAGTTCCATTCGAATGCTTCCCGAAGCCAAGATTGAGGTTGAGACCCCTTACTTCAGCGGGAGAATTACTGCCCTGTGCATGGATAACCCCCTGTTTGACCTAATCGTGGGAAACATCGACGGAGCTCGAGGGCCATACGATCCTGAACGTTTGGGAGAAGCCCCGAAGATGGAGCCCTCGTCAGTTCGGGAACCGCGACAAAAAGAAACCGCGGAAGAGAACCTCAGGAAGGATGTCACCCGAGCTCATACTGAAGCCGAGGCGTCAGAGAACGGCAACAATGCGGCACCAATGGTCACTGTACCGCCTGTGAAGACGCGCCGAGCAGGTGACATTGCAACTGAGCGGCCACCATCATCTGCGGCTCAAAAGATGACGAAGGTGGTCGTCCAAGCAAAACACCACGGCGCGCAGAAGTTGGCGAAGCACCGCGAACGTTCTAACGAACGCGACCACGCCTTGCCGATGTCGAATGTGTCGACGGCAACAGAGACGCCCCCTCCGGCACCGTCAAATGGAACGGCTCGCAAGAAAAAGAAGAGAAACAAAAAGAGAGCGAGCGAGCACCGAAAGAAGGGGCGCAAGCGCGGCACGATTTAAACATTACAGGGTGTTGGAATTGAATTTGTTTGAAGTGTTTTGAGTTTGAAAGTGTTTGAAGTGTTACTATTCCCTGTGTCGAGTGTGGATGGCTAGTGAGCCCGAGTGTCGTTTACTTAATGTGTACAATGCTATTGGTATAATTGTATATGCATTATAATTGCAGAGCTTTGTGCGTTTGCATTGTTTTATACGAAATGTATGATGGCGTTTTGTACTTATGTACTTGTGTTTATGTCGTGACATTGAAATACCCTGTGAATTGTATTGAGAGTTCTATTATGAATGTGACGCGCATTTTGTGTGGACTGAGTTATGGACTCTGTATGTGGGACATTTTTGGTTATGTGTATGTGCGCGCTAATTTGTGTTGTTTGAATATTATGTGATAATATTCTTGAAGTGGGGGGCAGTGTCACAAATTAGCGTGTTATAAAGCGCGCGCGCAGCCGCTTTCAAACTGCTACGAGACAGAACGGCGCGAACCGCTCGCCAAGAAGCGCGAAAAGACGAAAAAACAAGCATCAAAAGACGCCGGCGCGCCGCATCCTCCTCACCCAATCGAGCCAGGCGCAGACGACGCGATCAAACGTCCGGCAAATCCTGGATGTTTCTGGAAGGAAGGGGGGACGCATCCGCGCGCGATGCCGCCGCGATTCGAACATACGAGAAAGCTCTCGCCCTTTCCCCAGGCTTAGCTGTACTGCACGCAGAAGAAACATCCCGACGCTTCTAGAACCCAGGGGAGAAGGGATAAAAGCGTGCAATCGACGGTAGTGAGGTCAGTGAGCGAGTCAGTCGGCCCGGTGATGGTGACGTTACGCTAAGTGTGGCTCCGTTAGCCAAAGAAGACGTGTTTATGATGGTGTGCGGTCAGTCGCTCGTCGATCTGGAAGAATCCGATGTCGACACCGTGTGAGCCGTGACAAGTCACGACGACGGTTGAGCTACGACGATCAACGCTGGAGCTGGCGTGAGTGTTTCCTTGAAGAGAAGCATTCGATTACCGTCCAAGTATTGTGGACTGGATACGCCATTATCTATTCAGGACTCTAACTGTCGTTGAATAGTTGTAATGCATGTGATTGCATTCGTAGCGTGTGATCTGTTTGTTTAGCTCCCGTTGTGTAAACACCATCTGAATTATATTGTGAAGTTGTAACTGGTACCAGCCGAGTGTGCACGTGTTTGTATTATTTGTATTGCCTTAACCGAGAATATATTTCGTTTTCGTTTGTGTTGTCGACTCTCGGCTCTGACTCGGTCTTTGGACCACAACCGGCGTTCGCTGGCGCACCAAAGGACCAACTCTAAATTGTCCGCGCTTTCGTGGTGCGTTTTCGGAGGGCCTTGACGCCAGCCCTTAGAATCCGCCCGGCGATTGCCGCCCCCATTAACGGGATTAGTGACAGCGGTCTTCTGTTTGTTCCTTACTCGTGTCCTAGTCTTTTCGCACAGTTTAATAACGTCTAAAAGGTAAGTAGAGGGCAGTAAGTCAGGCCACGGGTCAGGGGCTGTACGGGCAATATAAAGACGTCTGAAAATTCACATACAGACTTTTTATGGATTGCAAACTAAATTTTTGTGTTCGATGGCTTCGGCCGTGTTCGCTCTGAAGATGTGCTGCGAGACTCCGATTGTTGCGCCGACATTCGCGTATCTGCCTTTCCATCCTCACCAGTGTGTGCACAGACCCAGGTACGCTTGCGCACTATTCGTTCGTATTTCTTTTAATAAGTCGCGACTGGCCTTAACCACGATGACGGTAGAGCGTATCAGCCTCAGGGCTTTGCCTGGTGACCGAAGCTGATGACTGGGGTACCTGAGCGACTCTTGCATTCTCACAGGAAAAATTCGTTACACGTCCAAGCAGACAAGTATTGCTCGTGAACGGAAGAAAAATATGCGATGCTTCCTTGTAGACTGTTCCTTCCGGAAACACAACGGTTTGATGGCGCGTCTGTAGGAAGGGTTACAAGCATTGGCGTAGCCGGGTGGGGGGGTTGGGGGTTCAAACACCCCCCCCCCCACCCACCGGCCTTCCGAAAACTTTTAGTTTCGTGTCTATATACACGCACACATACAAACACACGCACGAACATACATAAAAGGTGGTTGAACCCCCCTACCCTCCAAAAATTTCTGGCTACGCCCCTGGTTACAAGGTAGGTCCTCAAAAAAGAGTGTGCCTTTTATCAAAAACGGCTGATCGATTGTGTGTGCGTGTGTATGTGCGTGCTCAGACACACAGTCAATACATCAGACATACAAACTTGCTGATGCAGCAAACTATATAGCTAGCTCTGCGATGGGCCATAGAAGACAAGACAGGAGGCGAAGGCAAGAGGTGTGGAGTAGGTGTTCGCGCGATACGACGGAGCCCGTCTGCAGCGGTTTCCCTTATCCGTACCTCCCTTTCCAGCGAGGCGCCGCACTTGAATTGCGCGGTGGCTCGAACGAGCGAGCAGGCATCGTCGCTGGTGCTCGACGTCGTGCCGGTCGCTCAAGCGCGCACCCGAGACACGTCCGGGTAAGATTGCCGAGCGTTTCGACCACGCAGCGAGCGCCTCGTGTACGCGCCACCTCAATTTCCGCTCGTCGTATGTTTCGTACGTAAGCCCACCGGCTGCTGCGCAGCTTCGCTTCCCGATTCAGGCACCCGGTGTTCGTCGCGGCGCCGTCGTCTTCTCCCGACTGTTCCTTTATTCCGCACCAGTGGTGACAGCTTCGGCGCCATTTTCGCCGTTCCTAGAATCTCCCCCTTTTTTCCCTACAGCCTTCTTCCTTTCTTTATACCGAGCCTTTCTTGGAGGAAACTTGGTTTTTGTTCACGTTTCTTTCGGTCACCTTATCACCGCTGGACCTTGGGCTAATGACCCGCTGTCGTGACCAATGTTCCATTTTTTTTGTTTTCGTTTTTTTTTTTGCTTTTCCGCTGGACATCTCGTGAAGTCGGAAGTTACTGGCGGGATACGACAAAGCTACTATCGTGGTGCTAGCTATTTCGGGCTGGTGAGTATACTATAGTCGTGTCGGGGAGCGACGCGGCCAAAACATCCAGTTTTATTGCCTCGGGGCAGTTCATTACGACGTCTGCGTGGTATCGAGCGATAGAAAAATGAAAAAAAAAATAAATATTTGAAGTCTGGTGGATTTTGCTTCCTTACTTACGCGCTTATACGTTGGCACGTTTGTGACAACGGGACGCTGATGAAAGGAGTCGGTGCGTAAATTCTGTGACACCAGCAGATGCTAGGAAGGTCAATACATTGCTTAGTTACTTCGGGCACCAGATGTTCACTGGGAGTAAGCAAAAAGCAATAGTTGGGATTTTCGAGTGACATTTTGTCCGTTTCTGCGTGTTCTTTTTTTTTTGTAAACCATAAATTTTTTTTCTTTTTAAGCTGCAGCATGTACAGGCACGGAGAAGCCGAGGTGACATAAACCTCACCTCATCCTCTTCACAGCAAGCAAGTTAAAGCGGAACAAAGGCTCAAAAAAAAAAAAAAAAAAGAACCCTCCAGTCTTCACTCGCTAACACGTCGAAATTCTTAACGTGTACTGGCTTTAGATTACTCTTGCGAGCTATCGGTAAACAGACTGTTAATTTTATTGATATCTCTTTAATACCATCGATAAAGAACCACCGAGTATCCATAGCATTACATTCGATAACATTATCAATATTTCGATACTGACAACTATCGATATATGGCGCAACAAGAACGATCTCTGGTTGCACTATCGCTGATTCGATATTCATGGTACGACATGTACCATTAGAATCTCGGCTAGTGATAGTACCAGAAAAGTTTATCACTAGCTGACTATCGGTAACGGAGCTGGTTCATGCAACTGGGTACAAACTTCTCCACGTTTATGTTGGTGTTGATAGATGGCGCTGCACCGCGTAATTTTATGCTATAGATAACGCGCTCGACAGTACCACCAATATCAACAGCGCGTTATTGATAACGCTATCGTTACTGTGCTTTCGATTCGAAATAATCGTAGTTTGGTATCGTTAGTTACTGCGCGATAAGAGCGAGCGTTGGTTTTCTCCGCACTGCGCGTAGGTGCTGGGACGGAGCATTCTTAAGTCGTTGTGGGCAGCGTGACAAATGCTAAAACGTTAGCAGCATTCTCGCTCGTACGAGCACCGTTAACCAATCCAATGGTGCTGTTAAGACGTCCTCACCCTGCTGTACAGTCCAGCGGCGTTGAGCAAGTCGAAGGGCAACGCGGCCAGCAGGTCGACGATGAACCAGCCGCGCAGGTAGTTGAGGGCCACCGACTTGGGCTTGGCCACCACCTCGCCCTTCTTGTTTACGAAGGTCGTGCGGAAGTTGAGGCCGATGTCTGCATGTAAAAAAAGAAGGCGTAATGGTTACAGTGGCGCTTCGACAGAGTGGCGGAATGACATGTTTGCGTTCAGACAGTTATCTGTTCTGGATATTCATCGTTACAAATTTATCTTCGCCCTGTTATGTTGCTGCATAATGGCCTAACTTGTTACGTCCGGAGTGCTAGAAGAAGGTGTTATATTAAGACAGGTAATGAGTAAACCGTCCAGCTGTGATTTTCAGCGTGCAATTCGTCACATGTGTAAGAACATCTTTGTCCTTACAATAGAGAAGCTACGGTAGAACCTAGACGATGGTCGAAGTATATGTATATCTGCTGTAATCGCACACCATGTAATGAGCTTCTTATGTACTTGAAAGGACCATTCCTTCTTAAATGGTTGTCCACGTGGCTAAAGAATCCATTTACGTCGAGACAGAATTTCAACCGAATTTGGCACCTTGAGTGATTAGTTGTCTGACACTGCGTCCTTTATTTCACGAAACAAACATTTTGGTTTCATTTTCATTTGTTACACCACTTACAGAAATCGTGCTTTTTTGGTCTTTCTAAAAATGGATCAAGCGGAATGGACAAGCATTTCGGCTGTATAACGCTTACGTACGATACCAAGAATCCGCAAAAAACACTATACGTGAGAAACTGCGAAGTTGCATTT
The DNA here is from genome assembly GCF_013339695.2 of Rhipicephalus sanguineus. Taxonomy (NCBI): domain Eukaryota; kingdom Metazoa; phylum Arthropoda; class Arachnida; order Ixodida; family Ixodidae; genus Rhipicephalus; species Rhipicephalus sanguineus. The sequence continues at coordinate 151,741,850 of NC_051178.1, read as the reverse complement.
TCCTCTGCGGCTGTAAATTATAATTCTCGCAACAAAATCAGATTTCTTTTGCTCGGATGTGTTCTTGGTGATTATCTCACAGATAATTTCGAAATTCCACCGACGCCACCGCCGCGGAGATGAAAGCGAACCAGGGATGCGAGCCCATAACAGCCCATTGCTGTGAAATGAATGGTGTGCCCTCTGGCGACCTTATGCGGCGCTAAAATAGCAGCGCGATACCTCTAACAAAACTGTGTAGCGAAGAGACGCAGGAGTAAAAAAAAATGAAGAAAAGCCCACCACGCATTGCGGAGAATGCGACTACGAATACGACCAGCTTAGCGCAGTGTTGATACGCTCCCGGTCTGGAGGGGAGGGGGGAGGGGGAGGGGGGGTCGACTTTTAGTGTTGTTCCCTCCATCGCGATTATTCATGCCTCCAGGTCAACGTTGCCGATGTCGCCATCCATGCATTGCTAAAACGAGTTGCCTTCCCTTAGGTGGATGATAATGTAACTTGATGACCGTTCTTGCGGGGGGTATGCTGCGGCTGTAATATGCATGTTCTCGTGTTTGTGTGCTCGCGAATATGGGGACAGAGTAAATGTTCGCGTGCACTGGAGCAGCCGCTTTAGATGCAATATTAAGCTCGCTGTGTCGTCAGCTCGTCTGGGACATGGTCGCACGAAACATTTACCGAGAACAAAAGGATGAACTCCGGGGGTGACACGAACGATAGTGCGCGGAAGAATGCCAGAGAACTGCATTAGCCGAGGTACTTCGCCGAGTACGGGTCTTCTTGCGTGCGCCCATGAATAACGCGTGGTGAATTCGTTATAGCTCGTCGTTACCGGAGGATCATCTGCATGTCGCGAAAATAAGTAAGCCGCCATATAAAATGAGACACTGTTTGGGGCCGTTAAATATTGGGACTCCTAGAAGAAAAGAATCAACCAGGCTTTGTTGCTAGTTCACTTCTGCTAGCAGAGTGAGGTTAAAGTTGTAGCAGTACTTCTGTAAAAGGTGTATTACGCATATACCTGACATCTCATCTGAAACAAATTGCAGAAAGGAAACATCACACCAAGCTTTCATTGCGGCAGGAACTCGGGGAAACAGGAGGCAGTGAGCATTAATTAATCACGGCGGTCTCTCAGTTACGTGAGAAAAAAAGAGAACGTTTGGTGAGGGCAATGAAAGTGGACAATTTCACTCGTCGCCTTGTGGTTCATGGCAGGCTCGCGCATATAGCTGTAACTGAGCGTTGTTATAGTTATGGGGCGACGTAGTCTGCGCACTAGTGAAAAGAAATCACGGCATATCCACGTGGTGAATGATGATGAGTGGGGCGAAGCTCCGGAGGGAATCATCGGTAAACCGTGAATTTTCTGTGTAACGCCCCATCAGTAATCATATAAAGAGTGAGAAACACTGCGTGTATATTACAAACATCAAACTTTTATTTTTCTTAATTAGATGATGCTTGGCTTGCATTGTCCCTTCATTATCACGGCTTTGTGGTCCGTAAAATGAAGGGATAGCGGTTCCTGTACGGGTTGCAATTGGAAATTTGAAAATACCAGGTCTATACACGTCCCTCGGACGGTCGTTGTTTTCACATGATCAAAGGACGTGCACGTGAGAGAATATTTGGCTGCCATATGTTGTATTAACCACTCATTGTTCTTTTCGGTAATATCGACATTCAGGTCACCAACTAACACAAATGGTCTATTCTTGTACTTGTCATAATTACACAATGCCGTGTCAATGAATGTCTTGATATTCCCACTCGACAAATTGGGTGCAAGGTACATGGTCATGATGATGCATCCATCAAAATCGATGGCAGCACATTCACCGTTGTGGCTCTGTGTCGTTGGTAGTAGTTTCAGATCTTGTGCCTTTTCTGTTTGTTTGACGTATACGGCCACACCACCTGCAGGACGCTCTGCATCATCGATGCACAAGACTGGAACGTATCCGTTGATATACGGTCTTTTGTCATTCAGCGTCTCGGTAAGACAGAGAACGTCCACCACAGTAAGCATGGGGTCCCGTTCCACATCGTCTACAAGCTTGACATAAAACCAGCTAGGCTTACATGGTAGGCGGGAACTACAGAAGGCAACAACAAGTAAAGAAAACATAAGAGAACGGCAATCTTTTGCCAAGACGTTCGACCACTGCAAAGTTAACGGCTATCTCGTGGGTGGGTCTCTGTAACCTTGTCTTCCATCCGGCGACTCCAAGCGAAAGAGAAAGCGCGCCAAGAGCCTCATGGCGCGTTACTTCTGAAATGTTGTCTTCGGGCGTCGTTGAAAACACGAGACGCAGTAAAGAAGAAAGAACGCCACACAGGCGAACACGCACGAGAGTCTCACTCGTCAACGTCGTCTTCTTCTTCTACTGCATACCAAAACGCGCGCTTCTCACGAACTAGAGGTGGCTACTACAAACAAACGGAGGATGGACAGACCCACGGCATAAGGAGCTTCGCCCCTAAAAATTCCGAGACCTTCGTGTTTATTCCTGAGGGGGCGAGTATCCGGCTGAGTATGGCAGAATTTGTCAATGGTCGCGTGATGAACGTATAAGTTACCAGGGTCGCACACACTACCGGTTACTCTCATCCTAATGGTTTTTTCCACCTCTTCGCTATCCACAGCGCGAGAGCAAGCTAAATGATAGATAGATAGATAGATAGATAGATAGATAGATAGATAGATAGATAGATAGATAGATAGATAGATAGATAGATAGATAGATGAAAAAAATCGGAAGATACAGAGAAAAGAAAATGTGGAAAGTCTGTTGATGTTCAATGTTGCATATGCATCCCGGCCGCGGCGGCCGTATTTCGACGGAGGCGAAATGCTAGAGGAACGTGTGCTTACCTTTAGGTGCACGTTAAAGAAACCGAGATGGTCGAAATTTCCGGCGCCCTCCACTACGGCGTCTCTCATGATGACATCGTGGTTTTGGGACCCACCAGCCATTGTTATTAATGTTGCACATGTGCCTTTTCTTTTTCTAATTCTGACCTATCGATTTTTAATTTGCACAGAACGACTCCAAACTGCACAGAAAAGCACAGAACGATTCCATTGAATCCTATGTCATACTATGAAAGAAAGCTATACGATGTACTCGGTTATGTCTGAAAGGCGACGGTTATCATTAGAATGAGTGACAAAATATACAGGAAGACAAAATAATGAAGAGCGTTCGCGACGGCCGCGTACGAGTAACGCTGTCCACACCAGGGACAAGGCGAGCGAGAGTTGGATAGGCGAAGGTGATTCGGTTACTCGACAGCGAGAGACGAGAAATAATGGATATTGAGGCTGATGGGAGTAGAAGAAGAAAGACAGGATCGGTTCGGGGGACGTGTCAAGGCTCCTCTTTCAAGGGCGACATCGAAGCCGATAACTTCTGCAAGCGAGAAATCAATGACAGGCGCAAATGCGGGGAGGAAAAGGGAACGGACCCAAGAACGACCTTGTTACGCAAACATGGGTCTCCCGTAGAACACTTTAAGAGTGGTTGGTCCCAGCCTTTCGAGAAGGCAGATATCGGTTTGAAGAGGGGAAAAAAGAAAGGCTGCCAAGCCGTAGACGTGTAGCCTTGATCCAGTGGTCGGACAGACGGTGGCCGTTAGCGACGAGGCACCTCAGGGGAGTCGGTTGCCGGCCACGCGCGCATTACGACGCAGTGTAGCCGAGGAAGAAGGGCCCGTCTCTCCTTTCTCGCGAGAAAAAAAAAAACGGGAAATGCGCGAAGGATGCGTGACTGGTTGCTGCCCGCCGACGGTCGCTTGCGGACCTCGTCGTCTACGCTGTCGTCTTTTCCTCTCCCTTCTCGCTTCCTCTCCTGGGACTCAGGTCTCTCCATCAGCCGTGGCCTTGGCCGACATGGTTCTACGGGGACGCCGTCTGACCGCAGAAAACTGTGCAGCAGGCGTTCATATAGGATACTGGGTTCAGGGAGGTGTTGCCAAGTCGTGTGTGTGTGGGAGGGGGGGGGGGTGTCTAATATAGGCACATAGAGGTATTTCTAACGCAGCAGTGGTTGATTGATTTGTTAGAGCGTCCATCTTCAATGCGGGATGTACTGGGTTCGCTCCCCACAGCCGCCGGGCACTCACCGGTTTTTCTGTACCAGATGTTGTGGGTACTCATTTCTTGAGAATGTGGCCTATCCTTTCCTCTATCTTTCTCACTCCCATATTCCCTCTCCCCAGCCACGCTGAGCCGTGCTCCTTTTCGGGTTGCAGAAATATGCGTCTCCTCAAAACACTGCTGGGTAATGCGGAATTAATTTGGAAGTTGTCGTGCTTATCTCGGGTGGTATGTGGGAGGGCGTAGCGGTTGTGTGTATAAATGCCTTCTACTCAGTGTGAAGGCCGCGGTGAATCAGTGGCTCTGCTCTCTGTAGAACGGAGTCAGTGTTTAGATTTCCTGGCTGCGGAGTGGCCGCTTCGAGATTAATGGTTAATGAAAATGCGTCCGCGTGCCTTAAAATAAGTCTACGTTAAGGGGCGCCACGTGGTCGAAATTATTGCGGAGCCCTCCCAGTGTGGCACCTGTTGTATTCACAGTTCTTCTTTGGGGAGCCCAGCGCCTTCAACCAATCGAATGAAATGAATTGCTTGCATAATGAGGTTTAGCGTCGCAAAATAACACTAGCGCATTGAACAACGCTATATAGTGGAGCGCTTTGCGGCACTTTGACCACGTGGGAAGTTCTTTGAAAAGCTGCCAACGTTAGTATTTTTGCATGAAAACGCCATAAAATATGGGAGTCTAACCATGACATCGTGGGCACTGGCGGATTTTTATAGCCATTAAGCCAAGCCGGCGTCGTCTCCATCATTAGAATGGGGAACGAATATGGGAAAGTACATGTTTGTCTGATACGTTGTTGTCGCTTCCATTCCTTCGGATTTTTGGGCTAAACAGTGGATGTTTCCTGCTTTGTTTGTTTTTTGAATGCGCCAGCCTTTTCAATCCGTTTAAAAGAATCAATCAATCAATCAATCAATCAATCAATCAATCAATCAATCAATCAATCAATCAATCAATCAATCAATCAATCAATCAATCAATCGATCGATCGATCGATCGATCGATCAATTAATCGCAAACAAGAATGGACACATTTTCTTGCTGGTGTTTGCTTTTCAACAGAGCGTGTGGCTCGAGACATTGTTTCATTATACGCATATCCACTGCTTCCTTCGAGATGAATGCAATCGAACTGTTCTCACGTGCTAAACCTGAATAGTTCCAAGAAAATAACACGCGGGCTTTGAGGTGAGGTGAGCCGAGGTGAAGATGGTGTAGGTTGCCGGTGGACCTAGCCTTGCGAAATTTGCAGGTAAATGCCGCGCCCTGTTTCCCCTTTCAGACTATATTGAACTAATCCCCTTCCAAGAAACATTGACGATCTTTCCCAAGTTCACGACACGTAAGCAAATAATTTTCTATATCACTACAGGTCTTGCAAGCCGGGCACAATGGCGTCGCGGAGAGTCTCATCTTGTGGAGCCATGCTGGTGTACTCGCTGGCCCCGTCCGAATGCGATGTAACAGAGAGGCCTCTTCCCTCGCTAGCCCTTTTGTCACACATGGCTGGTGAAGTGTCAACCATAAAAAATGAAAATACCTGTTGACAGCTTCTCTTAAAAGGTGTTGGTGGTTTCTAGGAGCATTCTTCGTTGGCCTAACACTCCGGGCAAGTGTGTCAGCCGCAGTGCGTTTCATCGCATGGGAGTATAGCGCGGCCTATGCAGCTAATTGCCATTTCAAGAACTGCCCAGCAGCAACGTTTGTTGTAGCGAAATTTCCAGCAAAACCAAACTTATTGTTCTATTCGTTCACACTAAAGAGGCCTGATACTTTACTGAATCCTCACGCTCATACGTTCCAATCATTATATACGTATAGGTTTGGTTTGGTTTACTATTATTACGGCATAGTGCTGCCGATAGAATAAATTATAGGGTATCGTAAGCGCATTAAAAATGTCTATAATGACTAAACCGACATAGGCGTGAATACTGAATGGGGAGCATTGTGGCAATACGATACGCGCGAACGGCCTGCCAAACCCAGTGAGGGAGATGGCGCAAGCTCTGCGTGGGCTTCACCGTGCTGCACAGTTCAGACGAGACGGAGCTCAGACGCCGGCGCACGGCGTCTCTTGTTCCCGCCGATGGACAAGGATGCAAAGACCCTCTACCGTTGTTTACCTCCCCTTGTCATCGTCCTCTTGCCTCAGCGTGTCGTGTTAGCGAAATAATGAGAGACGGCGCCGCCGCGCTGAGTGTACATACAGGGTGGGTAATGTATATATGCTATAGGAGAGATGACACGAAGAGGGAGAGTAAGATAGAAGACGCGATCGAGGCCTCGAGGAAGATGTGGGCGTGGCGTCTTCCTGCGCCCTGAAGATGATAGCTGGGCCGGATCGGCTCAGGTGAAACGGCGACAGCTGGAGACGCTGCTGACAGAATTAACACGCCCGACGTGCAAGAGAAGCGAACAAGAGACCGGAGGGAGGGCTTGCTCGTTCAGTATAAGCGAGATGCTGAGCAAGGGAAAGAAATACTGGAGCAGACCATATGTGACCGGATGTACCGGTGTTTTACGTCCAAAAACCACGATGTGATTATAAGGGACGTCGCAGTGGAGGGCACCGTAAATTTTGACCATCTGGTGTTCTTTAACGTGCACCTAAATCTAAGCACACGGGTCTCTAGCATTTCGCCTCCATTGAAATGTGGCCGCCACGGCCGGGATTTGGATGTGCTGCTGTTGTTCCTTCTTAAGCAGTGCGTGAAACTATCCGTGCAGTGTCATATTCGACTTTCCTTTTTTTTCTCTCTTTTTCCTTTTCTTGCTCTTCGTTTTTTTTTGTAACACCTCTCTTCTATCGTCTTTTAGCCCCCTTACCCCTTCCCCCAGCACAGGGTAGCCAGCCGGTCTAGGAACTGGCTAACCTCCCTGTCTTCCCACTTGCTTCTTCATTCCTTCCTTCCTTCCTTCCTTCCTAGACAAAGGACGGAGAAAACACCACACACACACACACACACACACACACACACACACACACACCACACACACACCACACACACACCACACACACACACACACACACACACACACACACACACACACACACACACACACACACACACACACACACACACACACACACACACACACACACACACACACACACACACACACACACCACACACACCACACACACGCACGCACACCACGCACACACGCACACACACACACACACACACACACTCGCACATACAGACACACACACACACACGCACGCAGGCACACACGCTTCTTTTTCCCACGTTCTTTGCATGGGTTCGCACTCTTTTAACAAGATAGAAAAAAACTTAGCCTAAGAGAAAATCGACGGTTGGAAGGAAGCACAAAATATGCGAAGTTTGCGTTGTTTGTGTCTCACTTTTTTCTTTTGTGCCAAGCAATGAATAACCAACCAGCCCAAGTTGATTATTTACCGAGTTTATCGATCATGTAAACGGGAACGTACACGATAAAAGAAAAAAATATGATGCAGAGCCTGAATAATTCATGATGAAGCGTGCATGTTTTCCCTGCTGAAAAAAAAAGCATCACGACGCGCGTGAAGTTGCATAAATAAACGAAGTATAAATCATTTTCAGGTATTGTAAACAATTACGTGATAAGAAACCGAATAGTGGCATGCAGTTTTGCTGTAGTTCCTTCGGGACATTGCTTGGTCCAGTTCTGATGGCGAAACAAAAAGGGCGCTCTAGGTACGCCATTTTCCTCGATTAGAGGTGGACCCGTGACGCGTACTACTCGAATGCGAAGAACCAAATAAGGAAGAAAGCGAGACAGCAATCGTCACTTTTGAAGCGGCAAGGTGCTTGTGTTTCGCAAGAATGTAGCGGTGGTGCAGAAAAAAAAAGAAGAAAGAAACTATACTGGAGACTCAGAGGGAAAACTGGGGCAAGGGCAACAATGACGGTAACCCTAGATAAAGACTGGAAGCAACCGGCAAAAACACGGAACGAAACAAACCCCCAAACAGCGGCTACTCGCAATCACTGTCGACTGAAGCGAGCGAATGTGCCACTCGATTTTCATTACGACCCTTCAGCAGACACACAAGCATATACCGTCGCCTTCGCTTTCCAGCTCCCATTAAACGTTAGGGCCTAGGACGGCCATTCACAAAGGGCAGCCTCGTGGCACGCCAAAGAATCCGGCCTAGTCGATGCACCGCATCAGTCTGGCGCGTACGTGTCCAGGAAAACACGGTTTTCGGTTTCACTCCGTGGCGAGAAGGAGTCAGACGGGGCTCATTGAGTCGTATAGTGGCTCGGCTCGATGTCGTCTCGTCCTGTACCTGACATTGTGTATCGATCGGATGGTGTACGCTATAGAGTATTGGGCAGCTAAGCGTTCACGTTGTTTCTGCATGCTGATCATTTGTCCCGTTACTCACTTACACTGGTGCGGAGCTCCTTTTTCATGATTGTTCTACGACTACGACAATCCGTTGGCTGCTCAGCACTACGTTTCAGGTTTGATTCCCGGCCACTGCGGCCGCACAATCAATCAATCAATCAATCAATCAATCAATCAATCAATCAATCAATCAATCAATCAATCAATCAATCAATCAATCAATCAATCAATCAATCAATCAATCAATCAATCAATCAATCAATCAATCAATCAATCAATCAATCAATCGACATGCCGCCAATACCCGCCCTCTTCATTCGCTTTGTACCGTGTTGGCTTCGTACCGCAAAAATAGACCTATTATCCGCGTGACAAGAAACCAGAGAGCCCGAACCCACACGACAACCTTCGTAGACGTAACGTACGCCTGTGTGTGCAGCTTGCACATCGAAAGCGGCGCGGTGCAGCATGAGGTAATTTTGACACATTTCGAAACTCGTGCCTGTTTTGGCACCGGTTTTGACACTTGCCGCAGGTCCACCCAGAGTTTTGCAAACGCGTAACTATAAGCTTGTTATTTTTTAATCGCTGTCAGGCAGATAGAAAGCCGAGGTTCCATTAACTTGTTCGTGCCATTTTTTTCCGCTTGAAGTCTCCCTCTCAGGCTTGTTACTGCGTCTCACACCGCGCACGGTGTGCGATTCGCTCGTTTCGCAAGTCCTTTAGTGCCGTCTCGCCAGGACCTCTTTGCGGTGAACATCAAGCGACGTTATTAGCTGCATGTCTGTTTGTCCTCTCTGTTTCTTCTCTATTTATGCATTTATGCTAACAAAACTATGTATTAGCCGCAAGAGCGGCCGGGAGACGGCGAGACTTCAGGTTGTAGTTAGGAAAAGTACGTGGGCTGTTAGAGCGCTTAATTGTGTTAATAACAGCACTGTTTTGAGTTACATTTTGATACTCTTTGTTGTCCTATTTTCTAAGCTTATGCATTGCAATTGCGAAGTTCATGTGCACAAGTCTGTGCACATTGTTACTTCAAACCATACGCAGAAAAAAAATAAAAAAGAAAAAAAGGAAGGAAAAAGTAGGAACGAACCAGGGAATCTAATGCTTAACAACGGAACCGAGTCAAGTTAAATGTTTCGAGTCAGTGTGTTTCAGAGCATAATGCTGGTGTACGTATACTCCAATGATAAAAAAAAAATGAAAAAAAAAAACAGAGAGAGACGGAGTTTGGGTTATGAAAAGAGCGCCTCGAATAATATAAACGAAACGGGTTTTTGAATGAAGGCACTTGGGGTGCAGTGGACAATATGTAAAGGCACCAACGGTAAAGGAAGTGTAAACGCGAAGGAAAAGGTCATTCAAAGAACGAAATTTCACGTTCCATTACGGATGTCACGTTGTAATGCAACGCTTGTACGTACGTTGTGAAAGAGAAAACTAAAGATCACCTTAAAGGGCAGTCCGAGTCTTCCTTTACCGAGTCCAAATGAAAATTCCGGCCACAAGATGTCTGGCGTACGTTTAGTTTTTAGGCAGTCCCTTGTTCTACCGCCGGATGAGCGCAATTATAGAAGCTGTCGCTGAGGGCTGCAAACCTCGTTTGCCAAGTTAAGAAACGGAGGAATGAGTTTTTCCACAGACAGGTTAATGGGCCGCAATGTTAATCCGGGACTACGGAGTGTAATTGTCTGCGTGATGGAGTTCGGCTGCTGAGCGTGCATTTGGCGCAAGTAGAATAGACCATTACGTGTATAAAAGAAAGTGCGTGTGTAACGTAAAGATTAAACGCTAACATTTCGCTTAAGTATCTGTTATGACTTCACATAACGTTGTCTTGATGAGAGTAGGAAGTGCAAGCGCACTAGTTAGTGTCCGTGATGTAATTTACCAATGCCTGAGAAAAAAAAAAGTCAGCTTAAGAGAAACATACACATACATTAAGGGGACAGGACGAGGGATGCTTAATCGTGTTGTGTATGTCCGTTTCAAGCGACCTTTTTATTGCGATAGCAATTATATGGACAGTCTCGGCTGGAAAATGTCCGTCCCCGTCATTCACCGTATATGTATAAGTATGTATATATATAGAAAGGCCACAAAGAAAAATAATTAAGAAATTCTTTCCGACGCGCGGAATCGAACGGGCGACCTCTCGCTTTGCAGCCCGCCGCGTTAGACGTTAAGCCACGACAGCACCGTCTCTCAGCCTGCTAACGGCGAGCTATTTATATACACCATGTAATTCAGCATGCTTTCTTAGTGGCCACATAGATGGCGCGACGTGCGCGCGTGTTGCGCGCTTTAAAGATCGTCGCCCCTGCCCCTGCGAACGCCGTTGCTGTTCGCTCTACAGGGCGTCGTCGCTTTCGTGCGCTTATCTCAAGGAAAGAAGGGGCGGCCGGTGGGGTGCTTCGCTTCGCTCGCTGCAGCGGCCGCGTTTGCGAAAGGAGCGCGCTGTTCAAACAGAAATAAGTAACAACTGTGACAATTAGTTCGCGCTCGTCTTGTGTGTACCTGTTCGTTTGTTTCGTGCGTCCTGCTTTATGTTTGAGCAGTGCGCTTCAAGTGTCGAGCTGTGACGCATTAGTTCGCGCTCGTCCTGTGTGCGTTCTTTTCGTGCGTCCTTTGGGCTCGAGCGATGCGCTGGCAATTTCGAGCTGCTTTCCGTTCTTCGCGTTACATTACAATTTATTGCTATCGCAATCATTGCTTCGCCGTTGCGGCGAAACTGACTTTTTTCCTGATACCGAAAGACCCCCCCCCCCTCTCCCCCAGCCAAAAGAAAAAAAAAAAGATGGTTGATCCCTCCGTCATAGGAATCGGAATAACACGAAAGTAAAGCGTGCCCTTACAGAAGTAACTGAATGTTTACTGTACATTGATATAAGAGAGTTTGCACAATGTATATTGATGTCTGGCATCTATAGCACCGTTTAACGTGGATGCACCCACTTTGATGATTGGTGGTACATCTCCATCCCGACGACTAACGCCCATGTTAAATGATTAAACAAGCCCTTGTGGTAGCTGTAGTATTCAACAGTGAAAGCGTAATCAAAGAACGAGGTGTGATAGCCAGAAGAGCGTCGCATATTGGACGCAGAACTTGGTCGCCATTCCGCGGCATGTTAACATGTGATTGAACACCGCGGCAGGACTAGAGGGAAACGCAAAGCGCGTCGTGCCACCCCGGTGTGAGCGCGTGAGTGGGGAACGCGGTGTTACAGCCAGGTGAGGCAGGCGCGCGTCGCAGAGCTATTTTTGGTTTGGATTAGCGCGATGCTATGAGCGAGGCCGACGCTTTTACGACGCTTGGGCCAATGTCGCCACCTCGCGGTGCGTTAAGGCATTGACAAAATTGAATTTCTATTGAAAACGCGCCGAATGGGACGGACGTGCAACGCGTTGCAGGTGCTAATCGCGGAGGCCACAGTAATGACGAATTACTTTACCTTGCCGCTCCCAGTGGGCAACACCACCCCGCCGACCGGGAGAGTGGTAGATATAAAAGGTGCGTTTGTAAATCCTCTAGAGTCTGTGACAGTGGCGCAATGGATAGCGTGCCCGGCATCTGTTGTTGCGGCCCGAGCGGTCGTGGGTTCGATGCCCGGTGACGGAACCTTTTTTTCTTTGCCATCTGATCGTGTACCTTTTTTTTCGACGTCATTTCCGTTACGGAAATACGTCATTGAAGTCTTGGTGGACCCCGGCATAAAACACTTTCGTGTTAAAAAATGGGTGAAGCTTGCACTAAGCCGCCAAGGCTTTAAACAGCGAAACTGGGCGATTCTGAATACTAATCTGGTTGCTTCTAGGTTGTTTGTAGTCCTTAGCTACGTGACGCAGGTTGTTTCTAGGTTGCCTGTGTTAGGCTTTAGCTAGGTGACGCTAGGCTATTTCTACCTTAATGCTCAGCGCAAGGAGGTTCGAGTTAAACCACAGACAGTCACAGACACGACAAGGATGTCCAAACTGCAGAGATGGAACCTCGCGCTGAAACCAAGCGTTCTACGGGCACCTAGATCTACGGGCACCTTCCATCGCTTCGGGGCCGCCGTTGCTTCGCAGCCATTTGTTGAGCCAACTGTTGTCTTCTTCAGTTTTAGTGGACCAGTGGTGAGTAGTGGGGTTTACCGAATTTCCGTGGCACATACCCGTTTATGATGATGATAGTTTTCATCAAGGAACGATTTGCTAAGCAGCTTCCCTGTCAAAAGTGCTCATAAACGAGAATTCGAGTTTGAATCATTGTCAAGTTAGGAAATGTCATCGAGAAGGGTTACTTGCCTGTGTCATTGGTGAAATGCGGTCTTTAGGGTGTATTGTAATTTAGTTGAAACTGAACGACGCACGCACGCCTGTACATACGCCTGTGCAATGTACGGCGCCTTCAGAAATTTCATTAACACAATGGTGTTATGATACGTACGCAAATGACGGCTTCCGTTATGGCCTATACGGCTTTTTACATCGCCACGTCATTTTTGATTCCATTATAGAGCTGGACCGGCGTATATACTGCTTACGTTCTTTCGCTGTTGTTACCGATACGGATGTGGCCCTATGCTTACTAAAGCCTTTCAGGCATTTGTTTTGCTTAAACCTTATGCTTTTTCTATACCCCTCTGGCACACGTCGTCTAACAACACCAGAAAACTTTAAAATATCTTGCGCATCCTAACTGACACGTCTTTCGTTTCGTTAACCCCAAGGTAACTGTTCCGTCGCTCGATGTTGTTCAGAATCGTGCACGGTCGCACTTTGATATTCTGTAGTTCGCAGCGAGGCTTTGTGTTCACATAATTCAACAATGAAAAAAAAAAAAGACCCAGTAGTAGGCACGCTACATCTCCGATGTCACAAAGGGAGTACATTGTCGTACACAAATTAAATTTCTCCGAAAATCAAGTTTTCGTGCAAAAGCGTCAGTATTCGAGACGACGTCTGCATCCGTGCGTGTCGCCTTAAAGGGAGACTATACATTCAATTCATGCTTCATCAATTTTTAGATGACGTCACTCGCGGAGCTGCAGTGGCTCCCTTTTGCGTTCTTACCGATGCTCGCTTCACTTAAACTTCAGTAGAGGTAAGGGACAGTCGTTAAGGGGCACTGCTTTTTTATCCTGCCTCCGAAACGTGGGTGTAGTAACGTGAAACAAGTCCAAAAAGTGCAAAATAGCCAGGCAGAGTGTGTCGCATGACAAAAAACTGGTTTTGAAGCTTAAGTGCGCGTTGGGGACGTCCTAGCGGTATAGCCAATCGAAAAATATAACACGAAAAAAAAAAGACGTAAGGCGTAAACAAAGGTCAGGTATAATGCTAGCTGCTCTTAGGTACCCGTCTACATCTACGACACGTGTCACTTTCGGTTATCCCCGTTGAAGGCCACGTTGTCGGCTCGACAAAAGGTATCTTCTTCATATCTATACGGCGGTCTTTCAGCATTGTCCTTATTTATTATTCTTTTTTTTTTACGTGTGTGTGTGCGCGCGTGTCTCTTATCCGCTCTACGTGGTGCGACACAGGAGCGTCTGTTCATGACAGGCACGTGTCCTTCTCAGGTAATGCTTTCATTCAAGTTACAAGTTCTCAGGTAAGTTTTTTTTTATCTGCCTACTTTTCTATACGCATTTGTTGCTGTATTGCACAAAAAAAAGAGAAAATTTAACCCACGGGGCTATCATTCCATTACGCGTCTAATATTTCCGGTTATGTCGTTCAGGTGGCAACATTGAAGCGCTGCCCTCATAAAAAAAAAGAAAGATGGTAGAATGCGTGGCGTTATTCTTCGAACTAGGCTTTTGTAAGCTTATAAAGCGAAATATCAGGCGGTAAAAGAAGCTGCAAATAGTTTTAGTTGGAAAACCTTGCGGTTGTCGAAGCTTTGTAGTTACTGCCTTTTTTTTATCCTTAATGACAGGAAGAGGACTCTTAGCGAAGTATGTATATCATGAGCAAAAGATAAAGTGAAGCAAAACGAGAAAGCGAGCTTGTTAGTAATGCTTTATAGTAAAAAAATTCAAAGTGCTAACACGACAGGGACAGAGAAGCGCTCGTGTTGTGCTCTTCCTTGTCCATGTCGTGTTAGTTCTTCGATTTTTTTAAAAGTATGGAGCAGAAGATGCTGTACTGTCGATAGTGCCAACGGCGTAAATATTCTCGACGCTCGTGTACGTCAAAATGATAACCATGACTTTTTCCGGCTGCGAAAAGGGCACCGGAGAAGTTGTTCTTGGGGCCGAGATTTATGCGTTATTGCGGTGCGGCAACCACTGCGTCGGCGCATGCGCCGTCTGGCTAATGCGTTCGTGGATCGTCGGAGGGGCCCGTGCTTCAGCTGTGGCTTTATTTACGTTGACCAGATTTCATGTCGCTCAGCCGTTTAACTATAAGATACCGCGAATGTCGACCACGCTCCATCACCGCATCGCTATGGACCGAGAAACTTGCGCTGATAACACCGTTGACAACTTTCGGTGCACCCACAGTAAGCTAAGCTGAGAGGCTTTTTGAGAAATACGTGTCATCGCAGTTTTTCTACTGTGGTGCAGCTTTACTGCGCCAGCTCTGGTTAGGAATGACTTTTGAGAAAGCTTACTTATTTCGTAGTTGAGTTAGAGGCGCCCAACTTTCCATGCAGCTTCGCATAAGGTTTTATTGTGAATCATTTTTTGGCCGGTCTCCCTTTAGCTTTGCGACTCCCCCACAATAGACTCGGAGCCATAACATGAATGTATTATTATATATCATTCTCTCTTTGAGATGTTTTAAGTTATAGCCAACTGCTATATGTAAACAGAAGAAAATATTATAACAACCGAAAGTTGAACTAGTTGGTAGGAATTCATCGTTGAAGAAGTTAATATAAAAACAATAATTGTATCTGGGGTTTGACGTTCCCAAACCGAAGAAGTTAGGCGTGCAGACACAGAGCCACAATAGAAGAGCAGAAAACAACGCAAACGGCGACTGTTAACTCAAAACCCCAGGTTTCGGACAGGAAGGTAGACACTACTTATCTACGCATGCTCAAGCATGACGACACCACCCGCAAATCAGGGACGCGCGCGAGCTTGCGAGAAAGATAACTGTTTCACGTGAAATGTTATCTTAATGTAAGGTAATTGAAGGCTGGCTTACGTGCGCGTTTTTTGTATTATTGACATGCTTAGCCTCAAGAATGCGTCTTTCGTCTGTCTCCCTCGTACTGAGTTCGTGTGGGCACTCTAAAACGACTTAGCTTCTTGGTTTGGTTCCGGAGTAGTTCCGGTTTGGTGCCATAGACGTGCACCTAATGTGCGCACGCCTATGGCAGAGTCCACCTTGGTCGTAAGTCCCGCAGGCTTAAAAAGACTTGGCTGTGCATGTTCCATGATGCACAAAGCATCACGTGGACGTATTTTTACTGTTATAGATGCACCTTCGCGCAGCGCAGGCGCCGTGTTGTGGCCAGCAATCGACGCGTTCTCGGGAATCTCCACAACGCTTATTTAACCTTTCTGCATACGAAGAAAAAAAGATACAGTGCCTGATGCAAAGACACGGACGTACCGATGATGAACATGGCCTCGACGATGACGTCGGAGATGATTGTCCTGTTGCCGTCCAGCTGCGGCTCCGCGGCTGGCGGCGGCAGCGCACTCCCCGCCGGGACCCCACCGCCCGCCCCGTAGCTGCTCTCGTTGGCGGCGTACTCCCGTTCGAGCAGCGAGCTCGCGTTCAGGCCTGCCGCCATCAGGGCGATCCGTTGCTGCTGCTGCTGCACGGTGTGGCTCTGCAATGAACAAAGAGGAGTGCTGTGTTCTGGGAGTGCAGTAGATTGCCTTACTACTTGTAGTACTTGTATTACTACTTGTAGTAATTCTTGTAGCTGGGCGTCTGGGTACACACTCAGGAGGGGAAATGAGCGCGTGCTAGGAGGCCGATTAACAAGCACATGTAGCGTTAATCCAGATGCATCGCCTTGAAAGAAAGAGCTACCTACACCTGGGACGCTACGGAGAGACTGATGTCAAGCGTACCCCTGCCGCTTCGCATCTCTGTTATGCGACAAAGAAGACAAAAATAGTAATAACGACGTTAAAACGAATGAAGCAATGAAAAACAAACAAACAAATGAAGCAAATACAGATAACAAGATTACAAAGGAAGGTTCGCCGATCACTGGAAAATTCACAAACCATCATCTCGAATGCAGCACGAAGTTGAATGTGATTTGATTTATACTAAGGAAAGAAAAAGTCTGTCACAAACCAACTTACAAGTTCCCTATCCTTGCAGGAGGGACTTGATAGTCTGAGCCATGTTTTTACAGAGATTGTCATCATAAGTGCAGTTTCCCATTGGCTAGCGACCTTCGCAGATGTGCTCAACCACACGATTGCCTGGCATCTGTTCGCACGGAGAGTTCCAGCGTGAGCTCCTGCCGGTGTTTTGTGTTTCAAGAGAGCATGGAAGAAAACTAATGAGTCACCGCCCGCTAAATGAAATAGCTGAACTCATAGCGCAGGAACATTAATGTGCGAACACACGTCAGAGTCTGCATATACGTTCGTGTGCGCCGAATTTCCTAAACTTCATTTGGGCTTACAACAGCATTCGTTTATAATAGGCACAAACCCTGCCAATGCTTCGTGCGGCTTCTTTGTCGGCGCTCCGGTGCTTTTGCATTGCATTTCAGTGCTGAGAATAGCCTCGATATCAATTTAATATCTTTGGATGGTTTCTGCCTTCGAAATGGTATGTTACGAGAGCAGTGTATTCACCTCCTTATTAAAGGTAGTCTCTTTGGTCGGACGGTCTTTCACAATGCCATAACAACTCTGTTGGCCCGCAACAAAAGAAGAAAAACAAGATAGACTCTCTATCGTACTTTGGGTATTGCGCCACACGCAGCGTATTTCTCCCTTGCGAGCCGCTTATAATCGGCTCACATTGAGTCGCAGCAATGCCGAATCCGAGTTGATCAGTTGAAAATATTCAACTTCGGTAGCGCTGCAAACTAAGACACCCTCTCGAGGACAACGTACCTGCATCTCGCCGAAGCAGGCACTGTAAGGCACGACGACAGCGACGTAGACCGTGGCGACCAGGATTAGCCAATCCCAGCAGGTCTTGAAGGCGCCGTAATGGGAAAGGATGAAGCGGGACTTCTTGATGGCCGCCGTCTTGTATTCGGGCAGCGCCGTCGAGTGCAGCAGGTTCTGCACGCATCAAGCCACGCAAAAAAAGCATGCATCAGGGTTAATGCCCGACTGGGCCACGAAAAGCGTTACGAAACTATGTTGGCAGTGCGCTAGCCATATGCAGGTGTACTTAAACAATGGTCCTCATCTTTCACACTGACTGCGGGTTTATAAAATTTTACAGCATACAGAATAGCGAATAGCTCAGAATCGTCAGTAGAAGGTGTAATCGGAAAGAGACGTGTTCATTCGAGCTGCCCAACAACAAGCGCATTACAAGGTATATATACGGTATCCAGGATTCATACATGACTAAACAGATGGTTAAAGGGTTAAATTCTTTTTAACTTCAGCATTTGTTATGCCACACTTCAATAATCAAGAATAATTTATCTTGCGCGACGTCATCCTGAGCAGCTCCGCGTGCGTTTAACATGAGATAGAATAAAAGCTTTTTTTTTCTTTTGTTTTTGAGCGTCGAAGGGTACATGCGTATGACGGAGAAAATTAGTGGCACGACTTCAGTCCAAAAAGTGTAAGAACTATGTTAGTTTCGCGATAGCTATTTCTGGCTTCCTCCCGAGAAGTTGATGCAACAGGAAGCCGGTGAAACTTAGGTCTGAGCAGTGAAACCTTCACTGACTTTGGCGAACAACCGATCACTATTCAATCGCAAAGCAAATTGGGTTAGTGAAAGCGAGTTTGAGTAAACGCCGAAAAAAAATGGCCGCGTCACTTGAGAATTGCAAGTCTTGAGGATGTCTATTCCTTTAAACTTAGTTAGGAATTTTTTTTTGTATAATTGAATAACGTGTCTCGTTCGTGGCCAGTGGTCGTACGCTCTCCAACTGCCTTCGTATTTCGAACGTGCCATTTTTCGGTAAGTCGACTAACATTTGCCGTCCTACGGGCGCTAAACTAACTCAATTTGACCACGGCTAAAAACACAGCACGTGAAGTGTTTAAAACGGAATGGTTCTACGCTGAAACTTAAAGGAGTAACGAAACACTACTGGATAGCGGACGAACGAAGCAGAATAGTTAATTGAATCAGAAACCCAAGGGTGAACTTGGCTCTAAACAACTATTTCACTTAACGCTGCAGTTGGACTCGCCGTGGTAGAGAGAGAGAGAGAGGGAGAGAGGGGGGAGAGAGAGAGAAGGCGCGGGTTCGATACCCACCCACGCCGGCCGAGTTTCAATGGAGACGAAACACAAAAACACCCGTGTACTTAGAGTTAGGTGCACGTAAGATATCCCAGGTTGTCAAAATCAATTCGGCACCCGACACGGTGGTCTAGTGGTTACGGTGCTTGACTGCTGACCCGAAGGTAGCGCGATCGAATCCCGGCCGCGGCGGCCGCATTTCGATGGAGGCGAAATGCTAGAGACCCGTGTGCTTAGATTTAGGTGCACGCTAAAGAACTCCATGTTGTCGAAATCTCAGGAGCACTCCACTACGGCGCCCCTCATAATCATATCGTGGTTTTGGGATGTAAAACCTGAAAACTTATTATTATTAAAATCAATTCATCGTCCCGCACTTCTGGTTTCCTTTGTAGTACATTAGTTTAGGTGTGACAGCTCTTCAATCGCGTGGCTCTGTAAACTGTAATCCACAAATGTAAACACGATAAAAGAAATAAACAAAAGTTGGAGACTGACAGTAACTTTTTTCTTCGTAGTGATAGATCATTGTCGACAACTTCGCTAGAAAGCTCGAATGAAAGCCCTTCTGGGCGTTTCGGTGAATGCTTATTTGAAGCCCGGGATCGCATAAGCCGTTGAGAGAGGCAGCATATTGAAGAGGCTTCGTCACGAACGGTGTTAAGTGTCGTCGCCCTTATAATATGCGGGACCTTGAGCCATCGTGTGGTAATGAAAGGCTGAATCGGCTGAGGTCACTGAACGTCATTGGGAGATTATTTGCGAAGCGACTTAAGCCGCGACACGGCGAAAGACAAACATTATGGCAGGCGAAATAAGAGATTTCGCAAGAGTGTTTATTAAAGGCTGCGTTACTTTAAGCGAGAGCGATGAGACAAGAACATGGTTAAAAAAAAAAGAAAGATGCCCTGACAACCGCAGTGTGCGTCGTGCCTTTGATGCCCCGATTTATTTTAGATTAATGAAGCTGGTAGCTTTTTCATGCGTGAAAATGACAAAAGTAATGGCTCAGGGAGGCATCACAACCAACTTCGTGCTTTCTTCATGCCTTTCTTTTTCATCTCTCGCTCTCTGTTTGTGTGAATACAGTCTATGATGTCGTACTTTTTACATCTGGCGGCAGGCAATAGTTCGCAACTATGACACCACCGAATGCATGTACGTTTAGACAAGCATTGCGAAACGCCGGCCGGAGAGAAAACAAATAAAAGCGGAAAGTGATATTTACTCTTTCAAAGACTAGAATGGTTCTGACACGACACGTCCTCAGAGAAGCTGGAGCAAGAAAGCAAAGTAAAAAAAGATTGTATCAAAACCTGGCTAAAAAAGACATAGATGAAAAAGACGGGGAACAAGCTGGTTTTACGATAAAACGCTGATGTTACGATAGCACCGTACGGAACAATACACATGAGTTTGTAACATAGGAACTTGAACAGACGTGCCATAATGCTACAGGCCATGCGAAAATTGCCACCCTCGCGTGTCGCAAGCGTCGTTTTAAAAGAGCTGGCTATGGCATCTACACTTTCGTATGTTTGATTTCTTTTTAGCTGCAGGCGCACTTGTAGGAAAGTCTGATGGCCCTTAGTGTGCACCGGCTACCTTTAGATGAGAATATCTTCTGCTACGCCACTGACAGCACTTGAGAAGCTACAGTAGCTACGGTTGCGTCTTGGCTGCCATGGACACATAAGAGGGTGTCAGTTTCAGGTATTCGTGGTTTCACGCTACAATCTGCCTAGCCGTGTTGCATGAAGCACAGTGCCAGAGTAAAAACATCTCTTCACTGTCAGTTTGAGTGACATACCGTGGCACACAAGTGCCACGGTATATCACTCTACTGACTTTAACAGAAAAAAAAAGGAAACGCCGACGAAGCGTGAAAATGAAAGGATATGACGGACATTATTGTTAATTTCGTTGCATTTTTATCGCCTTCTCACCGCGCCGTTTTGTTCGTTGAAATCAATCAATCAATCAATCAATCAATCAATCAATCAATCAATCAATCAATCAATCAATCAATCAATCAATCAATCAATCAATCAATCAATCAATCAATCAATCAATCAGCAGTCGGTCAATCGGTCAGACCTTTTTGCCCGCCTCAGTCAGCAACAATAAGTGTAGAAGAAACGAGGCCCCTTTCTGGAACTGCAGGTTGTGCCATACACGTTGCTAACGTGATTTCAAAAGCAACATCGGTGTCCGGGTAAACAAAGCAAAACACACCCCGCTACGCAATAGTTTCGCAAAGCGTGAAAATAGCCTACACCTTCATAGCTGCGCAGCGCTCTGGAAGACGCTAAATGGCTCGCCAGTGTGGGCGGCAACATGCTAATCAGCGCATGGTTCCACGCACCCATAATGCCCACGATGAGAGGCGCATGAATAAACGCCGGTCATTATCGCGCGTGGCCAGCGTTGTCATTACACATCGAACGCCTCTGACAGAAGCGAGGTCGACGACGGGGTGAGTGATGAAAATGTGCTTCGATGCCTCAGAAGACGGCTTACCGGCTTCCTTCAGAGTGCCCGGGAACCTTTCCTGGCACCCAATTACCCTAAGTCGCTTTGGCGCCATAGCTTTTACGCACGGGTATCGCGCGACTTTCTGACCAGATTACGAGGGTGTTAACCCCCCTCCCATGGTAAGAATGCGGTGGCTTTATTCTCGACACTTGCGCAATATCGGTGGCACGCAACGAAAAGGAAGAAAAAAAGAAGAAAAATGGGGAGGGGTGGGGATCATATTAACGACGTCGTACTATCGTCGGAGCTGCGGGTATGCTTGTCATTACCCACGTGCTTGGCCCACGGCACAAATGCCCGCAAAATTTAATGGCCCTGAGTTCAGCGCACCGGGAAAGCGACTGATGTACTACTTGAGCGATCCCTCGTTTCGTCATCACGTTGGTTGGTTCTGCCTGTTACGGTCTGGTAGACTCGCGCGCCTACTTAAAGCTCGTTACGTTGACTTGCGGCTCTTTATGCGGTGTGCTCGTTTAAATGTCACTAGCCTAAAACGACGAGATAGGAAAGAAGCGGCAGGCATGCGCAAACATCGCGTCCCTTAAGTGGTATACCGAAGCTAACAGACAGCCGTGCGACACGACTTCAAGTGCACGGAGCACTTTCACGGACGGTAAAACATCGCGTAAGTGGTCCCCCGCTTGTGCTCCTACAACTAAAACGTTCTGGCCGTCGTAAAATACTTTAGTGACGTTTTTCGTTAGCGTTTCCGTTAGCGTTTACGTACTGTGCATGCTAGAAATCTTCGAGAGAAGCTTTTCTGTATTCCTCCGGATTTTGTTAAACATTAAAACGTTTCATCAGTGGTGTTTATGCACACTGGGAGAAAAAGAATCGGTGCAATGTGTTCTTTTATTCACGAATACTTGGCGGGCTTTTTATTACTCATGAAGGATTGAAAACCTCGAAAAGAATGAGTTAACCTAGCAAAAAATAAGCAGGTCTCGGTAGCTTGTTTCACTGTAAGCTCCACCCGTTGACAAACTTACATGAGGAAGCGTCCTGTGTTGGTGTGAGGCCGCACGAAACTGCTGCGCTAAAATTTTCGCTGGTATAGGGGAAGAAAATACACCTACTTTCTTAACTTTGTGTGTGGTGTAACGTGCTTCGTCTTTCCTACTTTATTCTGGCTTTGTGAAGGTAAAACCACATGACTGTACGTACTACTTGTGTGTATATGTGGTCATTGTATATACCATAGTCATCCCCCGACACCTGGAGTTGCAAGCGAGGCGACAAACCAGGCTGACCTCTCCGGGATTTTCATTAAAGATTATTATCTCTCTCTCACGTGCTAACTGATTCTATGCGCTAACCAGTTCAACGTTAAATTTTGAGGAACAGTTCCTAATGTCTGAAACTAGACCGAACCATCAGCTGTAGCAGATTTTTGAATCTCGGCAGCGGCGGGTTGTGAAACTAGCGTGAGCACTATTTTAATGTCGTAACATTCGCAGTAAGAGCGCTGCTCAAATTGAGAAATACCCGCCGCGGTGGTATAGTGGTCATGGTGATTGACTGCTAACATGGAGGTCGCGGGATGGAATCCCGTCCGCAGCGACCGCATTTCGATGGAGGCAATATGCTAGAGGTCCGTGTGCTGATGTCACAATTCGACAACTGCATTGCACGATGACTATAGGTCACCGCGTAGGCTCGGCGCTTCATTCAACATCGCTATAGTTTCAACTAGGTTTCCGCTTACATTTAGGCGCACGTTGAAGAGCCACAGGTAGTCGAATTTTCCGGAGCCCCCCACTACGACGTCTCTCATAATCATATCGTGGTTTTGGGACGTAATACCCAAATAATTATTATTAACTTGAGAAATAAGATAAAGTGCTCACGTTGTTGAGCTTGAGTTTGGACATCTTCTTTTCGTGGCGGTAGTGACCCGAGAGTTGATAGAGGACCGCCCGACTCCGTCGCCGCTGGTAGTTGTTGTTCTGCACGCAGCCCTCCAGATCCACGTTGCCGTTTGCATCTGCGCAGTTGTTTCATGCTGCCGACAACACGCACGTCTACGAGAACTTCGTGTGTGCGAACGCAGAAGTTGTAACGAATGCTAGCAAGTTCGTGGTCATCAACACAGAACAAGTCGGCGTATGCCGGCAGTGTCCCAGTGTCTGTCTGTAAGCCCAGGAAAATAGCGATAGCGAGTTCTTGGTAGAAAGCCTTGTCAAAGAAAAACAGACAAACTTTCCTGTCCCGTCGCGGGTAAGACATGTCTGATCAGCTCAGACATAAGAAATGCACCTAGAGAGTAAAGTTGGTGTATACGTCGCTTTGTTGTACATTTGGCACAGAAAATGCGGTCTAAAACATAGCGCGTTGAGTGCACGAGCGGCGCTTCTACTTCGTCCACTTCGTGTTTGCGGCGTTCGCGTGAGCAGCAGTGCAGTAGGGGCGCGAAGAAGGGCGAGGCGCGTGTCCCACACCGGTGCTACGGCGATGGCCCTGCCAACCATACATGGTCTAGGCGAAGAGACACGCGCGAGTCGCGTTCGCTTCTAGTCGGAGCCGGGCCCAATTTGACTGCTTCTGCTTGCTAGGCTGTAGGTTCTTGCGCTGATGTCACAATTCGACAACTGCATTGCACGATGACTATAGGTCACCGCGTAGGCTCGGCGCTTCATTCAACATCGCTATAGTTTCAACTAGGTTTCCGCTTTCACATTTTTAGAAATTTCGAAGCATCCCCCGTATTTTTTAAAAAATGTCAGTGCGGGAAGTCTCGGCAGTGATGATGAGTCAGAACGAATATAAAGCGAAATATAAAAGAACAAGGCTTCACTGCAGTGGTGGCAACAGCTCCCACAGGCACCTTTGGTTGCACGCCATGCGATGCACTATCTTTTATTTGTGTGACCGCGCTTCCTATATCTTTCTTGACGTATATGGATATTTACGTCGGCAGGGATGCGACCTGGTCCCGGCGGTGTTAACCAGCGCAACTGCTCGCCGGGACAAGGTTAGAGTTCGACCGCAACGAATGCAGCTTTCAATGGTTTTCCAGGCTATCCGGTGATTGCGTACCAATAAACACGAATGTGGCCCAGGGGACGAATCCTAGCGCGGCATGAGGGACAGGCCAGGAGGTATGGCACGATCTATATCCTACCGGCATTAAGACCCCGCCGACGAGCTTCTTCGGAGATGCTTAACCCTAGGTCGCACGTGCAATCTTTGTGCGTGACTGTGCCGTTGTCCATGCATTGTGAGATTCGCTTCGAGTTCCTGTTTTGTGTCGTGGAGACAAGCGGAAGAAGAAACTCAATTGACATAAGAATGGTGCTTGACATGCACAATAAGTGGGCTGATATTTAAGAGCCATAGATTGACAGAGACATATAGAGAGGGAGATAATGAGAGTGATAGAGAGAAAGACGGAGGTGAGGGAAATACCGTGAGGTTGAGCAGGCTGAATTCAATTGACATTGAATTGGGAGAAAAGACAAAAAAATTTAGAATACAAAAGAACGCTTTTGTTCCGAGTACTAAGAATGCCGTTAAAGCATACCCCGAGTGGCAAAAATTTAACCCGAAACACACTTTAATGCATTGTCTGTCACAACTCGTTTGCTGGGTTTGGAACGTCATGGGATGTAATTAACTCATGTTGAAGCATCTGCGGTCGGTTGTAAGCGCTTTTTTATTCGGCACTTCACTTGCCGGTCGATCTGTTTCCCGAAAGCAATAGCGTCGAACCTTGATAGGTGAAAACATTTACGCGATACCGGCATGAATCATTTGCGTTCATGCTTCGATGGTTAATTATCTTGGGCGATAAGACATATATGCTGTTTTGCTGGGTACCGTGTCCACACTTCTAAATATTTGCAGAGATTTAAAAATATCGCCGGTAGAGTGCAGCCCTGTTCGCTGTTTTCAGTTAGGTAGTCATTACCTGAACAAGCGGATATTGATCTAGAGCTTACTAAATGGCCCACCATATCTATGAATTAGGCGGAAGCCCTTCGCTGTGCCGCTTGTGTAGTCGAGTCGCTGCTATGTGGCATTTAAACCCGACCAATCTCCTACAGCATCGTATATATGCAGTAGTGCGATCTTACCGAGCTCGGCCGTCTCGTCCGCGTCGTCCGTCTCGATCTCGGCCATCTTGGACTTGGTGATGTCCTTGTGCGATGCCAGGAAGAGGACCACTTCGTGCTTCTCGTTCTTGATGGGCACGATGTCCAGCAGGCACCAGAACGGGCTTCCTACGAATCAAGGATCGAAGAGTCACTACCACCACAGGACTCAGTTTGGAGGCCAAGCATAAAACGCGTTGCATCTTCCTTGCCTGCGTTTCCGCAATGTTAGTAGTGAAGTGTTTTGTACACATATCACAAGACAAATCTGTATCTCTTTCGCAATCGATGTCATTTTGCAATGAGTGGCATTTGTTCGTAGTATCATATAGTTCCTGTCCTTCTAATGACATTCAATGAAAACGACATTTTCGATTGAACGATTTTACAGAACTCATATTTGCATTCTATAGGCCGGTATTACGCAAAAGCCGTCGCACACACCCGAGTATACAAGGCGCGCTGAAGCTTTCAAATAACTTCGCGAGAGGTTGAGTTATCGATGAAATGAAAGGGGCACATTATTTGACATTTAAGCAACCGATATAAAATATACTGTGGCCGATAAAGGGCAATACTTAGCATATAACCAACGTCTGGACAGGGAGACTTGTCTTCGTTCTCACGTAAAAGGCGTAAAACGGCCTGAGAATAAAGATATTCGTGCCACCTAGCTGCTGCAAAACAGAGGGCCGAGGAGAACGTTCAAATTCGACAGAGGTACGCCATAGTGCCATGCGAATTCGAGCTCGCAGCACCTCTCAGCAGTCGTACTCTTTCAAAGAGGTATAAACGGGGGGCGAACCATTTTTCTTGTAGAAGATGACCTCGAGTTTGAGCTCGGTCTTGTTCTCGAGGGCGTCGTCTATCTCGCGTATCGCATCCTCCTTGGTCTCGGGCCCGTAGAGGAAGGCGCAGGCGCATCCCTTCTGCATGATCTGCGCCCGCGGGTAGCCCGTCAGCTCGCAGAAACCGTCTGAGCAGTACACGATGGGGAACAGCGCCGGCACCTGTGCATTGCCCAGCACGAAGTTGCTGTCTGCAAACGAAAAAAGAAACAAATCTGAGTGAGAGAAGTTTTGTAGAGCCTGGTTTGCGCCGACACATTTGCCAGCTGGCAAAAAAAAAAAGTGTTCCACACTTGCCGTAATGGCTACGAGTGGAGCTGGATAACATTAACAGGTTTACATGCACCAAATACCCAATAAAGTGGACGGGAAGATGACTGCCGAAGTAGCTCAATTGGTAGAGCATCGGAAGCTTTATCTGAGGTTGTAGGTTCGGTCCCTACCAGCGGCAAGTTGTCTTTTCGTCGACTTTAATTTTCTTAAATTTATATCATAATGACTACAATATACAGTTAGATGACTATAAATAAGGTCTCCTATACATTTCTTGAATTCATTGTCTGTCGGTTTCATTAGGCTGTCTCTAACGAAAAAAAAACGAGCCCTTAATCCATTCCCCTTTCTTCGTTCATCCGATACATTCAACCCATACATGCGCACTCGTGCACTAGTGCTCACAAAAGAGGGGGCTTCGAGCAGCAGCACCGACGATAAGAAACATGCTGACAGATTAAAAAAAAGAGACATTGAACGGTATGGCATTACGTAACGTCCGATGCACGCAATTAAAACGCAGTAATAGGTGTATTCGTACGCTCACTAGGGCGATATTTTCACGATTTCGACTCAACACTGGCGTGCGGCTTCACATTAGCCGTGGAGCACGCGCTTCTCATCACGCCGTACTTGATCATCTATAAGTAACAAGTTGCCCCGCCACGGTGGTCTAGTGGTTATGGCGCTCGACTGCTGACCCGAAGGTCGCGGGATCGAATCCCGGCCGCGGCGGCTGCATTTTCGGTGGAGGCGAAAATGTTTGAGGCCCCTGTACTTCGATTTAGGTGCACGTGAAAGAACCCCAGGTGGTCGAAATTTCCGGAGCCCTCCACTACGTCAATAATAATAATAATATCTGGGGTTTAACGTCCCAAAACCACCATATGATTATGAGAGACGCCGTAGTGGAGGGCTCCGGAAATTTCGACCACCTGGGGTTCTTTAACGTGCACCTAAATCTAAGTACACTGGCCTCAAACATTTTCGCCTCCATCGAAAATGCAGCCGCCGCGGCCGGGATTCGATCCCGCGACCTTCGGGTCAGCAGTCGAGCGCCATAACCACTAGACCACCGCGACGGGGCCCTCCACTACGTCGTCTCTCATAATCATATCGTGGTTTTGGGACATTAAACCCCAGATAATATTAATATAAGTGACAAGTTAAGCATTGGTTTCCTCAGCCCTAACATCGACGTTTCACAGCCGATGAGATGTGAGGCCTAGTTGCCATGGAAAAGCTTCGCTTTATTAAAACTCGAGAGAATCAAAGCTGTCGAGTAGCGCGAAAAATGAAGCTCGGGAGCTAGATGAGCGGAGTGATAAGAAGAAATGGAGCGACTGAATCAGACGCACAAGACAGTGTCGCGGAAAGTGAGGCTAAGCTTCAAGAAGATTGATAAGGTTTCATCAAGTTTTGAAAAGCGACGTTAACTACGTCGGCAAGAATGCACTGAAGATTGAGAGTGCCCAAGATGAAGATACGAGCCCTGCGGCAAAAAGAAGGTAACATGACGCGAAGAGCTTGAATCTTTTTCTTCAATAAAGATTGAGTGATACGCAAAGAAGAAAAAGACATGGGTGTTTATAACGATGCGGCAAAGCTTTTCGATAAAGAAAGGTGGTAAATTACGCCGAAGCTTTTAGTTTGTTACATTTAGTATTACGCACCTTTGTATAACGAAAAAAAAAGTTTTTGGGCATGGTTTAAACGATACATCTGTAACTTTGGTGTAACATACTTTACAGACTTCTGAATTGCCATTGCTTCTAAGTAGAAGAAAGTAGACTAATACGTCCCTACATTTTATTTTGAAAAATAGCATTGTTTCAATGGGTCACGGCAATAAAAAAAAGCTGCCATTGCGGTAATTTCTAAAGAAAGAATTTCGTGCTGCGAAAATTCATTGAGACATTTATGTGCAGAGAGACTTAAAAAAAGAATGATTCTACTATTCAAAATTACGTTGAAAACTTCTAATTTGCGAAAAGTTTCGAAGCCACTTTTCATGTTACAGAAGCTGAGGTTGGACCGAATATTGGAGCCGTTTTTGACTGTTACAAATATAACAACCTTTCATCAGACAGCAAACTGCGAGCCACTGCAATGGTCAGTGTGAAAGTGCGCACCAACTGTTGCAGAAGAATCGACACCTCGGCGAATTGGAACTGGTTAAACATCTTGAATGGGCAGTGCAAGAAGCGAGGACACAAGAAATGTTGTATGTTCCTTGCTGGCGTGTGTACGCGTTTTTGAGATGCACATTCAAGATGTTTGCGCCAGCGGTTGCTAATTCGGGGTCTATATCGGTTTTCTTTCACAGCAACTTTTCGTTGCTGTAGAGATAGAGAGAGAGAGAGAGAGAGAGAGAGAGAGAGAGAGAGAGAGAGAGAGAGAGAGAGAGAGAGAGAGAGAGAGAGAAGGAAGGAAGGAAGGAAGGAAGGAATAGGAGAGAAAGGAAAGGCAGGGATGGAGAGAGAGAGAAAGAATGTAGGAAAGGCAGGGAGGTTAACTAGACTATGCGTCCAGCTTGCTACCCTACACATGGGGAGGGGGAATAAGGGAGTAAAAGAGAGAGAGAGAAGGATAGACACATTTCTCATCACACACACAGTGCCGAGTTTCAATGAAGTTGCTTTCAAGTACCGCAGGAGGGCTCGTGTGGCTTTCTGGGCTGATGTGCTGCGCGACCAGGCTCCTAAGATCTTTCCTTCATTAAAGGGCCGATCATCGAGTCTATTCAAGGCACACTGGAGAGTCCGGCGATCTTCATCAAATTGGGGACAGTGGCACAAGAGATGCTCAATAGTCTCTGCACAGTTGCAACTTTCGCACATGGATGAATCTGCCATGCCAATACGATGGCTGAATGAGTTGGTAAACGCTACACCGATCCACAAACGGCACAGCATTGTAGCGTCACGTCTAGAAATCTTGGATGGCAATTGTAGCTGGAATAACGATTGAAGGTTCTGTGGACGACGATAGGAGTGAAGCGGAGAATTCCAGTGCGCAAGCGTGGCATTATGCGCGATGCGACGAAGTTCTGTAGCTGCATCTACTCTTGACAAGGGTATGAACAGTGTGGGTGCTCCATCGTGGGCACATCGGGCAGCGTCGTCGGCGAGGTGGTTACCGCTGATGCTACAGTTACTCGGCAGCCACTGTAAAACAATGTCGTGTCCTTGATTAGCGGCGTGATGACAAATTTCATTGATTTGAGACACCAACTGGTGGTAGTTTCCACGTCGTAGACTTCGCACGCATTGAAGAGCTGCTGTAACTTTAACGTATACTATCATCTGTGAAAAGGCGTAGCCGGCGCTAGACAAATGTGCCAAAATCTTCTGAACAGTATACAGTAAAAAAAAAAAAAAACTTATTATGAAGTTGCGAAACGTAAGGCAAGTCGAGAAAGAAGGACAAGGCGAAAAAAAAAAAGGGCAAGGAAAACAAACCTCTCGAAACTTAACAAAGCAGGGAAGGAGTTCACTACAAGCGGTCACATGTGTATGTGCAAGCCCTGTTCATGGAACCTGGCCGCAGCTGTGCGGCTGCAGCAGGAAACGAGAGGGAGTTGCCAGATGCAGCAGCTGCAGCCCGAGGAAAAAAAAAAGTCGAACAGAATACAAGGCTTGGAGCAAGGCCCTCTGCAGTCGAAAAAGCAAGGCTTGGAAAATCGAACAAGACAGATGTCGATGAAAGAAAGACGAAGACCAGAAAAGGAAAAGCGCAAGAAAAAAAAAAAGAAAGATGGAAGCGACGCACTTCAGCAAGGCGTTGTGCTTAAAATGTCCCCAGAGAGTACAGAAGCAGTTCGAACTGTTCCTTCGAAGTGTGTGAAAGAATCTGCGTCGGCTCTTGCAAGGGAGTACGCCAGCGATTCGCGTGTACTATAGCGTGATAGCATCTGCGAAGTTGTTTGTTTCCGTGTCAGAAGCTAGGCCTCTCTCTGACTCTCCTAAAGGGTTTCTGCTTATCGTGCGTTTTTGAAAACTGGTTCCGACAAGGTATCGCGAAATCTAGGTCACGCAAAACTTACGTTTTTCCCCCCTTCCGCACCTAGCTTTTAGTCCCCAGTGACCAATATCAGCCTTGTCGTTCTTATTGAGGCGTTTCGTCTCGACATGCGATTCTACAGGTTCACCCAGACCTACTGCGTGGACACTCCCTAATAATAATTTTTGTTAATTTCCACCGCATGTTTTTCACTCTGTGACGACACATTTTCGCCATAGTTGTATTTGTGGAAAACGAATTTATCGAAGTTGATGAAACGTGCTTTCAAGCACATGTGAATGAATAAGACGTACAGGATATGATATAGGTATCAATCTCAGCTAAAATGGCTGAAGTCACTCACTCACTCACTCACTCACTCACTCACTCACTCACTCACTCACTCACTCACTCACTCACTCACTCACTCACTCACTCACTCACTCACTCACTCACTCACTCACTCACTTCACTCACTCACCTCACTCACTCACTCACTCACT
This sequence comes from Rhipicephalus sanguineus, assembly GCF_013339695.2. Lineage (NCBI taxonomy): Eukaryota > Metazoa > Arthropoda > Arachnida > Ixodida > Ixodidae > Rhipicephalus > Rhipicephalus sanguineus. The sequence goes on along the minus strand of NC_051178.1, from coordinate 151,710,767 downwards.
CACTCACTCACTCACTCACTCACTCACTCACTCACATCACTCACTCACTCACTCACTCACTCACTCACTCACTCACTCACTCACATCAACTCAATCCATCAATCATCATCATCAATCAATCAATCAATCAATCAATCAATCAATCATCAATCAATCAATCAATCAATCAATCAATCAACAATCAATCTTTATACAATGCTCTTCTATTTACCTCTAGTGAGCAAGAAGAGGAACAGATTTGGAGGGTAGTAAAGCCGCATGTGGCTGCCTCGAAATATTTTGCCGTGCATGAGCTCAGATGACAGCAAATAGATAGCTTGGATTTTAGCTGTGCTCGAATGGGCTCCATGAACGCAATAGTTTCTAAACTACAGCTAACACAATGTTCTAATACCACACTCGCCATATTTTAATGATTGATCAATATAAGATGAGTATTTAAAACACGCTATTACTTTTTTTTTTCAGAGGGCGGAGCGAAACAACACCTTGCTCTATCGCGTGTGTCTACTACAGCGCAAGTCGCGTAGTTTCTTCAACATCGGATTGGCGTTTTCGCCTGTGTAATGATACATTAAAGTTGTAACCTTTGACTCAGTATGAGCTTTTGAGTCAGAAGCCACTCCGTATTTTTCTCCCCGAAACGCAACCCTAGTGCTTCATTTGTTGACCACGGTTGTAGTTCAACGTCGTGTTCCTGAGTTGCTGACGCCAACATGATGATCAAGAAACGTAAACTGCTGAGTTGTATCTATAGCTGCAAAAAAAAAAAAGTCTAATGTAAATGAAATGACCTACAGTTGAAGTAAGCTTTCATCGAACATTTTTTTCTTCGTCATTCGTACTTGCTGGTGACGCTGTGGTGCGTGAAAAGTGATCAAAATAAGTTACCAGGACGAGACAAGTGTCTTTCTTTTGCACCACGCATGACATGTACTCATAGACATCAAGTTTAAAAAAAAACATTAAGCGGCATGTCGTCAAACGCTTGCCACATTTATGTGCGTATGTCGACTCGAATCGTGGCGGCCTATGATGTCAAAATCACGAAAAATCTAAACCTATTTCTTCTTTCCAGTTGGAAGATGGCGATACCAATGCTCTTATTTATACCCATAGCACCACGGTTCTGTGTTGTCCTCTTTCTTTCTGTGCTGCTTCCCCGATGAAGAAAAAAAAAGCCTTTTATCTGCTTTCCCCAGGGCCTCACTCATATCTGCCTCTTCGTCACCGTCGACACAATGCAATTTGGTTAAAAACGCACTTCTCTAAACAGATTCTTCACCGAAACGGCAATTGCGACATCGCAGAGGCACCGGGAAGCACGCTTGTGGCACTGCCATAAATTTGCGGTGCGTACATTTCACAGTTTCTTGCCCTCTCAAGGTATCCTGAATGAGAATGGAAATTCGGGGGTTGTGAGTGAAGTAAGCCCGCGACGCAGTTTCCAAAATTCAAACGCGTGTGGGGGCCCTAAATAAGTCGACATCGTGGTCGAGTGATAGATACACCATATTATTCACACAGTTTACCAGGGTTCGAATCCCGTGGTTCTCTCACTTTTTCTTTATTTTTTACGATAATATTTGTCCCCTGCATACCCGACCTATACTTGCAGAGATGCAGTTATCCACACGCCTTCTCGTTCCTGGAATTATACTTCACTGCAATGCCAGTGACATTATATATATATATATATATATATATATATATATATATATATATATATATATATATATATATATATATATATATATATATATATATATATATATAATGTGTGTGTTTTATGCTGCGCGTGTTTTATCGAAGCCGACAGTGGGGCGCCTAGCGCGTGGCAATCGTCTGGAGCATCTCCATCACCAGTAATACTTGTGCCGTGCTTTTGGTTGCAGGTACAACGGTAGGTTGCGTAACTCTGTCGCAACAAAAGCGTGCCCTACATTGCGTGCAGTGAATTGGGAATGACAGAGCGCGCGCGCGCGAGAGAGAGAGAGATGAGACGAGCGCGAGAAAGCAGTGAGGGTAAAATAAACAAATGATGCGTCGTTGCCTAATAAACAGAAGGAACGTGGGAAACCTATGATGATGCAATGCATTAGGCGGCTGGGCTGGATCCCGTCGAGAGCCGGAGGTAGCGAAAGAGAGAGAGAGAGAAAAAGAAAACGGAAATAATAAAGGAGCGGGAGAACTTGTGGCGAGCTAGAACTGATGACACGCTGTCCTCTTTGTTCTCTTTTTTTCTCGCCTTGTGAACAATGAATGGATAGGACGTAAAACGAGCGAAAAAGCTGCTGACGAAAATGTGGCACATGGAGACGGTGGCGCTGGGTATAAGGTGGTTGACGAGACGGACGCGACAGCTTTCTTGTCCGAACGGACGCGCTAACGCCGTCGACGTCGACGCGCATGATGGACGAATGCCTTGAAGACTGACACACACGCACACGAAAGCAAAGAACATAAGTAAAATGATGCAAGCTGAATTACTCGACAAATTGTGGCGAGTCGCGTGTCAGCTTAAGAACAGGCGAATGGAAGAAGAAGCGGAAACAAAATGTAAGACACGGCTGGGGAGTGGGGAGTTGTGATGTATGCACGACGGCGGTGAAGGGGGGGGGGGGGGGGGGGGGGGGGGGGGGTGTTCTTTCCTGTGACATCACTGCAATATTTCTCTTGTTTGGCAACGAGAGCGCGTGTAGAACAAGCGCAGTAATGAACGGTGTTTTTCTTTTGGTTGCGGTGGGACGCGCGCTGCTGACTTTTCATAACTGTCGGAAGTTCTTCATACGCTGATGAAAGGCAAAAGAGGAAACATATAAGCATGTGCTGTGTGTTCCGCCTGTTCAAGAGCCAGGGAGGAACAGGCGCCAAATTTGTGCTCCAACATCTTGTTCTATCTCATGAACAAAATGAAATCAAACATGGACATAAAATAATTACACGAGTACTTCAAAGCGGGAACAAGGATGCGCACCCACGCGCACAAGTAACCGAGGAAAGGCAACGACTCGCTACATCAGAAGCATAGCGGTGTGGCAAAGGTGGGTGACAGTTATTGGGAAGCGGGATATATGTGAATAGGCCAGAGAAAACGCAAACAAAGAATACATGCAAGCAGGCAGCTCTTCCGTTGATAAAGAGCAGACTACTGAAGATCCGGGTCGCTAAGAGGTAAAGCGTGCGGAACTAGAGGGAAAAAAACAAAATAAATAAAGGTCGATTTTGGCGAGAAGGTTGCCTAATGTTATCACTAATGACGGATGGTATGCCTGTAGGCAGGACTGGCGGTGAGCGAATGCAGCGACAGGAAATGAAAACGGAAAAGGTTACGACGCACGTACAAAGAGGACTGACATGTTGCGCAGTCGTTCAGTGGGCGAAACACGAAAAGGTCCGTACAATGTGAGTCGTTAGAGCTGCGAGATCGACCGTGCATACCGATGGGTTCAAACTGGAAGGCGAAATTTCGAGTTCTTTGCGAGCGATACGATGTAGTGAAGGCAGTGACGCGATTTCGCAACGCGTTTGCCTGTGGACACAGAATAGGAATGAGACGAAGGCAGAAAAGATCGACAACTGGGCCCGTATTCACAGAAATGACTGACTCTGGAATTTTTTGGCGAGAGAAAAGTCCAGCGAATTCTGATTCTGAGCAAATCATTAGGAAAGCCGGTCGGCCGATGCATGTGTTCACTTTCGAAAGTGAAGCCTTGTTAATCCAGCCTCGTATTCACTGTCTATTCGCACAGTGGCGCAGACAATAAATAGAGAAGGCGATTTCACTCGGGCTCGGTCCTGAGGGTCCGTTTTTTTCGACGATCGTTAATACGTCAAAGGAACAGCAATTTGGCTGCGAGACACAAGGTAGCGTCGGCTCGAAAAAACTTCAGCTACCTCGGGTTTATTGAAGGGGACATGAAAACAGAAGCACGAAATTGTTAATATTTCCAGCTCTCCCGGAGTGCAACCGCCATGGCAACGAATCGGGGTCCCGTGTGCTTACAAGGTCGGGGAGCCTCTTCTATACTCTACAAGCACTTGGATAAGCGGGATTACGACTTGAAGTGCGTTAACAACCGCAGAAGTGTACATGCGAGTCAGCAACCCACATACAAGGAAAATCGTGCTGAAAAAATCACAGCATATCCACGGAGTGAATGATGATGAGTGGGCGAAGCTGCGGAGGTTCATCGGTAAACCGTGAATCTTCCGTGCATTCTGCCCAGTACATCATCACCGACGTGAGATCGGGCGCGTTTATACTAAAGGTTCGATGAGTTATGACGACTTGCAGCTCACTTTAATTTTACATGTACGCTGTGAATTTTCATTGTTTAGAAAACCATTGCTTTAGAAAACATCTGGCGTCTTTCGTTAAGCAGCTGGCGTCTTTTCGTTTTGCTTTAGAAACATCTGGCGTTCTTTCGTTTTGCTTTTAGAAAACATCTGGCGTCTTTCGTTGGTTTATTTCATCAATCAACGGCGTTTTGAACAAAATTTTTATTGTTTAATCACGCACAGGAAAAATCTCACCAGGCACTACCTTGGAGGTAGACAATGGCTGCTAATGGGAATGAGAGAACGAAGAAGTCGGCTTTTAGCTAACACTTACACTTCTACTTCTACTAACGTTTCCTACTGGAACATGCCAATGGCTGCTAATGGGGAATGAGAGACAGAAGAATTCGGCTTTTAGTTAACGCGCACGCTGCGAATTTTTTATTGTTGAACAACGCACAGGAAAAATCTCCCACCGGCACCACCTTGGAGGTTCAAGCGTAAGACTGGTTACGCACTACGACTACTACGACTACGACTACGAGGGACGAACGAGTGCCGCCTTAAGGAGCTTCGCCCCTAAAAGTCTTTTAGCACAAGGTAACCATTCCGACGTTGAAATTGAGAGAGATAAAAGCGAAGGAAAGGCAGGGAGGTTAACCAGGTTGCACCCGGTTTGCTACCCTACACGGGGGGAGGGGGAAGGGGAGAAAAAAGAATAGAGAGAGCGAGGAGGAAAGAGAGAACAAGTAATACGCGCACACACATCAGTGTTCACCACACACACACAGACAGTCACAACAGAGAAATATGACATCGGTTCCTCTGCGGTTATCTAAAAGTATACGCGTTAAAGAAGGCTTGCGAGGACTGGCTCCAAGGAATCCAGAACTTGTAGAGCACATTGAGCTGATGGAGTGGTCAATCCGTTGAGGAGAGTGCGCATCGTGGTCACGAGAGACCTCAACACAGCGAGGACTTGTAGGTTTTTGTCGTGGCAATCATCTGTGGACGATGGTGTACATTGCGGGCCATTCTGCATCGGCTCTTTATGAGCGCGCAGTGGTGGCAGCGAGGGCCACGCGACATCCGCCGCCGCTTTTAAAGCCTCTGCGTCTTTCCGGCTCTCCGATTGAGATGCAGTGGGCGGTGGTGGTGGTGGCGGCAGTGGTGGTAGCTGTCGCTTCAGAGAAGTCTGACAGCCTGTCGGAGTAGGAGGTCGCGTTGTCCGTCCAGACTGGGCAGCAGTAGTCTTAGACCTTCGTCGCCGACGCGAGCGTCGTTGTCTATTTCTCACCACATCAGCAGCCTCTTTGTGCGTTGAGCCGTCCCGTACCATCTGTTTCATGACGCTCCATTCCTTTTTCACCAATGGACAGTCCCTTGATGAGGCTTCGTGTGGTCCATGGCAGTTGGTACACTTCAGGGCAGTTGCTCGGCAGGATTCCGCATTGTGTGGCTCTGCACAGCGGAGGAAAACCGCCACGTTCCTGCAAACTCCGCTTACATGGCCCATTTTTTGACATTTACGGCACTGGAGTGGTCTTGGTGTAAACGGACGGACCACGTGACGAAAGTGTCCCACCTTCACGTGGGATGGCAATATGTCTCCTTTGAAGACAATCTTTACGCAACGCGAGTTGCCCAGCCGTGACACTTGGACGATGTTGCTATGGTCACTAACTTCCTTGATGAGCATTGGAAGGTCGCCACAAGGAATGGAGATGTCGACATCGTATATGACACCTACCACCATGTCCTTGTTAAGTGGAAGGTGAGCTCGAACCTTGATACCATCGAAGTCTGTGACCCTGGTCAGAGCAATCAGAGATGCCTGGCGTAAAACGTCGATGGCCAAGACATTCTTGCGGGGGTTGACTCGAACATCCTTGATTTCGTTTGGAGCCAGAGGCTCGAGTTTCCTAGAGATGGTCTGTCGATTCAGGTGTCTCAGATTGTCCGATGGCGTAACAGGCACAAATAAGACGGTGTAGTTCGTTGAAGCCACCTTCGACTTCACAGTAGATGCGGTTGAAGCTGGTGAAGCACCCATAGATCTTCGTTTTGGTTTACGACTGTAAACAGGGGTGAATTCATCGTCAGAATCGTCACTGCTCACCGAATACAGTTCGGTGGACTCGCTGTCGGCGTCGCTGAGTTCGCTGTTCCGTTTCCTCGAGGGGCCCGCCGACGGCGGAGGCATGCCTGGAGGGTGTGCAGGCCAGTCTACTTCCAGTGTAGCCAAATAAAATACCGATGGGTACGCGAGGAACATGAAAAATCACCAAAAACTGTCACCCGGTAAACAAAGCGCTGTGCAAGAGGCACACTTCGTCGTCGTTCCACGTTGAAATTGAAGCTACTTTTGTAGTATTAGATGTGGACGGTAGACCTATGTGCTAACATAGACGTTGCCGATCAATTTCTGGAATTTATGCTCTAAGGGGTCAAGAAAGCCTTTGAACGTCACTGCGCATAAACAAGTATTCAAAATGTTCAAACGGATAGAAAAGACGCTATACTTCATTAAAGTTAAGCAATAGTCGTGACAGTTGTGGCAGGACTTATCCGAAGTTGATATTAACCTTGTAATAAGACGAATGGGCTACCATGTTGCTACGCTGGGTGTAATTTATCTTGTAAGAATATATGAAACCCGGACGAATGATGGGCGCTTGCGAACACTGTGCGCAGTTATGCAAGATTGTAATACGAGCCGAAGGCGCAGTGTTCAGCGCGTTGCGAATACACAGGCTTGCCTTACGTGCTCCACCGTTTGGCTTCTTCTACAGCACTGTGGCAACGTAATCTATCTTCCACTGCAGCGCACACGCAACAGCCAAAAAGGGCACGTAACAGAGAAATCGACAATTTCTCGGTTCCTACGGCTTCAGCGGCTTTTGTTGCGTAATATATAGCCAAACCACAGCGACCGCTGTCAGTGTGGAGACTGGCCGTACGACTACGCTATTTAGACGAAAGAAATGATTTTATGAAAAGGAAAGCGACATGACAGGCTATTTGTCTGCTACAGCGCGGAATAGTACATCACTGACAGAGTTGCAGGCATTGTGCTCCGCATTTTGTGAACAAGTCAGCGCAATTGGTCAAGGAATCCAGAGTTTCTTTGCTATTTTTTTTTGTTCGTAGGTTGCTGCGAGGGGGAAGAGGTGGAGGGGGGGAGAGGCGAGGCGGAGGACAGCGCAGCTGTGCTACTTGATCTAGCATTGGGTGCTGGGTGCATAAGGAAACCGCATCGGTGGTCCAATGGTTAGAGCCTCCACCTCCTATGCGAAAGGTGCTGGGGTCGATTCCCAGTGCCGCCGGGCACCCACCGGTTTTTCTAATAGAAACAGAGGTACCCCAGCCTGGAGAACGGTGTTGTGGATAATCATTTCTCTAGAAGGTGGCCTTTCCTTTCCGCTCTTTCACTTCTCCCCTTACCGGTTGCAGATATAGCGTTTTTCCTAATCTCAAACCACTGCTACTACATAAGGAACGTGCGCATTAGTGACAAACATGTTAATTTGTCGACTGTAGATCGTTTGCACCAGTATACAGAAGAAGCGTAATTAGAACTGCTAATTAACGATATTGCTGACTCCTAGGAGGTAATTGCAAATAAAGTCGTATAATAAAAAAAAAACTCAAATCAATATGCAATATATAGCCAGCATAAATATACAGGAGGACACGTGGAAAAATAGTGATATTACAAAAAAATATAATTGAAACAACTGTCGTATTATACCAGACTGAAAAAAAGGAAAAAAATAAGCACGAAAACTATGCCAAACGTGACACAGTGCAAGGTTTTCGCATTAACAAGTCCTGATCGATGAGTTTCCTATGTGCTTCCTTCCTTCCAATAAATTTTTTTTCCCTATCTTTCGTGTGCCATCCTGCTGTTCGGTGAATCCATTAGTTCTGAAAAAAAAATGCAGCTAAATGCGCGGGAGCTTTTGTTTCGTACCGCATGCCGTTATTTAACGTGGCGCAGGCTCTATAAAAAGAAAAATCGCCCGGTCTGGAGAACATCGATTAAGGCCAAGCTGGAAAACTTAAAAAAAAAAGCTTCTTGTCTTACTTCCGGCCTTCCTCCAAGGTCTTCGCGTCTCCCTTATTCCTCCCTTTTGGATTTTGTGTTTTGTTTTCTTATGGGTAGATACGAAGGGATGAAGACGGAGAACATGTCGACTACTCAGTTTGTTTGTTCTGCAGAAAACGGAACGGGAAGCAATTATGCAGATATTGATGATCAAAATAAGGCTATTACGACAGAGTGATTAAGGGAACAAGTTCTTCGCTGTTCACATCGTGTTCTGAAACAGGTGTAGTAAAATCATAGCTGTACGAAGGTCCGGACCCATAGGTGAGCTCGAGCATGGTGCACGCTACAGAACGTGAGTCAGCGCTGATTCCCGCGTTTTAGCAGTGGCGATGTTTAAGGCGGCCGTTAGTCCGTGAGCTGCGAACAGAACAGAAAGGAGACAGGAGCTAGCCGCTTTCCTGTCTCCTTCACCGTTTTCTTGTGTTCGTCCGTTTTTGGCTGGATGTATTTCCTTGAGTAACGCGGGAGACGAATTACAGCTCATGATTACTGAACTGGATACGGAAAGTAGAAGAGTAGGTCTGAAAATTAATATGCATAAAACTAAAGTAATGTGGAACAATCTTGGCAGAGAACAGCGCTTTGCGATAGGTGGCGAGACGCTGGAAGTTGTAAAGGAGTACGTCTACTTAGGACAGGTAGTAACCGCGGAGCCGAACCATGAGAGTGAAATAACTAGAAGAATAAGGATGGGATGGGGCTCATTCGGCAAGCACTATCAAATCATGAATGGTAGTCTGCGTCGAGTGCCGCACTGCGCTGCGGGATTTCGCGCATCCTCGTGTTCGGGTCGCAACCCGCGTTCTCTCGTTCTTTCGTTTCTGTCGCGTACTTGCCGAAACGCGATGGCTGCTGCAAACACGCGCGCGCACGGATGCGCAAAAGGGGACCGCTGAGGGTAGTGCGACGTGAGTATTCGAGAGGAAGCGGGTTGGGTTTATGGAAGCAAGCTGCCTCCTCGGAGCGTTTCAGCCTTTATTTTTTTTTTCTTTAACAACACGAACAGGCGAGTTATCGTCTTTCGAACATGAGGCGCGATGGATTTTTGTGCGCGTGCGCCGCGCCTGCTGTTTTGTTGTTGGTTGAATATTTAGAAGCGTGAACTGGTTTGCATGGTTTTATGTTAACGTACAATAACGATAAAAGCGAAACAAGTGAACAGAAATGCCAAGCCCAGAATAACGCGGAAGACAGCTCTGTTATTTGCTGTGTTTGTCGACAAAGTTTCGTGTGGGCATGACTAGGTGGACCGTAAAGAGCGCGTGCGTACGAGCAAATGCCTTTGATTATAGCGGAGTGGGGTGGTCCGTAAGGCTGGTACGAATACCTCTAATCAGGAAGACAAATACTGCGGAGCGTCTCATGCGCTCAGCTTTATCACGTCGCTATAATGTCTCGTTTTTTTCGAGCTTCTCCATGCGCAAGCAGTAACCGATAACGATACGGTTGTTAACTACTGCAGGTACCTGTTACTGAAACCAACAGGCGACAGTAATTCTGCGGGAATTGGCAGAAGGCTTGCACAAAGCTGTCTCGGTGGACTTGGCTTACGTGAAGGCATTTGAGGAGGCTTAAAGCTACGTCTGTGTAGAAAACCATGTTAGCCTTCCCTGTCTTTCTTGATTTGGCTGTTTCTCGGGTCACTACGGGACATGCTGTGCACGTTAACGAAACAACTAGTAAACTGACGCCGATTAGAGCAACAAACACTTCGCAAAACTTGATATTGGGTGAGATGGTGCATGCTTTTGGGTAAATTAAAGCGTAAAAGTAGATATACGCATAGGCGTACACAAAGTGTTTCTCGACCTATGTTTATTTTTGCGCTTTAATTTTCCCAAAACAGTAAACATGCGTCCAAAGAAGGAGTAGAGGTGAAAAATGAGGTTCGAGTACTCACGAGTTCCATCAAACCTGGTTGCGATGGTGTCCAGGAATGTGTTCTGGGGTGCGAGCAAGCCCTTTCGCGCAGGCATGGCTCCGCCAGGTCACGTGTCGGCCGAGCACGCACCACCAAGGGAGGGCTGGCTGGGTCGGGGTTGACGAACGTATCCCCCTTCAGGTCATGTTCGCGGGACCGTAACCCAGAAGCACCACGCAAAGCTGTTCTGCACTGAGCGACACACTTTCCGCAGGCTACTTCCCCAGAACAACACGAACAGATTAATTATAAGTACACAAGATATTGTGGAAAAAGAGTCAGCTTAAAGATTCCTTTTTTTCGACGTCCTCTTCTGATCAAATACGATGAAAAAGCAAAGCCCGACTTATGGCTTCTTGCGGTTTGTGTTGAGTGAGTCTAGAAGGCATTCTGGGTGTAAGTAGGTCACTTGGACTTGAAACCTACTGTTTGAAGGCTTGAATGCAGGGGAATGGAGTGCTTGGTATAGCCTGGTGAAAGACTAGCGTTCGCGTCTTGATTGAATGAAAGTGTACATGATAGGAGCGGAAGGGCAAACCTCTTGCGGGCATCGAAGCCTGTTTTTGTGGTCGAGCCACACGGGAAGGCGTGTCAGTGGACTTTCTTGCCGTTACTTAACTGTCGAAGTGACAGTCATTGCGGGATTTGCGAGTCATCTTGATGAACAATCTAACGTACATAGCAGAGGCAGTGCGGCGGGCTTCTAAGACGGTCTCAGGTGAGGTGGTCGTTTTCCGGTGGTTCGAAAAATCTTGCATAAGTGGCGAGCTTGCGTTCGATCAGGAAGAAGAGTCGAGCGAACGGTGATATGAATATGCGGAATGTGTTTGTGGTGGTCGTGGAAAAAAAAGGCAATGGGACGGACAAGGCCTGAAAGGTCAGATTTCTTTCTTGCAAACTAAGCGGCTGCTACGGAATTTCCCACTGTTGAGCGGGATGTCCAGAGACAAAAGGCGGCTTGTTCATCGGCTGGTTGGGAGCGCGTTCGTTATTTGAGGTACGTAACGACCCTGCGATCGCACTATTAAGTGCTGGAAGAAGTAAAATGAAGTCGGGAGCGTCGTGAAGTGAATAAAGTGGTAGAATGACGTCTTTGTTCACGTTGACGGCGACATGTCCATGGCAGGGCGTAACGAAGATAAAAAAAAGGGTTCCCACTTTCCTGAAGCACACCGCGCTACGTGAAAACCGTCATATAATGAAGCAGGTTGTGGCTTTTTGGAGTTTTCATTCTCCCGTGCTCTGTTCGCTGTCAGTATCTTCACTTGTTCCTCTACTTCCACGATAGAGCTCTTGAGAAAGCAGTGGCCTCGTTTCGTCCAATCCTGTTTGGAGAACAAGAAAGAAAAGAAAGCGTTATTTTGAGAAGACACATTGTAATTTGACAAACTCCATACACAAAAGAAGTCGAGCCCAGTACTGTTCCATAAGTGAGTGAAAGAAGTTGATTCCACGAAATAAACAAGAAAAACGCAGGAACGTCAGTATTATACCAAAGCTCTGTCAAAAGACCAGGTTTCTTCAGAACAATGACACCGGACTCGAGGATATTTTTAAGTTGCATGTGAACGTCACATACAATATATAAATAACCAATACGCCAGGCTTGATGCTATAGCGTCAGCAGCGGGACTGCCAGTGCCATAGTTGCTATAAGTTTGTTCGCCTCGATCATTCTTCGATCAACGTTACCATTAGATCAGGCAAAAAAAAAGAAAATGAATTATTAAATCAGCACGACTTTTATCATTACTCGAGATAAATGCAATAACTTGACTTTAAAATTTTTTAATTAACTATGCGTCCTTAAGGTTTCAGTGAAAATAGGGTGGGATCCTACTCTTGATAACAGTAATCCGAAATAGGTAATTTACAATAGAAGATAGCTTTCCTTTTCAGCGTTGAGTGTTGTCTGATAATGCAGTGTACCGGCACGCAAGCGACAATTTTAACACCTTAATTCATAAATCCTAATTCGCTACTGTTAGGCATGAGAACAACGAAGACAGAATTGACGACTTTGAACAAAAGCTGTAGGTGTGAGCCAGGCACCAGGCTGGCTCACAACATGTTGTAAAACTGTTTAAAATTGAGTCAGAGGTTACGCGACACACACACACACACACACTGCGAACTCTGGCTCAATGTTAAGATGACGCTCGCATGCTCTGAGGCCTTTTTTACAACTTGATGAGTCAAGCAGCTTTAGTTCAGGGCTTAGTTTGCATTGCCACATTTCTATTGATGGGAACCAGACGCGGATAGACGTTGATGGAGTCTGAACCGATGTCCTGTTTTTTTCGTAGCCATGAAACATCAGCCGAAACATAATCGACCCAGTGAAAAAGTTTGTCTTTCATGTGTTCTATAACAACCCCATTAATATCGGTGTGCATTCAGGCACACGCCGTGATCAAACAATTATCTTTCTCTCTCGCTCGGCCTTCAGGACAGCTTCGATTTTGGAACGCGGTAACGAAGTCCAACATTGTATATTGATACTCGCATCCGTGAATATCTTTAACAAGCAGAATGACCACGTCGCTAAATCGCAAGCGTAATGGCGGCCTCCGTTCACACTCCTACCCCGAATTCTTTTATATATTTAACCTCAGCCGGAAAAGACGATGTCATCTGACGGAGTTGTTCGCCGTATTTGTGCTCACGCTCGATTGTTATAGACAGACTTTTTTTTTGCACGTAACATACAATGCTCTTGGCAGAAGTTCGCGAGCTCGGGACCAGTGAACGAGAACGAAGTAGAAAAGAAAAAGACGAGACTATTGGGGACCAAGAGGGGAGGCTCAGGCAGCATCAACAGCTGGGCTTTTAGTTTTCTAAGCTATAGCTCACCATCCAGTGCTCTCACGAAGACTCGCAGAAGCTTCCCGAACGGTGCGGCCGGGCCGTTCAGGGCTTTTACCGAGATGACATCGCTTGTCCCGGTGATACGAGAAAATGCGCTATTCTGCGTTGACGCCACCTCTCTACTTCTTTTCCATTTACTCTCGTGTTGCATCGCGTGCGTGTCGTTCCTCCCTGTACCGTAACAGGCACAGTGCACCTTTTACGACCCAGTGGTCTACCGGGAGTAATAAAGTGTGGCTTCTACAGGGGATTTAGTTTCTTTTTGGGGATAGGGTTGTTGATAGGAGATCACCCCATGCTCCCAGTAAGAGTGAAGCAGTACGAAACACGCTACACCTCTACAGTTATACTCCTCGATACAAGCTCCTGCCATGAAAACAGCGTCGAAGTTGTGTATCGCGGGACGAGAAGGTTGCAACAGGGTGTCTTCTTTAGAGAATGACAAAAAGACATACAGGTTTTTTTCATTTGGTTTAAAGCCTTCATTAAAGACATCCAGCTCGCTGGAAAACTATAGTCGGATACAAATTTAGAAGTCTGCGGCATTTCCTCCTCAAAAGCGGATGCACACACGCCTGCACAAATGGGTGCACACTCCAGATCGACGTCATGAGCTGGACTGCTGCAGTGGTGACCACGCCTTCGGAGAACATTGCCGAGTGCCTGAGCGGGACTATTTCTTTAGTCGCGGAAACGATCGGCTGCCGCGCTTCGGTCTTCTGGGCGGGGCCTCTCCGGACTTCTGAAGTTGTACCCGACTGTAATAAACATCCGTCAATAGCCAGCTTGGAGCAAGCCGGGCGCCCCACATCAACTGCCATCTGAAGTAACGTCTGCGCGCTGCGCAGACGAATTGAAAAATGCGAGCGTTACGGACAAGTCCACTTCTTCAAAGCGGGTCAAGTTGTAGACTTGATAGAAAGTAACACTGTCTCGTGTGCTCTTTTTAACAATGAGCCACACTGTACAAACACCACGCTTTCAATCTTACCCGCCACGTTAAACATTCTGCCGCTCCTCCGCATACATCGAAACCGGTCTAAAACGCCACCTAACTTTATTGTTTGCGTTGCCGAGGCAGCAGGTTGCAGCATCTCGCGAAGTCACCTAGACAAAACGTGCCACGTCTTGTAAGCCATTAGTCGAAAAAGGCTCTGCGTGGACGACCAAGAGTAACGATAGGGCTTGCGTCGCTCTTAAATATGCACTAACAGCTATGTTTTACATTGCCATCCCCCTGTTCGCGTTGCAACAACTTAATCGTGGCAGTTTCGCAAATGTTGGCAGAGCGGAACATTTTATGGGCCCCCCTAAGCTGCAGTGCATTGTTTGACAGCGGGAAGCAAGAGCGCTGAGTTTAGTGCGATTAAAAAGACACGGATCCAAATAAAAATAAAGATTGAATTATCAGACTCTGTTCCCACCTTGGCTGCAATAAAAAAAATGGTTGTTGCATGTGTAGCCCAAACGAGGTGTGAGGAGATTCATTCGAGAGGACAACGTTGCGATAACAAGACACCCTGAAAAAACTGTGCGCGAGCTCTATTTCTCCGCCACGATTGTCGTTGTTCTTGAACGGATTAATCATGCTTTTTATTCCGTCTTTCTTGGAGTTATGTTGCTGATCACCGCGGTGTGCGCTTGCTATACTATACGTGGCTGTGTTATACTTTACTCTCTCCCCTCACTTCCATTTCCCACCGCCTGCTCATACTATACACGGCTATACTATGCTTTACACTCTCCCCCTCCTCCTTTCCACCCTCCTCACCCTCAGTTTCTTTTCCCACCCCTTGCTATACTATACTATACTATACTATACTATACTATACTATACTATACTATACTATACTATACTATACTATACTATACATAGCTATGCTATGATTCCACTTCGCTTTGCACAGCTGCGCCGAGTTTTGAGCGGTCGCCGGCCACGGACAGAACTCAAGCTTACAGCTCCGCTGTTAAATGAAAAAAAGGTAAAAAATGAAAACTTAGCAATGCGAATAACAAAACCTAAAACACAGCAATAAGTATTTCTTTTTCTACTACAGATAATATTTATCTTCTGCCATGTTGACTGTCTTACACAAGGCGCATCATAGCCGGATCAGCGTTTGAACAATTCGATGAGGACGGGAAGAATCAAGTGGAAATAAAGACAGGACAGAACTGTTGCATTATGCTGCATTATTATATCAAAAATTAAAAGAAAATGAATGGGAAGGACCTAACGCTAATAAACGTCTCTGCTCCCACATGACATGCTTTGCATGGACTACACAGGGTTCGTTTTCATGAACTTTTTAAAGACCTTTATAATAAAAACAAGAGAGAGAGAGAGAGAGAGAGAGAGAGAGAGAGAGAGAGAGAGAGAGAGAGAGAGAGAGAGAGAGAGAGAGAGATTCAAAAATGTGGGTGCTTCTTCGACCAGAGGCTTAGCTTGAAGACATATGGAACATTGGTATTTAAGGAAGCGACACTGGCTTTTGCTGACGCAGGTTAGCTTCTACTGCACAGAACATCGTCACGTTAAGATGGCGTCGTTTTCATGTCTTCTTAACGCCAAAGACTTGCTGGGGCTCAAGCATGGCCCCGAAAAGGGTGCAGTGCTGTTCGAGTGTAACTACTTTAAAAGTGGGAAGTGAGCGGGGTTACCGAGCTAAGAGTTGTTTTCTCAAGTGAACACAGGCAAGCCCTTAAAGCCGCGAAAGCCGGGACGATCGTAAGAAATGTGCGCTCGTTAAGACCACTTGAAGCCACGCAGAGCGTGTCTCAAAGGACAGAGGCGGATATTTCTCTGGAAAGAAACGAAGGGAAGAAGCGCCGCAGTCGAAGATGAAGAGCACAGAACACTAGTGTACCTGATTTAAGCATTTGGTAGAAGTGATCGTCATAGAGACCGGTCATTCATGTAAAAAAAAAAAAAAAAAGAAAACACCCACACAGGAATTTCCGCCAAACCGTCTCGCGTGCACGAAGCTGCATGAAGCTGCATTATTCTCATAAAAGCCATTTCACGGAAGAGGCAAATCTTGAAATCACCTGTAGTTAAAAGTGTAAACACCTAAACACTTTTTAAGCCGATATATTGTACACGTAACCATGCACCGGCAAACACTGATGTAGGGTACGAACAGTCGTAAGCAATATAAGAGGAACGCCGAATAGGTGCTAAATAAACGATTACTTGTAATGTACCCATATGAAGGTGACGTAATGAATTGTTAAAGATACGTTTCGGCGTGAGCATTTAGAATTGTGGACTCTTTTACGCCTGTAAACCACGGTTAGCCGCTATAATCTTTAAAAAGGAATTTCAGTGTTCCCTCACATATTGCTCACGGTTGTACTCAAGGCGTGAAAAAATTGCGTGTTTCGCGGGTTGCACGAATCGCGGGTAAGCACTCATTGACACACTCGCTGCTGGTGCAACACTACTACGAGATGACCGGTCACACGATGTGTCCCTTGAGGTTCGTGGTGTTCTAATTTTTCAAACAGATCTTAGCATTCCAACAAAACAATGCTCAGCAGTCTTCTTTCCTGTAAAGCGTGCATTACCGCATCATGGGTAATGCTGAGGGAAAGCCAGAAACACCAAGATCATCCTTCAGAAATGGACGGCAGCAGTTTAGAAGCTAATATATATAATATATATATATATATATATATATATATATATATATATATATATATATATATATATATATATATATATATATATATAAATGTATATATATATATAATATGCAGGCGTTGAGCGGCAACTTCGCGGAGTTATCTTAATGTTATTTGTCAATGGTTTCGAACGGTGCGCCGGTCTTCGTGAGGGCTTCTGTTAAGCCCTGAGGAAGGCCGCTTGATAACTTTCGCCAATGAAATTAAGATAACCGTCAAGTTGTGGATCTTCTCCTACCAAGTACGTTGGCCCACTGAAAAAAAACAACAAAACAAGCATGTTCATATGGAGCTTTGGCTGCGCCGAAGAATACATACTAAGCCAAACAAACCAGTCCAAGAATTCGTGTGAGGAAGGCATCAATTTGCGAAGCAATTCGAAGGTTTCCCTGCACCGTTTTTGGGGGGCGTCTAAAAAAAGGTTCTGTCGTCGTCCATTTTTAGAATCAAAGATCGTTTCGTTCTGCACACGGCCTTCGGGGCATAAAAAGGAAGCGCTATTAATGCGAACTGCAGCGCCTGACATTCGAAGGACTTCGGCCGCTTTCCAGTAATGTACGATGCTATAAATGCGCGTCCCATTTGGGAGTCTGGCGGATGGAGCTCCGAACTGAGGCCGAATCGAAATGAAATGATTTATTGACGATCACAGAGAGCGCGAAGTGGTGCAACTGTGTGGATTCTCTGTGTTGTTTGAAGCGGTGCTTCAATTAAAGCCGCCTACATCTGCACAACGCTAAACAATAAACCGCACGCGGCTTTCGAGGTCGTTGAATTCACAGAATAAAGCTGCAGCTGCTGCCATGTGTGCAGCTTGGCTGTGATAGCGCGCCACGTTTCTCGTGGGAGGTAAGTGGGAAGCACTTGAAGAGAATGAACCGCGTCAATTTAACCCGGAAAACCAAGTTTTTAATGTCCGTGGCAAGGTTCGTCTGAGGGCAATTTTGGCGCTCAGAGTAGTTGATAAAACCTCATTCCTTTTCATGTGTTCAAAATTATAGATAGATAGATAGATAGATAGATAGATAGATAGATAGATAGATAGATAGATAGATAGATAGATAGGTAGATAGATAGATAGATAGATAGATAGATAGATAGATAGATAGATAGATAGATAGATAGATAGATAGATAGATAGATAGATAGATAGATAGATAGATAGATAGATAGATAGATAGATAGATAGATAGATAGATAGATAGATAGATAGATAGAGATAGATAGATAGATAGATAGATATAAGATAGATAGATAGATAGATAGAGTAGAAATAGATAGATAGATCGATAGATAGATAGATAGATAGATAGGCGAGGCTAGTCTTTTCGCGCCCATATAAATACAGCAGCATCGGGAGATGATCGGACTACGCAATACGCTGCAGCCCTTAAATTACCACTGAAATTACAAACGAAAGCAGAACTGTGCTCGAGTCATTAAAAGCACACACCTGGCAGCGAAGGAAATTACAATACTACTCGCGTAAATATACGAGAAACTAATCACGCGAAGATCGTTACTGAGAATGGCAAATAAAGAAAACATGTTACCTGAGAACATTCGGGTAGGTGCCAGGAACAAATAAATAAAAAAAGTCAACAATTTACGACCCTGTGTTCTAACACGCCTCGCGTAGCACGCCCTATTCTACGTGATCTGAAATACCTCGAGCCATATGCAACCGGTAATCAGCAAGAACTATTGAAAGCAACAAAAATTTAAGACAAGGAAAGCATAGGAGACGATATTTGTTGTTTTTTTTAATCTGTAGTGCAACAATATTTGCCTAAGTTGAAAGGAATTAAAGTGGACGAAAACCCTTCAAACAATTCCCCTTTTTTTTCCTACGGTAATAAGAGTTGTTATTTTTGTTGGCGATTCTGGGGCGTTACTGCGAAATGTACGACTGTAGTTGCGTTACCCGCAGGGAATATATCCGCGTCGGCTGAGCAAACTGTATGTAAAGCTATTCAAGGAAACTCATCATCTTTCCCAACTGCAGTATATTCAAAGTGCGGGGGATATATTTAACTTGCACACCTCGCCATTCAAATGCAGCCCACTCATTGTTTGAGAGACGATGTGGACGTGGGCGCAATTTCGCAGGCTTGCAGTTAGGAATGCTTTTTGCTTTATATCGGTAAAACAAGAATAAAGGGTCATTGAAACCGGAATATTGTGTTTGCATGAGCGTTTATGAAGAAACATTCCCACTTGCACGAAGCAGGTAAGAATTTTGGTATGCCGTTGGACCATAGTGCACTCTTGCTTAAGCGTTTCGGAAATAGCATGATTTTGTTAAAATAAAACGCAAAATTGAAAGTATTTAGGTGTACGGCAAAATAACTCGGAGGTGTGGGAAGAAACCCCAGGCTTCTAATACCGCATACCATCGTTCGCAGCAATAAGTGTTTTTAAGCAGCCAATCTGTTAGCATTTTTACACTGGCATACATCAATGCAAAATATTCATAATCTGCGTGGACGTTCCATTAGCAGACGCAATTACGTTGCCTGGCCGGCTGTTTTTTTGTGTGATATTGCTGTAATGTACTATATCTCTGATGATAATCAATTATCTTAGCTGCACCGATTTTTCCGCACTGGCATCGAAAAATATTGCACAAGATATATTCTACTTGTATGAAACACACGTGCCGTTGAGATGAGCCTTTACAAAGAAACACGAAGCAAAGCATTTTTTACCTACACCGTGAATTGGCGACGTACCTTTGCAACCTGTCGGGTTTCTCATGCATGAATCTGCGACTATTCTTCAGAACATTTCACAATAACCGCAGTTTGTTCATTCTACTTGCTTCTGGCGAACTGGGTTCTTTTTTTTTACGCAGTGCAGTTGCTGACGTAGTTACCGCAGGTAGCCTTAACGTGACTACCGTACTCAGCGAAGCATTGTTGTTGGCTTCGTTAACTATTGATAGAATGCCCTCTAAGAAGTTGGCAATGTAGGTGACCACCTCGATACTAATCTTATCTTAACAACCACGTTCAAAACGTTTCTCTTCCCACAAAGTGCTATAGAGGTTGCATGATCAGAAAAGTGACGTTTACAGGCTTTTATGCAACACACCCGTAGGTTCTAAAGGTTAAACGGAACCATTCCACCTAATATTTGTAGCACGCGCATGCGGTCACGCAAAATACGCGCAAAGGAGAAGAAACCGCGGCCGTAATTTGTTATGCGAAAAAGGACGTGCTATGAAAGAGAAGGCGTCGCGCGCGCGTGACGTTGCTTAGCCGCAACTTGGAACGCTTTCGGGCCTCATGTAACATTCTTAGCATTTTGCCAACATGAATAGTTGCGTGTCAGCGACCTGAAAATGGACTAAACATTCGCCGAGCAGCGCGCAGAGCCTGCCTGATTTACAGCCGCCCCTGCGAAGCGTGCAACTCGTGGCTTAGTTTATGAACTAGTTTCTCGGGAAACAAAGCGATCAAGTTGAAGGATTGCGGCGACGAGTGTAGCAGTAAACAGATGCAACGAAGACTTCTGAAGTAATGCTTTATTGCCCACGACGCCGCACGCAAGGCTAGCCGCCCTTGCGCTCCTTGCTGTCTGGGCAACGACGTGATGCAGAGCTGCTCAAGGTTTCACGCTTAGCGTGTCATGCAGCCCGACCGGCATGAGCCTGTGCTCTTTCCTATAAACCATTTACATGAACTGTTTGCGCAACGTGAACTGCTGTGCAACGGTTACGCAAAGGCTGCGCGTTAAGGTCATTCGAAGTGTACGCTGTCTACAACAAAGATATCCAAAGGACCACACGTTACCCAAGTCTCCAAACATTATTGTCTTCCTCTTTTTTTTTTCTCAAGGCGAATAAATTATTCTCGCGAGGTGTTCACCCGGGGGTCCTCAGTGCAATAAAGTTATTTTCACTTGATTTTCTTTTTTAATGGGAAGCATTCTTTAGAAGCCCCTACACAAGCTTTTGTGACGCCTCTCCGAAGTCTCACTTGCCTCGAGAGGCTGGGTCTTGCTATGCCTCGCAAAGTCAGATCTTCGTTCAACCGCACAAAAATGCTCACAAATATAGCACTCGAATCATTTTATATACGTGTATAGCCACATCTGAACCACCTGGTTGGTCGTTCTGTTATCTGTGCAACTACGCAGTAAAACGACAAACTATTCCTGAACATCCTAAAAAAAAAAACTGTAAGGTGATAACGAACACAACTCCTCTCTATACCTCTATATACCCCCTTTCTTGGGGTTTATTTGGCCGCTGCTTGGTCGCCCTCATCAGTAAAGCTACAGCTCAATTTTACACAATTTACCGTAGGAGGAAGGAGGAAGGAAATGAATGAAAGGCAGGGAGGTTAACCAGACGCGCGTCCGGTTTGCTACCCTACACTGGGGGAAAGGGATGAAGGGATTAAAAGAAAGAAAGAAGAGGGAAAAAGGCACTCTCAGGGTACTTATGCGCGCGCCTGTCCATTGAATGCCTACAATCGGTCGCTTAAACCAATCGATCTTAAAAATAGTAGCAATGCTCACGTCGCTTTGTTGGCCTGTGATGCGTAGGACCACGATCCGAGGATCTTCTCTTCGGAAAACGGTCTATCGTCTAGCTTGTTGAGCGCATTGCGCAGAACGTATCGTAACGTATCGCATGGTAACGCACCTGCGGCCACCTTAAATCGCCGTTTCGATACCAGATAAACATCTGCTCACATGTGCGACCACACATCGCTTGATGGTACAACGTCACGACTTTCACTTCGTCTAACCACTCGCAAGTTTCGCCACAAACGCACGCGCCTCATCAGCTAGACATGCGTCGGTGACTCATTAAGAAACGCTTCCCTCTATGCTTCGCAACCCCGCAAATCCCCAGAATCCTAGGCACATTTCTTTTGCTTTATTCCCGAGTTGTATATCGAAACGTTGTAAACTTGTGTGACTGTATGTGTTATGTGTGTTATGTGTTGTGTTATGCGTTTGTCAGTGTATATATTACATCATATCACCCAGCACCTGGAGTATCATGTCAGGCGAATAGCCAGGTAAACATCTCCAGCTTTTCATTAAAATGTTTCTCTCTCTCTCTCTCTCTTTGCTATTTGACTTGACACAAAAATTGCACTGTGGTTCTCGATGTTTTTTGTTGGTAAGTCTGCATGTTGCAGCTCACTGTATTAGGGATTGTTATGAAACACTAATCTATAACTAGTAAATTATATGGTTACAATGTTCTATGTCCTGTACTTCGGAGTTCCAGTTGGTTTGGCTATGGGGTTTAACGCTGTGAGAGAGGCCGTTGTCAAGTCGCTTCGGGTGATTTGGACCAACCGGGGTTCTTTAAGGTGCACTGAAATGGCACTACACACTGATTTCTACCACTTCGCCTCCATCGAAATGCGTCTGCCGCGGCCGGGATCGAACCCGCGTTTTTCGGGTCAACAACTTCCGAGCACCGTAACCACTAATCCACCTCAAAGCTTTTAGCGCTACGAAACATGGTCTTGTATGATTTCGGTGGCGGCCAGGAGGCGACAATGTTTAAGTGTAGGGACTACAAGGCTTGCTTTTTGAGGAAGACAAACAGCGACAGCGTAGAAATACAAGCGGGAACTGAAGACAGTGTGGCCGAACTCACCGGCTTTGGTTAAGAAACTCTAAGAATTTCAAGTGAGGGTGCACCACGAAAACAAAGAAATGACCATGGATGACCCATTAGGAGTTGGTGCTTAATATACAATTTCTATTTTCGCAAGTTGGCTAATAAAGGTCAGGTGATGCAAAAGCTTTCGCAAGCGAGAACGTTCATGTGAGCTGCCATTGGGAAAACTGATCATATAAAACTTGCACTGACGACAATGTAGATAAAAATACAAGACTAATAAAAAGCGCAATGCAACCTGGGCAGCTCAAAATAAAGAAAAGACGTAAGACCTACCATTTGATTTAGAAGACACTTAAGCGACGGCTTCTCTTAATCGAATACATGCGAAACGCCAAGGTGTTTTATATAGTCGAAGAAAAACTAGAAAAAAAGACAAAAGAAATGAAAGTTCTTGAGAAGAAAGAGCCTGCTGCCGCCTAGTAAAATGCCTGAATTTGTGCTATATTTAAAGTCAAAGGTCACTGACGAACCATTCTCCGTGTTCGGATTTGAAAAGATACGATGCCCATTGAACATTGCTAGTAGCCCTGAAAATGCCCTACATTAAGCCGAGTGCGTTCATCAAAGTGGCACACAACGTTGGGATCCTTGTATGAAAATTTCCGCGAAGGGAGTAATGAAAGCCCGTGTGTGATCGCGCAGGCGTGTAGTATATTGGCACGGTCCGAGTTGCCCTACATTAACGGCGCGCAATAAAGCACGAGCTTTAATATGTAATCGCTGTGCGCGTGGTTGGCGAATTGAATAAAACCGAGGCAATGACCACATGGTGTACACTCGTTCTTTTAGGCTTCGTTGCCGGATAACGGCGGCAATATGCCCTCTGCATGTGAGCATACGTTCATTCAGAGACATTTGATTGCTCGCCTCCCTGATTGAAGCCCGCCCGCGACTTCAAATTCACCGACCGAGAGCTCAGTCAAAGTTGAGGTTCTTGCAAGAACGTTGCAAGTTCTTGCAACTTACACGAAAGGTCGCGCAGTCCGTTCTTCGGCTATAGGCGGTGCGAGTTAAACTTTGAATTGGATTAGCAGTATGGGGCGCGTAGGCGAGACAGAAATGCTCTGTATATTTGCCTCTTTTGTTGGAATGTCATTGGAATCCAAGTGACCAGCCGATTTCCGAGCTCCGCGAACCATTGACATCGTATTATAACGTTTTGATTGATTAATTTGTGCACTAGAAATGAGATTCGGAAATGGATGTTAGTGGCCGTTGCATAAAACTATTGTCAACATTTTTTTCAGCCTCCATTAAACAGAAGGATTCTTGCATCATCATCATAATTATCATCATCATCATCCTGCGGACGGTGGAGTAGTGAACTGGACCATTGTCACACCACGGTCACTTTACAAAAAATAGTTTTTCGTATCGAGCAATGGGGATCGGGGTGACATGTCCGTAGCAGACGATGTGGTCTGCCCGGCGCACTTGTGTAGCAAATGCCAGAAGTGTCCAGGACCAAGATGATTAAAGAACTCGCCCAGCGCTCTCTTCTATTAGAAAAAACGCATGCACAGTTAGGGGCAGCTGTTGGCCAGACGCAAAGAACCCAGCAAAGAACTCGAAAATATGTACAAATATGTTGGAGATTTTGAGCATGCGATGGCTGGGTACCATAATCGTAAATTTCCATATTTAGTAAAGTAAAATCGCTACGAAGGCAACCTGTCTCTATGTTTAAAGAATTACAAAGAGTAGCTTATTTAGTGAATGAACGGTGCCCGTTTAGCGTTAACAATGAGCAGGGTGGTAATATTTGTCGTCCACAAAGGCTCGTTCGATTCTGGAGTAGCCTTTACTAACCGGTTAATATGTGGGGCGCGAAATGATGGCAGGTAATGGAAAGATGCAGATTCACAGCGTGCGTGTTTCCTTCACTATAGTCACGCGTTGTACGTCAACGAGATGGGTTGTGGGGTATGTACGGAAATATCTTTGGTGTCCCTGTACGCCGCCGATAACAGAGAAAGGCGGAATTGGGTTTAGAAACGTGGCTTTTCGAGTCAAGTGCAAGTGCTGGAGAGAGTACGTAAAGTGATAACGTTAACGTGCCCATTTTAAGTTAACTTGAATTGCGAAGTACGGTCGGCTGGACAATGGGCAGATAGCTTCGAAGGGATTGTCGACAGGATAGACAGTAATGCTGCTGAATGAGAAAGAGCACAAGGAAAGAATGGAAGCAATGTTTTAGTTCAGTGTACATGATTCACTTACGTGTTTTTTCAAAAGAAAAGAGGTCAACTGTCATAGTGGTTTGCAAGCATTATCATGCTGTAAAGCAGCTTATATGCAAATGGCGGTGTGTGGTTATACTAGTCTGGCCGGGGGCACGCATTTTATGGTCGCATACAACAGAACACTCTCACTAAAAGCTGACGCGTGGTTCGGTGCAGATAGCTTAAGCTGCGAACAACTATTGTGTTTAAAGCAAGCCAGCAGAGATTAAAATACGTGATTTCGATGCTGATAACTTAGTCGACCGACTGCGAGCAGATTACTGTCTTGGCGATATGTTATCTTGCTACAGCGAGATCCACTCTTTTGTAACAAGAGCGAAGGTTTGACTGGAGAGCGACAGAAATGATGTGAGTGAGTGAGTGAGTGAGTGAGTGAGTGAGTGAGTGAGTGAGTGAGTGAGTGAGTGAGTGAGTGAGTGAGTGAGTGAGTGAGTGAGTGAGTGAGTGAGTGAGTGAGTGAGTGAGTGAGTGAGTGAGTGAGTGAGTGAGTGAGTGAGTGAGTGAGTGAGTGAGTGAGTGAGTGAGTGAGTGAGTGAGTGAGTGAGTGAGCGAGCGAGCCAGCGCTATTGCCTCTGGCGTATTGAGGAACTCATCACTTCATACCCTGAGCAGATTCGCCCAACATCAGCAGCCTTCTCTCTTAGATTTCCTTCTTTAATCAAGCAGGGCAACTCCTTTTGATAACGTTGTTGCTCAAGAGCTTGATTAGGAAGAAGCAATACGTTCAATTCCTTGGAGTCCTTGATAGCTGTAGTTTTTCTCCCACGCATAAAACATGTGTTTTAGACACAGCAGGAGGGCCTGTCGACGGAGAACCAATAGAACTGCAGTCAGCATGACAAAACTGTTAGCCCACTACTCGTTGGCAACACAGAGGCACATCTTTGCCTGAATGCAAGAAGCCTTACGCAGCTATCCCCGCGTTTCGAATGGAACAGCTCCTGATGCAAGAGTATTAGGTGCCCTTGTATACATATATTTGTCTCCCGCCTCCAGAATTCGCTCAGCGTCTAATGACTCCAAATGGCGGGCCAGTGTTCACGAGGGAAACACTAATTACGACGACGCTGTCGCGGTGCCTCGGGGGCCCGAGAGTAAGCCGAGGCACCGACACAAAGGGTGGCGTTCTATACCGGCTTAAAAAGGTGATCCGCCACAGGTCTCTTTTCTTACGTTGCGCTTCTAAATGGAGGGAACGAAATCCATCCCTCTGGTAACCGTCTCGGGGCACATCATTTCGGCATTCGCAGCAGCCGTCGGGCTCGCACACACAGAGCTAGGCGCGTGCAGACAAACGCACACACAGCTTCTTTCTGCGTGAAAGTTTCGTGTGTAGAGAGATAAGCAGAAGAGCGAACCCGTGTTGTACCATTTCTCCAAAGGAAAGCAACGCGGTCGTCTCGCAAAGAGAGGAGAACAAGATCGACGCTTTACTTTCTTCGCCGGTCAGCCGTAACGGTCTGTATAGACCGCCTGTCTGCTTTCCCGGGATCTCGCTTTCGGAGAGCGCTGCTTTCGCAATGTGGTATCGAAATACAACATCGACAGATCGCGATATGCGCGATAAAGGGATAGGAGGAAAATGGCAAAGTAAGAATGAGGTAGAGGTCATGCCTGTCGCAACACGTGTCTATTTGCTGGGCGGTGACCCTGAGAGCCCTCTTTAGCGGGGCCTCATAATGTTGTTGCTTCGTTTTTTGCCTTAAAGGACAGCTCTCAAATTATGCCTCAAGCCATTGGGAATAACGAGTGAAAGGGCTTTAGCGGCAATATATAGCCGGAGTCTTTTTTTTCAGCTTCGAGTTTTATTGCCCGCTTTTCTTCATTTTTACTGTTCACTGTTCTCTATTTGATCTGCCGAAATGTACTGCCCGTATGGCTAAGCGTACTGCGCGCATGGCACAGTTTATATTCGTCCTTGATGGTCTAAATAAAAAAGTGGTGGGCGCAGTGACCTAAATCTGGGAGAAAACAGTTTCAGTGTCGTTGAGAAAAGAGTGTAAAAGCGCCTACCGACGGCAACTTGTCGCCTCATCGACTTCGCGCTGTGTCACGAGTGCTCGAGCACACGTCGTTTTCTTTCTTTCTTTCTTTCTTTCTTTCTTTCTTTCTTTCTTTCTTTCTTTCTTTCTTCTTCTTGTCTTTCTTTCTTTCTTTCTTTCTTCTTTCTGTTCTTTCTTTCTTTCTCTTTCTTTCTTTCTTTTTCTTTTCTTTCTTTTTCTT